>NW_027249227.1:0-401737 GCF_030848795.1 Temnothorax nylanderi
ACAAAACTCGACATCTCCGTTGTTAGAAAAAATATTTTTGCGTTGCGATATGTGTTTATATAACGACTGGTTATTGTTAACAGATGTCCAAGCTATAACTTCAGACAACTTCAGACATGTAAGTCGAGTACATGTGTTATTGGTGCCATCTATGTGTGAAACCCGGAAACTTAGTTGCTCACCTAGTATATTATTTTAAAATATTTATATATTTTATTGTTTTTACTCTTTTAATGTAAATTACAATTCTGGATGTTTCCTTTTATTATGTCCATAGGACGTCCATCGGATATCCTGGGGACATGTTTTAGGCCCACACAGCACACTTTTTCCTGGGGATATTCCCAGGATATTGCGATATCACATTGGACATATTGCGATCCTATGGATGTCCTACAGTTATTGTGACCAATATTTGGACATATTGCGATCCCTCGGATATCTGGTGGATGTTGCAATATCTTGTGCTGTGTGGGGGGATATAAGCATGTCCACCAATTTCATAAACCCCACACAGCACACTTTATCTGAGGGACGTCCTACAGACATCATTTTGGGATATCTCAATAACCGTAGGACATCCCAAAATGGTCTCAGATATCCGGTGGATATCCAGTGGATGCACAAGTGTCCGGCTATTTAGATCTTGCAGACATCTTAGATGACGGTCCACAGGATATCCGAGGCAGATCGAAAAATATCGCAAGATATTAATTATACACTCGCGATATCGTATGGATATCGTATGGATATTTTATATACAATGAAATTATGGTTTAACCAGAAAGGGGATAATCGTACAATCGTGGACAGAAATATTGTTTCTCTTTTGTGATAAATTTCGGAATGTGAATTCGTCTTGTTTAATAAAAGAATTCTTCCATTGGAAAATAAATTGTAAAATTAAATAAACACATTCCGAAATTTATCACAAAAGAGAAACAATATTTCTGTCCACGATGTACATGAAAAAATAAGTATATTGTACATTGCATATTAAATCTTTATTTATTAAAAGAATATAGTTTTTAAACAAAGTACCTCTAATTTAAAAAAAATACAATCAGTAAAAATAAAAATACATATTACACGAGTCTGAAAAAGCTTTCGACCCGAGGTGCACACGATATTTTTCACAACACCTTTACGAAAATGTTCGACTTCCATGCCTGTAGAAAGGAGCGAGAGTGGCCAATTTCACGCCAGGGCTTACTTTCCTTCCTAGGGAAGAAAATTTATACTTTTCACCCGGTAAAGCGGGCGGAAAGTAAGCCCTGGCGTGAAATTGGCCACTTTCGCCTCTCTCTACAGGGATGGAAGTCGAACATTTTTCCGTGGAGGTGTTGTGAAAAACATTTTGTACACCGTACAAAAATAGAGGTACATATATAAAGTACTTTTAAACTTTAACACTTTTTGTAAAAAAATAACAGCAATAAATGTAATGTTGCTGATTACCACAGGAAACATACGGTCTCGGCTTTTTCACAAGTGACTAAGTCCTTTTTCTTACGTTACACAGATATGTCGAAACAAAGTATACTTTTACGTGGGGAAAATATTTAATTATGCAACAAGGATGGTCTTGTTCAAGAAGGAAAAAAAGAACGTTAGAAAAGGCGCTATTAGAATTTTTACGAAGGAACAGTTGGTTTTTTTCTCCTCCGCCCGAGACCGTATGTTTTCTATCGCGCTACAATTAAAAATGTATTAATATACCGGTTATAACAATAGCGGCATCGGGGGGAAGCCTAGTGGTTTCTTATTGTCGGCGCTGAATTGCAGGTTGAAACATATTTGTAGAATGATGAGCTCGCCCACGTGTATGCTCGCACATACGAAATATTCGCCTTTTTTGTGCGCTTGATGTTACCGGAAGCAGCGACGGTAAAAATAAACGCGGCAAAAAGGGTTACAAAGTGAGCACACCTCTCTCTTTCTCCCGTTCATAAAAGGGAAATAATGATATAGAACGCACGGTCGGTCATTCGTTTCCACGAAAACAGTCAGTTTTCCCGCACTATTATGCGATAAACGTTGCGCTGACGCCGAGCACGATAATAAAAAATAAAAAAATAATAAAAATAAAAGGACATTGCGGTAACACATACATAGCATTGGATAACGCCCAGTTTAATGCTTGTTACTTCGAGTGTCATACGTGATAGAGAGAATTGCTATAGAATAATAGATTACTGCCTGTTTTATGTCACATACGATTTCCTTATAGAATATTGCAGTGTTCTCGAACTTTAAATCACATAGTGATTTGAGTACATATGAAGTACATATTTAAAACTAGCGAAAATAATCGTTTTCTTAAAAAGGATTGCACATAAGTAAACAAAAAAGAAATAGGAAAGTATGCATTTTTTACATGTCGTGTATCTAATGACGCTTATTTAGAACAAAAGGATAGGAAAATGTATTATAGTCACACGACTTGTTGGAAAGATTTAAAAATCTGAGTCCTCACTCGTAAGTTATCATTTGCACAGAAAAATGTACTTACAAATTAAGCGTGATTTAAAATTCGAGAACACTGCAATCGTTCAAACATCTCGTGAATACATTTTCAATTGAATAATACATTAAGACAAACAATTTTTACAGTGCGAACATGCAATTATCTTGTAAGTTATGTCAGACAGTAATCTCGATATTTCGGATAGAAGATAATTAAAATAGACATTATAAATTTTGTTAGAATGCATCTCGCGTTTAGAAAAGTAAACAAATAAGCTGCTCTTCCAGACACAACGTTTTAAATGCTCCGATAATCTAAATGTGAGTAATTCTAAATGTAAGTATATCAGCTCGTTGTGCATTAGCTGAAAAACGTAAGACGAAAGAAAAATAGGCGTTCAACGGTCACTGTAAAATTGATTGCGTGTGACATACACTTAACTAAAGGTTCTTATTTCCTAATATGAAACTTTCCTTACGAGAATAACACCTATCCGAAATAATACTTAATATTTTGCTAACGCGATTATCTACATATAACACTAAAATTAAAGATTTTTGGTTTCTTTTTGCATTACGCTAAACCATATTTCAAAATGTAAAATTTAAATACTAAAACTTTCTCTAATTTTATTTGATCAGCTATATTATTTCGTTTTGGCGGCGTTTTCGTAGGAAAACTATTCCACTCCTTGGAAGAGTCAGATGTAACTTGTTAACTTTCGGGAGATGCATGTGTGCTTAATGCATCATTTAAATCAAATATCAGACTGTCCACGGTAATATTTTTGTAAGTTTTCATACATTCTCCCGTTCTAGGATCTACAATCACCAAATAAGGATATGCCATCACTTTGTAAAAATCTATATAACGTTTCCCGTCCGAAGTGTTAGACAAGACCTAAAATTAAAAGCAACAAATGTAACTCGATGAATCAGAACGTCAACTATAGAAAGTGACATGATATTCAGGTGACATGACATACTTGCCACAAGATAAAGTGATCCTTCACAATTTCTTGGATATGCTCGTTGGACCACACGTCTCTATTGAGAATCTGACAACAAAATTCCTGTGGATCCTGAACATTGACGAGCAGCCAACGATTTAAAGTTTTTGCGTGGTCCCATGCTTCCATGAAGGAGCCTAAGAAGAAAATATCGTATGGTGGTCTAAATAGATCTTCCAGTCGCTTCGTTTTCTTTTGAGATATATGCTTTGTGCCAGTTACTCTGCGAGTCATCTCTTCCTCTTGTCGTCCTACATTAATTACCAGCATGTAATAATAATAATAATAACTTATTAACTTCAACTTACATGCCAAGAAGTAGATTTGAAGAAACTTGGTTTAAAAACTTAACATCCTCATACCATCCATGCAACCATCCCACTTAATACACCTATTCTTAATTGTCCAGTACGTATACATATTCTAATTGATATAAGTTCTAGGACAAAATGCGTACGGGTTTCTGCCGCAAAATCACGGAATCTGTCATACACGTTGTTCGACAATTGTGGCAATGAACAATATCGGCTCCGGAGGCACTAGCGTCTCACGCGTGGGTAATATAGGAGCCCTCACGGGCGGCTCGGGATCCGCGTTCTCGGTCTCCGGCGGTCTGCCACCCTCGAACATCAGGCTAATTGCCATCTCCACGTTTCCATCGGCCAACGTCAGGTACTGCTGGGCCGTCGCCTCACTCTCGCCTAAACCAGAGGACACAAACATGAAAAACGCTCGGGTACGTCGGAACAGCATAATGTGCCTAACATTTACACCCTCGGCATTGTCGCGATTCACACACGGACTCGAAGAAAAGCACTGTGGCACTCGTATTCGCGATGCTGTCTGAGTCGCGCTATTTAACCTGAACGATAATTCTCGCGCTGACGCACGGACGATGTAACACTTACCCGTCACCTCGATCACTTGGATGATTGGGCGGCGATACCGCGCAAGATAAATGCCGATCGTTGACTTTGAACACTGAAGGAAAATAACTCGTGTCGCGATCACTCGTTGTTAACGTGCACATTGACAAGATGTCCGACCGCCGACGTCCGACTTCGTGTTCGTAGCTTCGTGCGCTTCGTGCCCGATCGACTCTCATCGGGGCGACTTCAGCTCGCCTATGCGCGCGCATCAACACGCCGCCTTCGGACTTAGCCGATTCGGCGTCGTCGGTGAAAGCAACACGCCGCGAGCAAATTTTATCTTCTGATCCGTATTAATTTATATATTCTGAGTAGTATATACGAGAATTTACGAAAAATAATATACTACTGTGAGATATTACAAGTACATCCTGAAAATTTACAAAAAATAATGTATACATATATCCTAAAGGATATATATCCTTCAGAAGATCTCGTAAGATATCTTATGCAAAGCCAACGGATATGGCAGAATATTTAGATATCGTGAGATCATAATAGGATATCTCACGATATCCTATTGGAATATCCCGGGATCACCTGCTGTGATATCTGTGGGATCGTATTTGGAAATCTGGACCAATTTGGGATATCCTCAGGATACAGTGTGCTGTGTGGGACAGATATACTATGGACGTCCATAAAATGTCCAAAAGACGTTAAACGGATGGCCTATGGACATCCTCAATATCCTTAAAGGACGTCTTATGGATGTCTATCGGATATCCGTGTGCTGTCTGGGATGCTATGTCTGGTCTTGTTTTGGATGATGCATAGAGTAGACTCCCTACCATTTCTCTGTATGGATAACACATATTATTAGGTAGTGTTTTACTATTGTCACCAGGCAGTAATGGTACTTTAACGGTCTTAGCATTGTCCATACCACTCTGCTGCAATATCCTCTTGATATAATTTCTTTGTGTCAGCATCATGTAATCTTCAGTATTAACAATTTCATGTCCCACATATACCTTAGGGTTTCTTGATATTTTAATTTTAAACTCTTTAGCTAATTCTTTCAAGAACTCATTTATTTCTTCAATATTGCTTCCAATAATTACACCATCATCCACATAAATTCTTAGTATCAAGTCACTATCCAATTTCTTAAAAAGACATTGTTCACTATTCAAGGGCTTGAATCCCATCTTCTTTAGAAAATCCGTAAATATGATGTTCATCTCAACGGCGCCTGTTTAAGGCCGTAGAGTGCCTTCTTCAATTTCAAGATTTTATTTTTATAATTATACCGTTCTGGTGGGTACATAAAGATTTCGTCCTCCAAATCTCCATAGAGAAATGCAGTCGTAACATCAAAAATCACTATCTTGAGATTGTTGGCAGTTGCTATGGCAAAGACGCTTCTTAATGCACTTTGTCCTATTACAGGACTATACGTTTCTTGATAATCTATATCCTTTTTTTGCTCACAGCCTTTAACCACCAATCTAGCTTTATATTTTCCATTTGGTTTGACTCTGAACACCCATTTACTATGCAGTGGTTTTCCTCTTTTAATATGTTCTTCATCTACCACTTCCCATACTTTGTTTTCTTTAAGATTTCTTTTCTTCATTTATAGCCTCCATCCATTTATCTCTGTCATCTCCTGTTACTGCTTCTCTGTACGTTAAGTACACGAAATTCTTGAATTTTTCTATTAGTCTACTAGATCTTCTTACTTCTGTTACTCTTCCAATTTCCGATGAATCTTCTACTTCATCCTTTTGTATTTCTTCTATGTTTTCTGCTTCTTTAAATACATTTTCTTCTATTTCATTATCCTCATCGTTTTCATCATTATTTTCTTCTATTTCATTATCCTTATCGTTTTCATCATCTTGTGTATCTTTATTTTCTTCTTTCAACAATTTCACAGTCTTTAACTCTTTATTAGTGCTTTGATTCTTTGACTCCGTTAATGTCTTGAATTTAACATCTCTGGCTATTATGATACTTCTCTTTTCTTTATTCCAGAGTCTGTAGCCACATGGTGCATAGCCAACAAACTGATAACATTTGCTTCTGCTATCTAACTTCTTTAGAGGTCCAAGTACTTTGGCATAGCTTTCGCTTCCAAAAATTTGCAGATTTTTCAAATCCGGTCTTCTTTCTTCCCATATTTCAAACGGCGTCTTTTCTAAAGTATCCGTTGGTGATCTGTTGAGTATGTATGTTGCAGTGTACAAAGCCTCTCCCCACATTTCCTTTTTCATATTGGCATCAAACAGCAAAGCTCTCACTTTTTCCATAAGAGTTCTATTGAGACGCTCAGCTCTGCCATTTAAGGGGTCATGCTTAGTCAGGAAGCTGAAAAATAGGTGATTTTTGAGAATTTTTTTTGCATAAACTATAAGACTTGTTTAAAATTGGGTTGGTCTATGTGAGAGAATATATTTTTATAAATGTAACATAATTTTTTGAATAAAAAATATTAATAATTAAAAAAGATACGGCCATCCTTTTGAAGGCCCTTTTAAAAAACTGGTTTTGCGGTGATTACTGCTGCTCGGATCTGGATCATCTGAAACAAAAAAGATTCTGTTTGTATATGAATATATCTTGTTCGTGAACGAAGGATTTTTTAAAAAAATAATGTTTGACAAAATGGCGGCCGTTTTAAGGAAAAGCGCAATTTTTCGGGCTCTTAATTTTTCGTTTTTCTTCAATAAAAAAAAAGTTTTCATTTAAAAAAAAACCCCTTCGTTCACGAACAAGATATATTCATATACCTACTAACAGAATCTTTTTGGTTTTTTGATTTCAGATGATCCAGATCCGAGCAGCAGTGATCACCGCACGACACCTCTGAAAAATCAGGTTTCCTTGTAATTTCCTTAATTTACAATATTTTTCAACGAAAAAAATTCTGAATGTTGTTCAATATATGTACTTTTGATATCAACTTTTTGTTGTAAGAAAAAATAAATTAAACTTTCTTATAAAAATCCCCGAAAATCATGCCCTTCCAACTAAGCATGACCCCTTAACTGTGGAGTGTGAGGCACTGTCGTATCCCATTCCATTCCTCTATTCTTGCACCATGATGTAAATACATTGTTTATGAATTCTCTTTCGTTGTCACATCTTATTTTTGTAACTTTGGAGTTCCATTTAGTTTCAACCTTCTTAACATACTCTTTTATTTTATTTGCTGCTTTATTTTTCGTTTTGAGCAAATACACCATAGTATAATGTGTATAGTCATCCAAAAGGGTGATAAAGTATCTATGTCCATCGCAAGTGTCTGGACCGATTGGACCACATAGATCGGTGTGTACAATCTGAAGTGGCCTCTTAGCTCTTGCTCTTGAAGCATTAAACTTAACTCTTGTTTGCTTCGCTTCCATACAAATTCTGCAAACTTTCTCCAGTTTACTTAGTTGTGTCAACGACAAGTCCATTCCTTTGCTTATCTTCAATAGACTCTTCATATTATCCAGTCCTATATGACCAAGTTTTCTGTGCCACATCTCAGCCGCATTGCTTATCTCTTCTGATAAATAAGTCTTTACATTTCGATCTTCTTTCAATTTAACTTGATAAAGTCCATTCTTTGTTTTATAGCCTTTCAAAATCGTCTTTTTTCCATAGTTTATATCAACTTCATTTCTTGTAAAAAGAACTTCACCTCCACTATCGGTAATTGATCGAACCGACAATAGATTTGTACTCAGCTCTGGAATATGCACAACCTCCTTCAACTTGCAATTAGTAAACTCCATTATGGCACGCCGTTTTGCTATTTAATATTATCATAAAAATTCTACCAAATTAAATTGATACTCAAAGAAAAGAAATTATTTTATGTCTAGACATATTTATAATTCATCGAATTATTATTAAGCTATTACATAATTGAAAATGCAGAATTAAAATTATGTCTAGACAAAATATTAATTCTGAATTTATTTTATGTTATGACATAAAATTTTTTCGGGAATTAAAATTATGCACATAATTGTAATTGCCGATTTTGTATTATGTACATAATTTTAATTCTAGAATTTGTATTATGTACATAATTTTAATTCTAGAATTTTTATGTACATAATTTTAATTCTTGAATTTTCATTATGTACATAATTTTAATTCTTGAATTTTCATTATGTACATAATTTTAATTCTTGAATTTCCATTATGTACATAATTTTAATTCTTGAATTTTCATTATGTACTGTCACGACTTTTTCACTCCCGGAGCGGTCCGGGACGTGTGCCGGATCAAAAGGGGAAAGGAGAGCGGGATGATAGGCCTCTCCGGTGATTCTCTCGCACCTCCGACACTTCACGAAACGATTTTCTTGTTGGGCGCCAGACGCGTGAATTCGCGTCCGCGAAATCGCGAGAAACCAAAAACGAGACGCAAAACGAAATGAGTCGGTGTGCGAGGGAATGGCTAGCTCGACCTAATAGCAGGGCGGGGTTGATGAAGGGCAGCGCAGTATTCGGCGGGGTGACGCCTAATTAATAACGAATGTTGTAACTCAAGCCATTAACAAATAAAGAATAACATTTATTCTGTAATGGTCCCCGGATGAACAGTAAATGCCAATGGGGCTTTCAAAACAAAAGCAAATAGCAGGTGGTAGATAACGCGGGCGTCAAATTTCGAATACAAAATATGATCACGCGGACGCCAGAACTAAACGGAAAATTACGTTAACTCAGTAAACGCGCGGAAGGCGCAGCAAGAGAACGTGTGAGGAAAACTAAACTTACAAAATCATCGAGATCATATAATTTCACAGCTAACAATAGTAGAAAAGTTCGCGGGCAAATAACATAGAATATCGGTACAAATTACGACTGACTACGACATAACGGAAATAAACGCGAAATAATAGCGCGAAATACCGCGAAATGATAATGCGCCACGCTTGGAGCGCGTGAACGCAAGTTCCCAAACCCGTGCCGGGATTCTGTCGCCAAATAATCTTAACCTAACGCAAATCATAATCTTAATCTACCGCAAGTAATAATCTTAAACTAACGCAAAGAATAATCTTAAACTAACGCAACGAACGCGACGCGAGTAACGTCCCAACGCAAGAAGGAACGAACGCAACATGTGATATCGCCAGGGATATCCTCACGCGAAGAATAAAGGCGCCGGGGCGCTCGACGAAACACGAAATACTAAATTAACGCGAGACAATATACGGAATTACCGCGACCAATATTATAACTAACGCGAAATGACCGATTTAGCCTAACGCAAGAACCGATATTACGATTCTGATCGAACGCAACACACGCGATCGTCAGCGATCGTCCAACGCGAAAGATGATGCGCCGAGACACTCGGCATAACGCGAAATACTCGAATTAACGCGAGAAAGATACGGAATTACCGCGAGGGGTAACGAGACGCAACATTAGGTCGACGCGAATGGTATCTTACGGCGAACCACAACCTTCCGCGAATAATCTCTCAACGTAGCCGATATCGCGAGGATAGTCTAAATGTCCGAACGCGAATCGTGAGTAACGCGATTACACCAACGCGAATATCCCTCTGACGCCATTAATTACGCGTACAGAATCTAAGGTTCGACCGGGCGAAATACTACGCCTAACGAGACACGCGGTCGGGGACGTGAAGGGCGCGAGAAATGGCGCATTCGCGACATCGAACGTCGTCATCGACGCGCCTACCGCGATCTCCAGAGGTTCGTATATTTCGATCGCGATCCCACGGCCACGAGACCATTCCGGTGCCCCTCGCTCTCGCTATCGATCGCTAAATACGCCTTGTCGGCGAATACGCTAATTATCGCGAATTTTCCCGAGCGAGAGCGCGACCCGGGGAGCGGTGTCGTGGCTCTACATCAAACGTTACCGAGGCAACCTCACCGTAGGCAGATTCTCTTCCGAGGGTCCTCGCCGTCGTCCCAAGGGTCGAAAGAGATAGCAGCCGGACGTCGTACTCGGCTCCGGAATGCGACTTAACGTGATACCGCGACTTGACTTTCGACGTGCGTCGATCACCGAGGACGATTTACGAATGCTCCCGAAATTTCGCTCGATGGCGGAATCGATAGCGCACCCCACCTCGGGCGTACGCGGCCCCGCGACGTTGGAGCGCGGACCAATGAGGGGTGAGCTCGCAGGCTCGCGGCGGATTCGCGCGTAGGGCCGTGAATTACGGCTTTCCGCAGGGCGCTAAACGGCCCTTCGCTCGCGCGGCAATTTTTCCGGGATTCTTCCCGGCAGCGGACGGGACGTTTTTGGCCCCCGCGTTCCTTCCTGTCGGTTCGGGAATGGTGGCCAACCATCCCGGGATCCGGTCAGTAATGTGAGGAGGGCAGGTGAGCTGATTTCGCCCCGGCGTCCCGGGGCCCTGCCATGATGGGCTCGCCCGCCGCTGTGTCACGCGCCGCGCGCGTGTTTTCCTGCGCTCCGTCGCTCTCGGCGGCCCGCGGGTCGCTTCGATCCGCTTTCCGTCGTCCGATCTCTCGCCGTTATCCTTCTCGTCGACTCCGCGTCCGCTTCCTCTGTATCCTCTCAGGAACTCCAGTCTCAGCTCGGTGAGGCGCCACGCAATAATACAAAATAAAAGGGATCAGTATATCGTAACGCAATGACTAATATGCCCCTGGAGATCTCGCATCGATTCGTGGAACCGTCCTCGGGCGTGAAACCCGCGCCTTGTGACGGCGGCGGGGCGCTGCAACGATGCAGCGAAACTGCAACGTCACAACACCCCACCCCAAGAGGGAGCATACCGGGCTCGGTTGCCTCCACTTTAGCCACTCGCCTCCCCGGGGTTACCGTGAGAGCGCTCGTGCGATCGAGATCTCCAGCGAAGGGCTCCAGACCAACACAAGATGTGACGATACAAAACACCAAAAAAATCACACAAAAATAATAGTCCTTATTCTAGTCCCCTTCCCACGCGTCGCAAGAACCTCGGAATCGTAGTTCGGAACGCAAGTTTCGACCGTTTCCCTTCGTGTACCGACACGACGCAAGTCGGACTTTTACGATGGCCTACGACGATTAGCTGCCTCGCGCTTGGTGCCGACCGCCTAAACCCATGTTAAATGTCGACCGCCCTTCTATTCTTAGGACGCGTCGACGATTTAACCACGCTAAGTGTCGACCGCCCTTCTATTCCTAGGACGCGTCGACGATTTTTCGTCAGAGTCGACCGCCCTTCTATTCTTAGGACGCGTCGACTACAACGGGGATGCACCCCTTAGTAGCCCGGTACGCCGGCTTGTACCGTGGCTAAGTTCGCTACGCCGCTTTCGGCGAGCACTCTAACACCAACGTGAAATGACGCGCCGACCCCAGAACGGGAGCGCAACTTTACTTCCATCGCGGCTCTACTACGTATTATCGGGCTTACGCGGCAACGCTTAATATCGGATACGACGATCACTCTAACGGTGATGTTTTTCGCAAATTCGGAAACTAACAGCGGAGGTCTTGGGGGTGGGTTCAAGGATCTCACTCTATTTACAAAAACTTAACCGTGATAAGGTTTTAAATCCTTAACGTGGATTTTTCCTACCGAGTTGCCTAACGAATCGGCGAGTTCATACACGACTGGCGACAGAATCCTGCAAACGGTAAAAGGGCCATGGAATTTCGTGGCCAATTTCGCGGAAACGTGTTGTGCGGCGGACGATAAAACGTGTTGTCTTTTTAACACCTGTTCGCCTACCGCAAACTGCCGATCCCGCTTACGCAAATTATAATACCGCGTTTGCTTTTGTCTCGCGGCCTCCAAGTTTTCCACGATCCATTCCCGCAGTAGTCGGATTCGCGCCATCCTTTCGCCCCACTTTCCGGGTCCGCGAGTTCCACTTCGGCCGCCCCGTTTCGGCCGCGGAATACATTGACCGGCTGTGGTTCCCTCCCGAAATTTAAAAACGCCGGTGTCGCTTGTAGCGACGTGTGATACGCGGAATTATACGCGAAACGAAATTCATGAACATGTTGGTCCCATTCACGATGGTCTCGTCCCAAGAAGGCAGTAATCATCGTTTTAAGAACCCTGTTAACCCTCTCGACGGGGTTCGCCTGAGGGTGGTACGGCGGTACCGTCGAATGGTGAAACCCATATTGCTCAGCCAACGATTGTATTTCGCGATTTAGGAACTCGGTACCATTATCGGTCAGCAGCACGCGCGGCGCGCCCCAACGAAAAATGACGAGATCCTCGATCGCTTCCCGAATCTTTTTGCCGGTCGCCTTCCGGAGCGGGCAGCACTCAATCCATTTCGTGAATAGATCCTGAACCACGAGAAGATACGCGTGCCCCGATTTACTGGGCGGGAGCGGTCCCATAATATCCGCGGCGATAACCGTCCACGGAGCCTCGATTACTCGCTGACCCATTAATCCCGCGGGAACGTCTTGTTCCACTTTGGTTCGTTGGCAGGTATCGCACCGGCGCACGTACCGGGCGACATCCTTAAACATCTGCGGCCAATAATATCTTATCGCGATACGGCGGTACGTTTTTTCTACGCCCAAGTGTCCGGCCTGAGGCGGATCGTGACTCTCGCGTATTATCTCCTCGCCCCACTCCCACGCCTGATTCTTTTTAAGTAGTCGCGTTAACGGCTCTAAGCGAGTAGCGCACTGCGGAATAAAACGGCGGTACCACGACGCCATACCAATAAATCGCCGCAATTGCCGAAGGTTACGCGGCGCGGGATATTCCCTAATCGTAACGGTCTTGTCAGGGTCGACCTTCAACCCCTCCCGTTGGACCAAAAATCCTAGATACTTCACCTGAGAGCGACAGAATTTGCTCTTCTCGGGGTTTATTGTCAAGCCCGCTTCGCGAATACGCTTGAAAACGCGGCTCAACCACTCGAGATGCTCCTCGAACGTTTCGGTAGCCACCACGATATCGTCTAAATACGCGAACGCGTACGGGTCCATCTCTGGTCCGATCAACCGATCTAATAATCTCTGAAAGGTTGCGGGGGCTCCCGTTAAGCCAAACGGCATCCGCTTGAAATGAAAAAGGCCTTTTCCCGGTACCGCGAAAGCCGTGATCTCCCGACTCCTTTTCGATAACGGAATCTGGAAGTAGGCCTGGCTCAGATCTATGGTCGAAATGTATCGGGCTTTTCGCAGTTTATCGAGAATTCCGTTCATGTACGGCAACGGGTACGCGTCCTTTTTCGAAACGTTATTTACTAGCCGGAAATCTAGGCAAAAAACGGTACGTCCCGTTGGGCTTCTTGATCATCACGATCGGCGTCGACCACTCGCTCTGAGATGGCTCGATAATACCGGCTTTTAACAGCCGATCTACTTCGTCGTAGATAGCCTCCTTTATTTTCGGCGATACGGGATAGCAACGCTGTCTAATAGGAGGGTGGTCTCCGACCTCGATATTATGTTCGGTTAACGTGGTGGACCCGAGCTCGTCCGAATTAATCGTAATTTGAGACGCTAAAAATTCTTGTAGACGCTTTTCTTGGTCCGGCGTCAATTCACTTAACCCACAACAAACGAGAGGTGACGCCTCAGGCTTTCGTGTCTTTTCCCCTTCACCCGATTGACCTGGCTCGAGATTTACGCTTTCATTCTCGGACAAGATCACCCGAACATTCGCGAGAGAACTCGACGAACCTTTTTCAAAAGAATACTGCCGCGAAGGATCGTCCGCGAAACTCCAAGTATCGCTCGCGAAATTCACATTTATCCCGAAATTTTTCAAAAAATCTACTCCCAAGATACACGGTAACGCTAAAGTCGGTAGCGAATGAATCCTCAGATTCAGAGTTTTACCGTGTATGCTAACGGGAACCTTTACCTCCCCCCTCACTCTCGCGGTTTGATTAGTCGCGGTCGTCACACGTTTCCCGCCAGTCGAAGTGAACAAAAAACCGAGTTGCCTAATTAACGCCGTAACTTCCGGACCGGCAAACGTACGACTTGAACCCGAATCTACTAACGCGCTTATTTCGTAGCCCGCGATTTGCACGCGGAGGAACTTGAGAGAGGCCGAGCCTCCTCGATCGCTATACGCGCTATACGCGGCATCCCGAGTTCCCATTGATAAATTTTCGGGGGCTGAGGGGGTAGGAGTCGGGTTGCCCCTTTTTCGCGACTCCTCTATTCGTTTCCCGAACACGTCGGGCATGTCCGGGTGGTAACCGCTACCTTTCCGCAACGGTAGCAATGCCTTCTCGACGGAGCCTGGCAATCGCGCGAAAAGTGTCCTGCTTGGTCGCAGTTCCAACACGTGGCGGCGGGATTCACGCTCGCGGAAGTCGGAGAAGCGACCGACGCGCCTGTCGCAGGGGCGGCGGTCGCGGCCGGGGCCGGGGCGCTCGCTTTCGGCCCGCCGGCCTTACCTTTTCTCGCCCCCGTCCCTGTGCCGCTCGCATTCGCGGGGGACACGCCGAGCGCGGCCACGGTGTCGCGTTGTTTCCCCCCCGGGTTGCGATTAGCGCCCTTGGGCGTTCGGTATGCTAAATCCGGGAAGAAAGAGCGTTCTGGCGGAGGAGGAGCGCGATAGTTTTGCGCGGCACGGTAACTCGCCTCTGCACGCGCGGCCCATAGTTCGAGCGCGTCCATATCTTGAACCGAGTCTCGATGTATCTGTGTCTGTAACCGGGGAAGCATATGTCGGTGTGCGTACCCGACCTTTTCCTCCTCGCGCCACGGCGGCGATAATCGATCGTAAAGCGTATTTAAGCACGTCAGGTAGTCCGTTACGGACTCCTGTTCCCCCTGCGTACGCCGCGAAGGGCAAACTGAAAATCCGGGTTGCCGAAACGGGTACGCCACGCGGTTTTAAACGCGGTCCAGGTCGTCAGGCGCTCCCGCTTTCCGCGAAACCAGTAAAGCGCAATACCCGATAGGAAGAACGGGAGGCATCGCAGAATATCCTCGTCCTCCACGGGAATCAATTCGCGGCCCTCCTCGACACGCAACAGAAACGTCTCGGCATCCTCGCCGCGCGCGCCCGAAAACTTTAAGTCCCATTTCCGCATGATATTATAGATGGTCGTCGCGGAATTGCCGTTCGTATCCCGAGAGGCCCTATGCGCGTTATCTCCGGGGACGCTTGAAGGGCTGTGCCCCGAGTGTGCACCTATTCCCGCGGACGGGCTATCCGGGCGGATGTCGCCTACCGGAATATCGAGATACGCGACGTCGGCCGGGTGGTTCGACTCAGCGTCCGCCATGCGACGCGAGTCAGCGTCGGCTACGCGGTTCGAATCGAATGCCCTTTCGGAGCCTCCACTGCGGCGCGCGGCCGTCAACAAACGTAATAACCGGAGCGCTAGCTCGGTGTCAGATCCGTTGATAGACAACCCGCGGCGATTCAGTTCGGCAATTCGCTGTTCACGAGTAGCGTGGAGAATCCACTCGTCGCTCAGCTCAATTGGATCCATTTCGACAAATCGCAAAATCTTCTTAAACGATAAATCTACCGCTCGCGAGAAACCGACGGAATCCTACTGTGCTCCCAAAAAAAAAGAGAAACTATCGCTAACTGTCCGACCGAATCATTCACTAAATGCGCGAAAATTTATTCATCAAGATGTTCCTTTCTTAAATCGAATAGCATAACACGCGAACAATACACGCGAAAGGAATGTGAAGGTAACTCGAGAGTAATAGTTTTTCCGAAGCGGCCTTCCGCCGACGTAAACAGAATTCCGATGGTATCGCGATCGCGCTTTCTCCAAATTCCAACGCGCTATTTGGCCGCAATGATTATCGCGAATCTAACGCTAACCCACCCAAACACATTTATTTAAATAATGCTCCCAAAATAAGATTTCATACAAAACTGAAAGAAAGTGGTTAAACAAATTATATCAGAACACAAGATAGCATAACACAAATAATATCGCATCAAAAACATAGCATATATAACATAAGGATGGGGTCAATTCTTTATTTCGACAGACACAATATTAAATCAAGAAGCAATCCGCGAAAACCTTGTCACCCGCACGTAGCGCTAATGCCCTGTACGTAATTGTCTTGCAACGATCTTCGGCTGCCCCACGTTGGGCGCCAAAGTTTTGTCACGACTTTTTCACTCCCGGAGCGGTCCGGGACGTGTGCCGGATCAAAAGGGGAAAGGAGAGCGGGATGATAGGCCTCTCCGGTGATTCTCTCGCACCTCCGACACTTCACGAAACGATTTTCTTGTTGGGCGCCAGACGCGTGAATTCGCGTCCGCGAAATCGCGAGAAACCAAAAACGAGACGCAAAACGAAATGAGTCGGTGTGCGAGGGAATGGCTAGCTCGACCTAATAGCAGGGCGGGGTTGATGAAGGGCAGCGCAGTATTCGGCGGGGTGACGCCTAATTAATAACGAATGTTGTAACTCAAGCCATTAACAAATAAAGAATAACATTTATTCTGTAATGGTCCCCGGATGAACAGTAAATGCCAATGGGGCTTTCAAAACAAAAGCAAATAGCAGGTGGTAGATAACGCGGGCGTCAAATTTCGAATACAAAATATGATCACGCGGACGCCAGAACTAAACGGAAAATTACGTTAACTCAGTAAACGCGCGGAAGGCGCAGCAAGAGAACGTGTGAGGAAAACTAAACTTACAAAATCATCGAGATCATATAATTTCACAGCTAACAATAGTAGAAAAGTTCGCGGGCAAATAACATAGAATATCGGTACAAATTACGACTGACTACGACATAACGGAAATAAACGCGAAATAATAGCGCGAAATACCGCGAAATGATAATGCGCCACGCTTGGAGCGCGTGAACGCAAGTTCCCAAACCCGTGCCGGGATTCTGTCGCCAAATAATCTTAACCTAACGCAAATCATAATCTTAATCTACCGCAAGTAATAATCTTAAACTAACGCAAAGAATAATCTTAAACTAACGCAACGAACGCGACGCGAGTAACGTCCCAACGCAAGAAGGAACGAACGCAACATGTGATATCGCCAGGGATATCCTCACGCGAAGAATAAAGGCGCCGGGGCGCTCGACGAAACACGAAATACTAAATTAACGCGAGACAATATACGGAATTACCGCGACCAATATTATAACTAACGCGAAATGACCGATTTAGCCTAACGCAAGAACCGATATTACGATTCTGATCGAACGCAACACACGCGATCGTCAGCGATCGTCCAACGCGAAAGATGATGCGCCGAGACACTCGGCATAACGCGAAATACTCGAATTAACGCGAGAAAGATACGGAATTACCGCGAGGGGTAACGAGACGCAACATTAGGTCGACGCGAATGGTATCTTACGGCGAACCACAACCTTCCGCGAATAATCTCTCAACGTAGCCGATATCGCGAGGATAGTCTAAATGTCCGAACGCGAATCGTGAGTAACGCGATTACACCAACGCGAATATCCCTCTGACGCCATTAATTACGCGTACAGAATCTAAGGTTCGACCGGGCGAAATACTACGCCTAACGAGACACGCGGTCGGGGACGTGAAGGGCGCGAGAAATGGCGCATTCGCGACATCGAACGTCGTCATCGACGCGCCTACCGCGATCTCCAGAGGTTCGTATATTTCGATCGCGATCCCACGGCCACGAGACCATTCCGGTGCCCCTCGCTCTCGCTATCGATCGCTAAATACGCCTTGTCGGCGAATACGCTAATTATCGCGAATTTTCCCGAGCGAGAGCGCGACCCGGGGAGCGGTGTCGTGGCTCTACATCAAACGTTACCGAGGCAACCTCACCGTAGGCAGATTCTCTTCCGAGGGTCCTCGCCGTCGTCCCAAGGGTCGAAAGAGATAGCAGCCGGACGTCGTACTCGGCTCCGGAATGCGACTTAACGTGATACCGCGACTTGACTTTCGACGTGCGTCGATCACCGAGGACGATTTACGAATGCTCCCGAAATTTCGCTCGATGGCGGAATCGATAGCGCACCCCACCTCGGGCGTACGCGGCCCCGCGACGTTGGAGCGCGGACCAATGAGGGGTGAGCTCGCAGGCTCGCGGCGGATTCGCGCGTAGGGCCGTGAATTACGGCTTTCCGCAGGGCGCTAAACGGCCCTTCGCTCGCGCGGCAATTTTTCCGGGATTCTTCCCGGCAGCGGACGGGACGTTTTTGGCCCCCGCGTTCCTTCCTGTCGGTTCGGGAATGGTGGCCAACCATCCCGGGATCCGGTCAGTAATGTGAGGAGGGCAGGTGAGCTGATTTCGCCCCGGCGTCCCGGGGCCCTGCCATGATGGGCTCGCCCGCCGCTGTGTCACGCGCCGCGCGCGTGTTTTCCTGCGCTCCGTCGCTCTCGGCGGCCCGCGGGTCGCTTCGATCCGCTTTCCGTCGTCCGATCTCTCGCCGTTATCCTTCTCGTCGACTCCGCGTCCGCTTCCTCTGTATCCTCTCAGGAACTCCAGTCTCAGCTCGGTGAGGCGCCACGCAATAATACAAAATAAAAGGGATCAGTATATCGTAACGCAATGACTAATATGCCCCTGGAGATCTCGCATCGATTCGTGGAACCGTCCTCGGGCGTGAAACCCGCGCCTTGTGACGGCGGCGGGGCGCTGCAACGATGCAGCGAAACTGCAACGTCACAATTCATAGAAATTTTAATACATCTAGAATTTTTATGTACATAATTTTAATTTTTGAATTTCCATTATGTACATAATTTTAATTCTTGAATTTCCATTATGTACATAATTTTAATTCTAGAATTTTTATGTACATAATTTTAATTCTTAAATTTCTATTATGTACATAATTTTAATTCTTGAATTTCCATTATGTACATAATTTTAATTCTTGAATTTTTATGTACATAATTTTAATTATTGAATTTCTATTATGTACATAATTTTAATTCTTGAATTTCCATTATGTACATAATTTTAATTCTTGAATTTCTATTATGTACATAATTTTAATTCCCAAATTTTTATTATCTACATAATTTTAATTCATGAATTTTTATGTACATAATTTTAATTTTTGAATTTCCATTATGTACATAATTTTAATTGTAGAATTTTTTTTTTTTTTTTTTTATTTAGGATAATGATTCCCTTCTCGGGATACATGTTATGTATTTTGCTTAATCATATTTTATATCTCCTATATTACTATGTTACTTTCTACGCTCCTTTATTGTCTCTTCAGTTTTTCCCTCTCTTTCCTTTTATTGCACAGCTTCAGCATCCATTCTATTCCTTTCCCATCTTCTGCCATTATAAATTCTTCGCTCGGATTGGCTATTCCTGATTCCGGGCATTCCCTTAGTATATGGTTCCAGGATTCCTCTCTTTCTTCACACAGCCTGCACATTTTCTTGTTTTCCTCCTCCCAGTGTCTATTACCTTTCCATTCGTTTCCGCATCTGAATCTTGCAATTGTTTTCATCTTTATGCCTTTTCCTTTGCACTCCAAGTATTTCGCTCTTTCACTTGTTTTCCACCTGTTGTATTCTTTCGTTGATTTCGATCCCTCCATCTTCTTTCTTCTCTCTTCCAATTTCTTCTCTTTGTAGTTGGTTGTCCATTCCCTGGTGGAAATAATTTCGTGTTTTTTCCCTGTTCCTCTCTTGCCTCTCTTGTCCACTGGTTTAATCCGCCTCCTCGTGAAACTTCTGCATCCGGCCGCCCCATTGTGTCTTCTCCCATTCTATATTGCTAATTTCTCTTCTGCATTCTCTCAGTATTTCGTTGTCAGTCATTTCTTTTACTTTTTCCTGGTATTTTAGAGCTCTTTCTCTAGCTTCTATACTGATTTGTTCTATCTTTGTTTCTTCTCTGACTATATAGCCTGGCGTGCATCTGTCTAAACCTAATATCCATCTTATGTATCTTTCTTGAAGTGCCTCTATCTCCTTCCATTCTTTCCATCCCCATATTTCTACTCCGTATAAGAGTATGCTTTTGACCATGACATTAAACATCATCATTCTCCTGTCAAAGTCTCCTCCAAATTTCCTTTCACCTATTCCCCAAATCTGTGCCATGGCTGCTGCTGCTTTTCTTACTATATCTTTTATGTGTGCTTCATCGGTGTTGCATTTCTTAAATGTGAACCCCAGATATTTGAACTCCTTGACTTCTTCTATCCTGTTGTCCTTCCATTTCCAGTTCCTTTCTTGTTTAATTCTCTCTTTCTTACAAAAAACCAGCATTTTGGATTTATCTACATTTAATATCAGTTCCTTTTCCTCTAAATATCTTTCTAGGCTTTTCAGCATTTTCTTCATTTTTCCTTCCGTCTCCGCCATCATCGCTAGGTCATCTGCGTACGCCAAGGTATATATTCTCCTTCTTCCCAGTCTTACGCCTCCATTCTGTCTTTTCTTTAGAAAGTCCTCCACGTCCGCGATAAATGTTATGAACAGGAGCGGGCTCAGTGGGCATCCTTGCCTCAGCCCTCCCTCTGTCCAGAACTCTTCTGTGCACTTGTCTCCTACAATTACTCTGTTGATCGTTTCCTCATAAATATCTTTTATTCTGTCGATTAGTTTCCAGTTTATGCCGCGTTCTTCCAGAACCTTCCATAGTTTCTTTCTGTTCACCTTATCAAACGCTGCCTTCAGGTCTGCAAAGAAGACGTAGAGTTTTCCCCTCTTTTTTGTTATCGTTTTTTCTGCTGCTATTTTCAGTGCAAATATGTTGTCTATGCAGCTTCTCTTTTTTCTGAAGCCTGCTTGCGTCTCTGGGAGCAGCTTTAGTCTTTCGACTTCCTTCCTCAGTTTCTCTTCTAGAATCATTGCATAGATTTTGTATGCCGTGTCCAGTAATGTTACTCCTCTGTAATTTTTCACTTCTTTTCTGTCTCCTTTTTTGTGTATTGGGTATATTATGCCCACTTTCCATCCTCTTGGCAGTTTCTCTCCATTCCATATTTTCCCTATTATTTTCTTCAGTTTTTCTTTTGTTTCCTTGTCTGCATTCAACCACACTTCGTTTTTGAGTCTGTCTTCGCCTGTTGCTTTCTTTTTCTTGAGTCTTCTTATTGCGTTTTCCATCTCTTCTTCTGTGATTTCCCCTCCCTCTTCCTTTGTTTCTTCTTCTCGAGGTTCTTCTTGACTGCCTCCTGCCTCTTGCTCGTTTTGTGTATCGTTGTTTCCTCTCGTCTCTCTTCCCTCCAATAGCTCTATGAAGTGTCTTTTCCATTTTTGTTCCTCAATGCTTTCATCTGGTTTTTCTCGTCGACCTCTCTCCTTTTTTATGTATCTCCATATTTCTGTTTCATTTTGTATCTCTGCGATTTTGGTGTGCTCTCTTTCTCTTTCCTCTTTCATTTTCGTTTCGCAGAGCTTGTTGTGTCTTTGTTTTTCCTCTATGTAATCTGTTCTTGCTATGTTTCCTTTTTTCATTTGTCTGAGTGATCTATTCAGTTTCGTTTTGCTGTTTCTGCAGTCCTTGTCCCACCAAGGTTTCTTTCCTATAATTTGCGTTTTGTTCTTGACCTTCTTTTTGTTTATTGTTTTTCGGATTTCTTCTGCCAATTCTTCCCATTCTTCTTGAGTTTCTTCTTTTTCTGCTTTCCTCATCTTTAGATTTTCTTGGTATATTCTTATTCCTTCTTCGGACCAATCTTCTATCTCTATCTCTTTTGGTTCTTCTTTCTTTCTTGTCTCCTCTGTTGTCGCCTTCAGTTCTATTTCTAACGGTTGGTGGTCTGATTCTGTCCTCTCTCCTATCCTGAAGCTCTTTATTTCTTCCCATGTTTCCGCATTGCAAATTGCGTAGTCTATTACTGAACTTCCTTTTGCTCCTGTGAATGTCCATTCTCCCTGATCGTCGCCTTCCTTGTTTTCGTTTAGTAAGCCTAGTCCCATCTTCTCTATTTTTTCCAGTAGGTCGGTTTCTTGTTTATTCATTATTTTGTCTTTCGAGTGTCTCTTGCTTCCTTCCTCTTCTCCATCCCATAATAGTTCTCCTTTCTCTGCTGTTCTAGCGTTGAAATCTCCTCCCACTAACATTTTCTTCTTTCCTTCACCTTCGATTATTTCTTCCAGTTCCTCCAGTGTCTTCTTTTTGCCTTCCCTATTGTAGATTGAGATGATTTTCCATTTTCCTCCGTTGATTTCTACACTGTAGCTAATTATACCTTGTGTTTCTTTTTGTACTTCTTCCATCCTGATATTTTTCTTCACCCCCGTTATCATACCGCCCGCTCCTCTGCCCTTCTTCTTGTCTCTTACCGCGTACTGTGTTACCCAGTTGTATTCTTTTGGCATCAGGGCTTCCATTTTCTTCCATCCTTTCTCCTCTATCCACGTTTCCGTGAAGTTAATTATGTCAAATTCTCGTACATAGTCCCAAAACTCTTTGTCTTTTTTTGCGATTCCTGCCGTGTTCCAAAACATTGCCCTAATTTCTTTTTGTGTTTTCTTACCGTCCTTACATTCTTTTATGTTATGCCGGGCCGTTATTGTTTTATTGGGTTTGCCGGGTTTTGCCTGTTCTGAAAAGACTCTCTCAGTCCTTCTCCCTCCTTCCATATGAAAGTCCTTTCGTTGACCATTAGTTTCTTGTAGCCTATCTTCACTTGTTCTCCTCGCTCTTTCTTCATTTTCGCAATTCCTACTATCTCCTTTTGCACATCTCTTTCCTTTTTTGTTAAATCGTTGTCAATGTACAGTTTCTTGCCTTTCAATTTACTTTTCTTTGCCAGTATTTCTTTTTTCTGTTGCCAGCTTTTTAGTCTCGCTATAAGCATTCTTCCTCGCTGCTCTCTTCCTATCCAATACGCGTCCTCCACGTCCACCTCTACTTGCAGTTCGTATCTCATTATATGTTCTATCGTTCCCTTGGGTGAGCCTTCTTTTGGCAAATCCTCTCCTTTCAGCGTAATATTGTTCCTTCTTTCTCTTCTCTCTCTTTCTTCCTCTCTCTCTTCCAGTTGTAACATTCTTGCCATTTTCTTCTCCATTTGTTCTTCTTTGATCTCCAGTTCCTTCAATCTGTTTTCCATTGTCCTTTTTTCCTTCTCCCACTCCTCTTGTTTCTTTTTCCATTCTTCTCTTAAGTCTTGTATTTCTGATCTTATTGCCTTGTTTTCTTTTTTTATCTCTTCTGTATCTTTCTTAATTGTTAGCATGATTTCCGTTAATTTATCTAGTTTATCCATGTCTGCCCCTTTTTCGTTTTCTATATTCATCTCCTCTTGCGTCCTTTCTGCTCCTGATGTTATTCCTGTCCTCTTAGTTGGCGGTGATCTGCCCACTGTTCTTGATTTTTCAAACTTCTCGAGTAATTCCTTCTCTGTTCTTATCCTATCTTCCTCTTCTTCCCTCTTCCTCTTAAACGAGTCAATAATCGATTCGCTGTTATTCCTTTGTCTTCCAAGGTGTACTGCGTTGATCGGCCTTCCTTTCTTTTTTGACTCCTTTTGCCTTTCCGTGCCTTCTCCTGTATTGCTCATTAATACCGCTCGGTGGTTCCCCCTTCACTGTTCGCTTTGTCGTCGCAGCTTGAGTCTCTCACCTCTCTATATCCGAGGCACCCCCGGGTCGTTGGTGTTCGCTTTTTGATAGGTTTGCGAACCCGGCAGCTGGTTTCCCTTATTGTTCCCTAACCTCCAAAGCTTTCTCAGCCTTAGAAACTCCGGAAAAACGTCTCCCCTGCGGTTCCTCTGCTGCTTCCTTCTATATCCAAATAAAATTGCAATTTTGCGCTTGCAGAAAACCTGTAACAAAGTCGCCCGAGGGCGATGCAACGGCAGATAAATTCGGCAATAAGCAGACGCGCTCGACAGACGTGCTTCTGTTTACTTACGCTCGGACTTCCCCTTAATTGTAGAATTTGTATTATGTACATAATTTTAATTCTAGAATTTTTATGTACATAATTTTATTTCTTGAATTTTCATTATGTACATAATTTTAATTCTTGAATTTTGATTATGTACATAATTTTAATTCCCGAATTTTTATTATGTACATAATTTTAATTCATGAATTTTTATGCACGTAATTTTAATTCTTGGATTTCTATTATGTACATAATTTTAATTCCCGAATTTTTATTATGTACATTATTTTAATTCATGAATTTTTATTATGTACACACGGCGTCACGGCGGCCTTTACACTAAAATGGCTGATGTGCCCCAATAGTGGCCATTTTGGTGTAAAGGCATTTCTGATGCCGTACGTGTGTACATAATTTTCGTGAACTCTAGGAACTTGAGACAATAATGTTCGCAATACTGATAATGAAAGTGGCTACAGGACATGATTCTATACAGCCCTAGCGTTTACATTTGTGCACGTCACTTTCCCCGCGTTTTTACATAACTTATATAACAGTCGCCATCCAAACTGTGTATTGTGTTCCTGGTGACGAGGTTGTGTTATTGAATAATTCAATTATTTGTAAGTTTTAACTTGATGCAATTTATCGGTAAGTGTACACTGTTATTATTATTATTATTATTATGCCATGTCAATAGTCAAATAATAGGGTTTCTTGTTTTTTCTATGACTTATTTATAAGTTCTGAAATTACCAGAAAAGCGTAATAATTGTCGTTTATCAGACAAACAAATCTACATTTAAGGCTGATCTACAATGTGCTCTTTGTGCTTCCTGTTTTCTGCTCTTAACCTCTTTGCGACTATCTCGTATTTCGCAATTCCGTCGCGTAACGCAATGTTTTTTGTTCTCTGTCGCTCATCAAGATAAAAATTGACGAACTTCAGAAGAGACAAGAAACATCACGTTACGCGACGGAATTGCGAAATATGAGATAGTCGCAAAGAAGTTAAGAGCAGAAAACAGGAAGCAAAGAACACATTGTAGATCAGACTTTTTATTGTTGATATAGCGACAGATATTGATTGAAAATTAAAACATCATAATATGTTTCAGCGAAATGGAAAATCGTGTAGACGTACACGTTGTGCGTACTCTTCGTAGAATTAGAAAAATCCTTAGTGAAGCAGTGAGGTCTTATCAATATGATGGAAATATAGAGCAACATTTGCTTCCTGTTGCTCAGCAAAATTTACAAAGGATATCTACAGCGATATCAGAAGAAACATACAACCAATTGAAAGAAGCAATCGAAGCCTTACTACTTATCAAAAATGATCGACAACAAACGAGGGCCTACGTAGCTCCGAGAGTTAACGTGAATGGTGATTTTTTTATTATTACTTCAAAATTTATTCAGAAGTTATTAACTTACTTCAGAAGTTATTAACTTACTTGCTCTAATTTGTAACTTGAAAATTTATTTAAAGGACCAGGGCGTCCCACCGTCCAAATAAATCAAGGTCAACTAAAAATGCTGTATGATGACGGATGGACAGTAAGTGAAATGGCGAAGCATCTTGGATGTTCGAAAAAAACTGTTTATCAGAAGTTATATTCTTTAAATATGCCTATACGTGCACGATATGCTCAAATTTCTGACGATGACTTGAAATTAGAAATTGTAAAAATCCACGAAGAGCATCCAAACGCTGGACAAACGGTAAGATTCCAAATGCGTCTAAACATATTATTCTTATTTTTATTTACATTATGTTTATTTACAGATGGTACAAGCATATTTAAAAGCAGCAGGTTTTCATGTACAAAGATATAAAGTGAGACAAGCTTTAAATGAAATCGATCCCATAGGAACAGCAAGTAGATGGAGTCAATCAATCAAGAGGAGGACTTATAAGGTACCAACACCAAACTCTCTATGGCATATGGATGCACATCTGAAGCTCTCCAGGTATGTACGAATATATTTTATTGCCTTGGTTTCTATATAAAAACGATTGTAAATATATGTTTTCTTTTACAGATGGGGCTTCATAATTCATGGCTGTATTGACGGATACTCTCGGCTGATAATTTATTTGGCATGCAAGACTTCTATTCAAGCCGAACCTGTCGTGACTTTGTTTGCAGAAGCCGTAGGCAGCTATGGATTACCGTCACGAGTACGGTCAGATCATGGTTATGAAAATATTCTCGTGGCTTTTTTGATGAATACGATTCGTGGCTTGAATAGGGGAAGTCACATTACTGGAAAATCCGTACATAATCAGAGAATAGAAAGATTATGGGTTGACGTTTTTAAAGAAGTATGTGACTCCGTTTATTCTGAATTATATGCTCTGGAGAACGACAATATTATGGATGTGAATAATCTTGTGCACAGGTTTTGTGTGCAGTATGTATATAAGAAAGTTATTGATAGACGACTGATATTATTCCAGTCTGCATGGAATGTTCACAATTTGAGAACAGAAAATAATCGCTCACCGCGTCAGCTGTGGCTCGAAGGAATGTTGCAAAATTATAATACAACTTCGACCGCAGTTCAGGATGTTTTCGAAACTAATATGAATTTACACGAAAGACTTTCTGAGTCCTTGAGAATATTAGGAGTAGATGTTTCTACTCCTATAGTAAATCGTGACAATACTGATTCCCTTTTATCGAATTTTACTGCATGTTTAGACCTAAATGAAGTACAAAAAATGCATCTGGAAAATATCATAGCTTTGGATAAATCAGATCGCGAGAAGTACACATTATGTGTAAATTTATTGATGAGTTGATTTCTCTACCTTATCGACGCAAGTAAAATGTACATTTATAAGTTTTGTTAATCTATCAGTGACCAATAAAATTCACTCATAAAAACTTACATTCTATCGTTTAAGCTTTCAGCAGTTTTTTCCTCATAAATTGAAGGGAACATTGAATTCGTTGAATAGATATTCTTCAAATTTTTATTATTCTCACTCCGTACATTTTATTGTTTGGTACAATTGCGTAAGAAAATATGTTGTATTTTAACACTGTTTGTGTAATTGTTGTATGTCTGTATGTAATAAAATAAACGAATGTCATTGCTTCATAATTCCATGCATAACTTAAAATGACTTTTCCTCTTTGATAATAATAAAATAAATGAATGTCATAACAAAACGAATGTTGTAATAATTAATGGTAATAATACTAGTAGCAGGAACATTATCAAAAACTTCATAAACCTCATATATAACTTAAAATAACTTTTTCTTTTTTCTTGCACGTTTACATGAGTACGTACTATTCCTTCAAAATTGCCACAGTAAAAATCAGTCAACTTATCAACATATATCACATTTATCTTTTGTACTGTTTACCGTCTAATCGCACGTGTACGTAGTTTAAAAATAAAACTAAATATTTAGCTCATTGATTTAACAAACTCTAAAAGAAATTTAAACATTAATATGACGTATACTCTTTGACTTCTTCAGTATGCAAACAAATGTTTAAATCATTTTTTAACTCGTTATAATTTGCGTAAGTTTTTGGCAAAATTAATGTATCCGTACATGTGGTGAATATAGGTCTTTGGCTCAATCCAACAGAGTCATTAAACTTAATATTAATAACATTTGGCATTTGATACGAAGCTGTTATTAAAAATATAAACTTTAGTAAATTGTCTTTATCAAGACAGTTGATGTACATAATCAAATAATGTAGCACCTCATTTTCTTCATTCGTGAGGTAAGGGTCGGTGACTAAGCAATTGACGACTTTGGTCGGAGTAGGTACCTGCATATCTAAAAAAACTGTAAAATCGCAACGTCCCCAAAAATCGGGATATTTTTCTGGTTGTACATCTTGACGAAGTTTGTCAATTAATTTCCGCGGCATGTCGACCAACAATTCGGTAGCAATTACTTGTAATTGCTCTGAAAAAGTCTCAGAGTTGGCTTTTGCGAAAAATTTATTTGATTGGAAAAAGTCGTCAATAACTTCCTGTTCTTTTTCTGTCAGAGATGAGAAATTTCTTTGACCTTTTTGAAGAATTTTTCTTAAATATGGATTTACATAATTCATTAATTCCTGCAATAGTATTGTAGGATCAATATTGGCATCAAAATTTCCGATCAATGTTAAAGTAATCCTCGATAATTTTGCTGGAATACTATTAGTTAAAATCAACATGTGTTCGAGAATCCGTCCAATTGTGATGAATTTGTCTTGTTCGCTCCGTTTGTTTAATGGCAAGTACGGAACGAGACAATCTTCACCTTGAAAAAACGTGTTCGAGCATTTGTCAAAAAAGATGTTAAATAATTCTTTCGTGAGGCCACCGCCATCAATTCCTATTTTGCCGATAAATTTCACGCTTAAATTTTTGCTTAGAAGTTGCTCGTCCGCATAAAGGCTCATCAGTTCATTGACACAATTGGTTCTGGAGATATCGATGGTTGCAGTTTCTGCGTTTTCAGATAGAGATGGGAATGAAACAAAATTATTTGCGGGATCAAACTCTTCGGTGAGACCTAAAAAAATAAATTTTGATTTTTACTTACGCGTTACTGTAATAACAAATCATTATTTGCTGGCGATTAAATAGTATATATTTATGAATTTTTGAAAACTATCCCTTTTTGCTATAAGAACATTCTACAAGACAAATAATGTTTGCATACGCAAATGATCATCGTCATCCTCATCTAAATTCTCTTCGTCCATTTCTTCAATCCTTTGTCGCCATGTCCTTGTCGAATGACGTCGTTCGCGAAGAGTGGCACTGGACGATGTTGAAGGTGAACTTTGTTCTGGATTATTCACATTCCGTGCGAGATCTCTCGTTTGATTTACAATTGAAGCACGAGTTGGTGATCGAATGGAATCAGTATGCGATGATGAACGAGGAACAACATCTTCATCTGCAAGAATTGGCAAATCGTTTGGAAAATCTTTCAGTGGTAATACCACTATTTTACTCTGTCCTATTTCGGTCTCCAAGTCAGATCCATTGTCAAAACTAATGCGAATAATTTTTTTATTTTGTTGCATTCTTGCTATCGCAATTCCGCACATTCGCAACATATGCTGAATGTGCGGATGAAAAAGGAGAATTATGCTCGCCTTGATTTTCTCGCAAGAACTGTCCCTTTGTATCTCGAGTAATGTATTCGCTTCACCTAGATATAACAAGTTTTTAAAATCATGACACAACACATTCAATAGTAAATATTTATTGTTTCTTCAAACGAAACAATAAACATTTTATTATAAATACCTAGTCCTCTTTGCTTTAAAAATTTCAGTTCCGGCTTTGATGGGAAAAAATCGGCGTTCGACAGCTTCATTAACACGACTTTTTTTTTTAAAGTTCTCTGCCTCTTTCGACCTCTGCGAGGGGAGGATGTTAATTCCTGTCTTCTAAAATTTCTCCTTGTTGATTGAATCAATGAAGAAAATTTTCTCTCTTCTAATGTTGACTGATTTGATGCATTAGCTGCGATTTGGATTAGCCGATGAGCTATATTTTCGTCGCTCGACATTTCTGATTTCTTTTTTTTTCCTGAAAGGTAGTTGAACGTGTAGCTTAAAATTAAAATCTACCAATTAAAACAATAAATTATCTTACCTGATTACATGTAAGATTGAGAACTATGGAGACTATTGAAAACACTCATCGAGGAACATTATTAACTGGTTAAACACAATTGTTATTCAAGGTTATGTAAAAACGCGGCAAAAGGCACGGTGGTAGATATGATGGAAGGAAACAAGATCTGCTCGTTAGAGGGATGCGCAGACGTCGCGACTAGGGCCGGTATTCACAGTCAGTTCTTATATTTAAGACCATCTTAAGTACAATCTTAAGATGTCATTAACCAATCACAGAGCCGTATTAGCATCTTAAGATATTACTTAAGACGGTCTTGAAATAAGATCTGATTATGAATACCGGCCTATAACAAGCGAGCGCCATGTTGGATATAATCCTCAAGAAGGGAACTTTCTGCCTCGAGCTCTGCAGGAATAGAATCTTCTTATCTCAATAAATGATAAAGATGGGTCGAAAGAAGAGCCGAAACGTTCATTACATCTGAATACACGGTTTTTTCTTTTTTATTTGCGCACCACGTTCCGTGCCTCACTCGCATTCGCCGTTTTAAATCGTTGACACTTTCACGAGTCTAATTATATTATTGAATAATTAAGACAACCCTGGTAAAAAATTCTCATAATCTTAATAATAAACTGAGTGGATTAGGCCTACAGGGGACATCACATAAAAAAAACGCGCCACTATTAACTCTACCGCAAAGTGATGAGAAAACGAGTTCAAAAGTACACTACAGCCTTTGAGAAGTGAGATACGGCGAGATAAAGTCGTTGAAACCGTTTGTTACAAAAAGTATCCTACTTTTCCCGGCTCTAGCGCCAAAACTATTGGTCGTAGGAAAAAAACCTATACTTCCTTTTTTGTAGAGAATTTAATTCCCTACCATATTGTATTAAACTATTTTAGTTTAAGTCTAATGGAAACCGAGATATTCGCGAAAAACCGATTTTTCACCCCTTTCTTCCAAGATGGCGGCCGAAGCACACCACGGGGGAGGTCGGAAACTTAGTATGTCATTACTGACACCCAAACAAAGCGATTAAAATTTTTTCCAGCTTTATCCGATTTAGTCGATTTTCAAATGTACTTGCCGACTGGACTATTTGTATTGTGCATCCAGCTTAATGCTCACAACACTCGCGAGCATCATTTCGTCCTTGTTTAACATTTGTCAAACAACAAGGATGAAATAATTCCACGAGCGTTGCGAGCGTTAAGTGGAACCCTAAGGGTGCCATTACATGGAGCGCGGAAACGCGGAAACGCGGAAGCGCGGAAGACAAAATTTACTAGATTTCCGTCGATCCGTTCCGTCTGTTTTGAATGCCTTATATTACATGGAGCACATTTTGAGCGGAAAAGCGGAACGGAGAATTATAAAATATTAATTTTTAACGGTATTTATTGATTAAAATGCTTGTATTCAATAGATAAGCTGAAAAGATAAGCATATTAATAAAAATTGCAATGAATTAAGTAAACACAATTTTAAGAAATGAATACAAATGTCTATTTGTCACTATACTGTTCCGCTTTTCCGCGCAAATTGTGCTCCATGTAATATAAGGAGAAACAAACTCGCGGAACGGACGCGTCAAATGTTCGTTCTTTTTCTCTGTACTGTTGCACGCAGATACCTCAGATAGGTTATGTATTTTTATAATATATTCTATCCCGCTTAGAATATTGTGGATATTTCTCCGTGAAATTGGAAAAGTGATTTAATTGTTATAAACTATTCGGTAGAACAAGCGCTAATGCATAAGTGCTCTATAGCCGTGACTCCTAGTGCAGGCTAGTTGTGGCACGTGCGAAAGACTCCAAATATATATATATATATATATATATATATATATATATATATATTTCTATCGATTACAAATCTCGGAAGAAAAAGTTATTTTGTACTTCTTGTATTTTATTAATTATTTTAAAAGTATATCATGGATCCAAATATCATGTTAATGATTATTATGAAGTTTCTCATACAAGCAAGAGATGAACCGATGAGACATGCAGAAATAACAATGAAAAAAGTGACTTCAATGTATTATTTGTACTTGCGTTACAAGAAATTGGAAGACAAAAAGAATCGAAGAATATGGGTACGACCTATTTTTACCGAAGAAAGAAGACTTGCACAAGGTGACAGCAACAATTTACTTGTAGAGATGAGATTGACAGATCCCGAAAAATACTTCAACTATCTCAGAATGTCATCAACAATCTTCAATGAGTTACTCAAGCTTGTATAAAATATTGTATATGTATTTAATATCTTGTATTTAATATCTCAAGCTTGAGATATTAACTGTTAAAGTTATATACTTGATGTTTATTGTTTAGCACTTCTTGGCACACACACACACACACACACACAAAACACGCATGATTTCCGCTGTTCCGCTCAAATGCGATAGAAAGAAGCGACGGAAACGCGGAATCTAGTTACTTTCTTTCCGCGTTTCCGCGTTTCCGCGTTTCCGCGTTTCCGCGTTTCCGCGCTCCATGTAATGGCACCCTAAGAGAGAGAGAGACGCCAACAGGTCATGTGACCAGCACTCCGTGATTGGCTGGCAACAATATGTAGTAAGGTGGACATTGCGAGATTGCTCTCCTAGAGGCTCTCTACGCAAAACCAATCTCTCGTTGGACGAAGTATAAAAGATGCCCTTCCAACTATAATACACAAAATGTCGACTTTTTCACTGGACGAAAAGTCGTCTAAAAGATGTCTTACATGATGCTTTTTTTAATGTGCATGCGCAAGAATTCCCATAATATATGTCATGATTAAAGGTACATACGTGCCATTACATGGTAGCATCAAGCGTCGAACGTCAAGCGTCAACACGCGCGCAGCACCCTTGCGCAGATGTCTAAACGTGCAAATTTCAGTATCTTGATGCTAATTCTAGTCAGTAGTCATTTGAATTCAGCATCCTGACACTGAAATTTGCGCGATTTGCATGTTTAGACATCTACGCAAGGGTAATTGACGCTTGACGCTCGACGCTCCCATCTAAAGCCGGTATTCATAGTCTTCAAGATCGTCTTAAGTAATGTCTTAAGACGCTAATACGGCTCTGTGATTGGTTCATGACATCTTAAGATTGAACTTGAGACGGTCTTAAATAACTATGAATACCGGTCTAAAAGCACCATAAAAGAAAACTCCAGATCACAGAACGCTCACTGATCTTCTTTCTCTGCTGAACATAATCTAGGGTCCGTTCCGTTTCACGTATATGCGCGCATTTATCTATAGCATACGTAAAGTTTAAGCGGGGAGCACACACTTCTGCACAACGCATAATGCATAAGCATAAGAAAATTAATTGGTCCATACACATGTGCATAAAGAAATAGACCAATCAGTTTTCTTATGCTTACGTATTATGCGTTGTGCAGAAGTGTGTGCTCCCCGCTTTACTATACAAAATGCGCGCATATGCGTGAAACAGAACGGAGATTGCAAAGGAAACCCAGACAGCACGCGGCATTTAGTGGAACATCAGTCATCTTTTAGCCATCTTTTATGCTGGTTCTACAATGGGAGTCGCAAAGTCGTGAGTCGCAAGAATTGACCAATCACAGTCGATTATTCTCTTCAAATTCGATTGTGATTGGTCAATTCTTGTGACTCACGACTTTGCGACTCGTATTGTAGACCTAGCATTAGTCGACTTTAAGCTCTAACGAAAATATATCTATGCCGAAAATTCGTCATTTTTTAGTCATTTTTTAGACATCTTTGTGCTCTTTGGGGCTGTATCAGTGCAAAATAGACGATGACACAGGCAATAATAGACATAGAATTTCCGTCACGCTGGAAATTCTGTGCCTGTTGCCTGTGTCCATACAAGATTTCTGTTCCCTGTTCCTATATTATATATGATATACGCCATTATAGCACTTAGGCGTAAGGAGACCTTAATCCTACAGCCTACGTTTAGGTGAGATTTCATGGGCAGTGAAGTGCAGCAGCAGTGAGCAGCAGTTTAGTAGATAGATATTTATTACTTCAGCTTTACAATTTGCCAGGAAGGGACTTGGTTTACAATTTAACGTCTTATCCACACTCATCCATCCTTTCTTTGCATACACTACACACTCTCTTAAACTAACCTAACTTCTTAAACCTAATTTATCACAGCCTTGTCTTTGGCTTTATTTATTTCCTTTCTCTTTTTAAATTCCTTCTCCCTCTCCTTCCATAATTTCCGCAACATCTTGCCCTTATCTAAATCTAGTTCATCACTCCACAGCCTTTTCCACTTCTCCGTCCCGTTATTACCTAAATCCTTAAACCATACACTTGCTCTCTGACATTCCTCTACATAATGTTCCATACAGTCTTTGCCATCACCGCACAAAATACATTTTTTACAATCATCTTCTAACCAATATTTGTTTGCTTCTTCCAAATTTCCGCATCTCAGTTTTATTAAAGCTATCACATCATCCCCTATCCTTACCCTTTTTAAATTACTCTTCTTTAAATATTCCGGACCTCCATCTAACTTGTCTAACACTCTATATCTTTTATTGTACCTTGCCTCTAGGATTTTATTTCCTTCCCATTGTCTCTGATTATCCCTTTCCCTACTTATTATTTCATTCTCTAAATCCGCTCCCTCTCTTCTCAGATCCTCCAGTATGCCTATTCCCCATCCGTTCCTATTGTAATATCTTTCCCTCTCAATACTATACATATCCTTCCCCCCATAAGCTTCCTTTTCCTTCCAACAGTGCCTTACAATATTTCCTTCCATGCCTTTTAAAATTCTTTCTTTATACCTCATTGCCCTTATGCCCCATCCCACCTTTAATTTAAACATGCCTAATTCCCTTGATATCACATACCTTGGTGTACAAAATTCTATACCAAATATCCAACGAATATAGTCCATCATTATTTTTTCCAACTCTACCTTCTCTTCCCACCCCCAAATTTCTACCCCATAAGCCATAACACTCTGCACCAAATACTTAAACAACATCCACCTCCTTAAGAAATCCTCCCTACACATTCTTTCTCCTAGTCCCCAGACTTTTCTAACCGCCATCCTACCTTTTTTCATCAATTCTCTAATGTGATCCTTATAGCTACCCTTCTTATTAAACGTAAATCCTAAATAATTAAAAGTCTGTACCTCTTCTATATATTTTTCACCCCATTTCCATATCTCCTTGCCTTCTTTTCTTTTCCTATTAAATACTAATCTTTGTCTTCTCTGTACATAGCTCTAATTTTCTTTCCTTTAGGAATCTTTTCAGTGTGCTCATCATATCTAACAATGCATCCCTATTTCTCGCTACCATCACAATATCATCCGCATACTCTAAATTCCAAACCCTGATCTTATCTACCTCTATTCCTCCTATTCCTCTCTTTTCCATTACCTCAGCTAAATCCGCTATATACAAATTGAACAGAAGTGGACTCATTACGCATCCCTGCCTTACTCCTTTTGATGTCTGGAACTCCTCCGTATACCCATGACTGGTCCTTACCACAACTTCCGTTTCCTCGTAAATTATTTCCAATCTTCTTACCAGTTGTTCTTTTATTCCCTTTCCTCGTAGGATCCTCCACAGGATTTCCCTATCCACATTATCAAATGCAGCCTTGAGATCTGCAAATATCGCGTACACCTTTTCCACTTTACCTCCTTTTCTTCTTACCTTTTGAATCAAATGGTTCAACACAAATATATTATCAATCGTTGACCTTCCTTTTCTAAAGCCCGCCTGACTCTCCGGAACCATCCTCTTCTCTTCAGCCTCCATCTCTAACCTGCTCCTTAAAACCTCCGCATAAACCTTGTACGCCGTACATAATAGCGAGATGCCTCTATAATTACCCGTCCTCTCTTGATCTCCTCTCTTGTATAGTGGCACTATTATACTTTTCTTCCAATCCGTGGGTATCCTTCCTTCTCTCCATATTTGTCTCATCAGATCCACCAGGCTATTCCATAAACTCCCACTCGCATATTTCCACGCCTCCATTGGGATCCCGTCTACTCCCGCAGCCTTTTTAAGCTTCAATTTCTTCAACGCTAATTTGATCTCCATTTCTGTAATTTCGTCCTCCTCTTCCCCCTTATCTTCTTAATGCCTTGTGCTCTTCTTGCTCTCATCCTCCTTGTCCACTTCCGTCCCTCCTAGTAATTCTATGAAGTGCCCTCTCCATTCATTCTTGCCTATATTATTTTCCATCCATACCTTTTTGTTCCTTTTCTTATTTATGTATTTCCAAACTTCTGCTTCCTTCCTTAGTTTCCTTAACTCCTCTTCTTCCTTCCGTCTCTTCTCCTCTTGTTTTTTTAACTGCAGATCCCTCAGCTTTCCTTTCTTTTCTATGTACCTGTCCCTGCCTATTTTACCGTTTCTCCACCTCCTGTACATCCTATGCACCTCCCTCTTCTTTCTAGTTAGCTCCTGTCCCACCAGTCCTTATGTCCTAGGTCCTTTTTCTTGATTCTCACCCTTTTTTTTACCATTGCTCCATGTACAATTTGCTTAATCCTTTGCCATTTTTCCTCCACCGATTTACATACTTGTCCTTCTTCTTTGGATAACTCCTCCGTCGTCTCTTTATACTTCTGTATAGCATCCTTATCCCACTGGACCACTAGTTTTTCCTCTTCTTTTCTTGCTTCTCCTTCCTCTTCTTTCTCTTGTCCTCTTCCTTCCTCTATTTCCACTTCCAGAATTATCGGCATATGATCTGAGTCCACTCTGTCATCTATCCTAAATTTTACAATCTTCTCGTGCGCATTTTCACTTACTACCGCATAATCAATTACCGTACTACCTCTAGCTCCTACATAGGTATATTCGCCTTCCCAATCTCCTTCTGTCATTCCATTTAATATATACCAACCTTTCTCTTGTACCCATTCTACAAAATTCCTTCCTCCGTTACTGATTATCTTATCTTTACTTCTCCTTTCCAACTCCATCTCCTCTATATCCAAACCTCCTAATTCTCCTATCCTTATATTAAAATCGCCACCTATTATAATACTTCCCTCCTCCTCGTCCCCCAATAACCTATTCATTCTTTCCTCCAGCTCTCTCCATCCCCCCGAGTTGTACACCGAAAAAATCCTACAACTTTCTTTCTCTCCTACTATTTCTGATACCACTACATCTCCCTCTTCCTCCTTAATTAACCTACTACCTACTTTCCCCCAATCTCTCTTTTTGCCTATTACAAAACCTCCCTTTGCTCTCCCTCTTCTTTTTACTTTCCTAGCATAGCTGCATGTCCATTCGTGCGTCTTTGGCAGCTTGTCTTTAATCTTTTCCCATCCCTCTTTTTCTAGCCATGTTTCACATAAACTAATAAAATCAAACTTTCCTATGTATTTCCAAAACTCTTTATCTTTATTTACTAAACCCGCTATGTTCCAAAATAAAATTCTTTTCCTCCCTTCTGTACCTTTCCCTCCTTTTTCGGTTTTCCTTTTCCCTCTATCTCCTACCTTGCTCCTCTCCTCTGTGCCACCTTCCTGGCTTAAACGAAATTTTGTTCCTTCTCGTTACCCTTACTTGTTCTTGCCCCAACTTCCTCTCTCTCCTCTCCTTCCATTCTATTTTCTTTGCCTAACTCCTTTTCCAACTCCGTCCATACTTTCCAGACTCCCTCCACTCTGACCCTTCCAAAACCTACCTTTATCTCTTTACCTCTAATTCTTTGCTCTTTGGCCCATCTATTCAATTTTTCCTGTATTTTCCTTTCCTCCCAGCTCAAATCATTTTCTATAAAGATCTTACCTCCTTTTAACTTACTCTTATTTCTCATTATTTCCTTCTTCTTTTCTTCACTCTCAATTTCTACTACTAACACCGTGCCACTGTTCCTATTACTTACCACCTTGCATTCTACTTGTAACTTTTCTTTTATAAAATCCTGTATCCATTGTCTACCACCCCTTATGTCCCTTTCCACTTCCCTCGGTAATACTATACCTTTCATCACTATATTACACCTTCTCCTCTCTTTATCTTTATCCGCCACCCACTTCTTAATCTTGCCTACTTCCCAATTACTTAACCTATCTTCGCTGCACTCCGAGAAGGATCCCGCGTAAGTACTCCCCCTTCTACTATAATTATCTCTACTTACCTTATCACTAATTACGCTCGTTCCTCCCCCTTCGCTTCTCTCTTCGTACATGCATACCCTTTTTTCCATATTTCCTAACCTTTCCATTACACATTTCTCCAAATTCTCTATTTTCTCTTTAATCTCCCTTATACTTTCTTCCCACACCCTCTCTTTTATTCTTATATCCTCCATATATTCTCTATACATCCTCCTATCCTCTTTTAGTACCTTTAGTTCTTTGCTGAGCTGTTCGCATAAATCCTTTCCTATTTTCTGCTATTCATCACCTTTTTCTTTACCCTCATCTAACCTAAACGTTACCTTCTTACCATTATCCTTTTCATCCATAACTAATTTCCTCTGCTTACTATCCTGCCTTGTCTTAATTGTCTTTCCCACGGTTCCCGCGCTTCCCGTGCCCGCCATAACCTTCGCCTCCTAACCTCTTCTTTGACGGTTCCTTTCCTTCTCTCTAACGCCTTTCCTATTGTTCGCCTACCTTTCCCTTCAATCGCTGTACTTCCTTATCTTATCTTCTCACTCCTGCTACACCTATTCGCCTCGCCTTTACAATTATTCGTCTATTACCACTTATAACTATCTCACACGCTCAATTCGCAACCACTCTCTCGCACGCCACCTAACCAAGTCCCAAGCAGCAGTTTAGTAATGTTTGGCTCACTTCCGGCGCAAATTTTTGCTGCTCGAAGTTTGGGCTTCAGTATTGGCTGTATAGGACCAATTTCATGAGCAGCAAAAATTTGCGCCAAAAGTGAGCCAAACATTACTAAACTGCTACTTGCTGCTGCTGCATTTCACTGCCTATGAAATCTCACCACACCTACTCTTTTCATTCCCTACTCCTGCTGCCATTGTAGACGACGCGTAACTATTTTAATTCCCTAGGAGAGTTCACGAATTTTTATTATGTACATAATTTTAATTCTTGAATTTCTATTATGTACATAATGAAAATTCAAGAATTAAAATTATGTACATAATAAAAATTCAAGAATTAAATTATGTACATAATAAAAATTCAAGAATTAAAATTATGTACATAATAAAAATTCAAGAATTAAAATTATGTACATAATAAAAATTCAAGAATTAAAATTATGTACATAATAAAAATTTAAGAATTAAAATTATGTACATAATAAAAATTCAGGAATTAAAATTATGTACATAATGGAAATTCAGGAATTAAAATTATGTACATAATAGAAATTCAGGAATAAAAATTATGTAGGGGAGACCGGGGCATAACCGTCAGTTTTAATTCGGTGCTGAATTTTTATTATGTACATAATAAAAATTCAAGAATTAAAATTATGTACATAATAAAAATTCAGAAATTAAAATTATGTACATAATAAAAATTCAAGAATTAAAATTATGTACATAATAAAAATTCAGGAATTAAAATTATGTACATAATGAAAATTCAAGAATTAAAATTATGTACATAATAAAAATTCAATAATTAAAATTATGTACATAATGGAAATTCAAGAATTAAAATTATGTACATAATAAAAATTCGAGAATTAAAATTATGTACATAATGGGAATTCCCAATATATATTATGTCTTGACATAATAAAAATTTATTTCAATTTAAAATTTTATATGAAATCTAGGATTAAAATGATAGTATAGCACGTAATTCTAATTTTTAATTTTTATTATGTCATAGCATAATTTTTATTCACTGAAATTCTATTAACCATGACATAATTTTAATTCGTGAATTTTTATTATGTTGTAGCTTAATTTTAATTTACTAAATTACTATGATAGCTTACATAATTTATATTTCTGCAATTATTATTATGTTACAACATAATAAAAATACATTAATATTATCTCATGAAATAATAAAAATGAATTAAAATTATGTCTTGACATAAAAATAATTCGACATATAAACTGTACCTTACTCTATGTATAGCACGCCGTTTTGCTATTTTTTCATAAAATTTTTATTTTGAATTAATTTTACGTGAATACATAATTTTAATTCATTTTTATTATGTTATGACATAATAAAAATGGTTCCGAAAAACTATCTACTTCAGTTTAAATCAATTACTGTATTTTTATTTTAGATTAAAAAATCCTATTAATAAATAGCAAAACGGCGTGCCATACTCCATCGATCCTGATCCTTTAGCTGTCATAGATTCGTTTATTTTAGCAACTCCTATTTTAGTATTTATCTTCTTATAGTTTATTATATTCTCATATTTATTCGTCATATTAGATGTTGCTCCTGAATCAACAATCCATAGAGATGTCTTATCTTCATCTTCATACTTTCTTATCTTCGACGTCAGAAAAGTTACTTTATCTTCATCTTCATTCTTCTTGTTTTTATTTTTCCTAAAATAACATACCTTTTCTGTGTGATTATTCTTCTTACAAATACTGCATCCTTCTCCAGTCTTCGTCTGCTTTTTAATCCTGCAAAATTTTTCTACATGTCCTGTTTTATTGCAACTAAAACATCTTACCTGTTTTCCTCCATTATTTGATTTCACTTTGCAATCTTTAGCGATATGTCCCATTTTATTACACTTAAAGCATTTTCTTCCTTCTGCTTTAAATGCTACTCCTTTCTCTTCCTGATTCCTGACGTTTATCCTTATATCTTCTGCTATTAACCTTGCTGTTAAATTTTCTAAAGTTTTATTAGCAACTTCCGTGGAATCCCATGCACTAGCAAAATATGCATAATCTTCAGGTAGCGTAGCAAGTACCTTCAACACTATCATTGTATCGCTTATCTCTACATCCATGGCTTTAAGTCTGTATGCAAGATTCTTCAGTTTACTTATGTACGTTGCCATTTCTGTTCCTTTATCATAAGAAAGTCCATAAAAGTTTTGGAATATATTGCATTTCTGCTGTTCATTATCCCTCTCAAATATCAATTTAATCTTCGTCCACATTTCAAATGCAGTCTTGCAGTTCATCAAATGTAAAAGTGGTCTCTTGTCCATCGTTGTAATAATAGTCTTCTGCGTAATAGCATCTTCCTTTTTCCATTTTTCATCACGTTCAGCTACCGGTTTATCTAAAGTCACTATTTCAAATAGATTATTAGCTCGAAATAATATTTCCATTTGAAATTTCCATAAAGGATAATCCTCTACATTTGCAAGCTTATCGATGTTTGTAACATCTTCATTAAATACTTTTGCCATTTTAACAATATTTAAGTCTTACTGTTTAAGTAACCTAACCTTTTACAATAAATCTCTTTTTATAAAAATATCCACTTTTCACACAAATAATCTGAATTTTATTTTTATTATTTAATCTATAGATATTAAATTAAAAAAAAACGTTTTTAAGCAATCTATTTCTCTATACGTCCTTTATAACCTTGTATTTTTTATTCTGCTTTTAGTGCCCTTTTCTACATATTGTTATTGCTCAATATCTAATTTTATCTTTATAAAATTTCTCTGTAACAACTTTATTATTTCTGCGCATTCCTGGGCCATTATCTGATTTTATTTTTATAGATTTTACTATATTATTTCTATACGTTTCTGGGCCCATAACCTGTTGAAATTTAAACGACAAACGCAGTGTACCATTTAAATTTAACGGTTTAATCGTTCAATCGATATAAAATCAGTCTTACAGAGAACATTATAATATAACAAATATGACTCTACGTGTAAATGTTATTATCTCATAACTCATACAGTATTGTTATTAAATCAGTATTGAGCAACACAATAAATATTAGTAATAAACGCAAAATTCTTACATATCTATATAATAGACTTATCTGAATTATCGGATTAACTCTATCAACCGCGTGGTGAGCTCACCGGAATCCGCCGTAGAAAAAGGAAGATCATTCCGTTGCTATGTACGATATTCAGACGATCGGTTTTTTTACGTACGCGTCTTTATAATATAATCCAAATGCAACTTCAACAAAAATGCAACTTCAAGAACTAAATGAGATTTACCGACCAACAGAAACGAATAAAAGAATGTCCAACGTTTTATTCTTAATACAAAGTTATTTATTATTCCTTTCCTCATTTAAAGCTTCACTTATTGCCTATCTGACACTCACGATTTTGAATTTACTAATTACTATTTCCGTCCTTTTATCCCACCACATAGTACACTGACCGATGGCAGTGACTGTTGCGGTCACAAGGCGAATTATTTATCTAGAGGTGAAGAAATCGAGCAATTTGCCCGATTTCTTCACCTCTACATAAGTTCTAGATAACTTTATCCAACAGATATCTCCCAGAATCGGTTTTCTTCACCTCTGTAAAGTTGGTATCCGGCGGATAAAGTTACCCAGGTAGGAAACACAAGTCATTTTGACGTCAAATACTAGTCATGTTTGTACAAATGACGTCAAATGACCAAAAAGCGACTATGTCTTTAAAAATGACATTATACTGACGTCATTCCATAACGTCATTATGACGTCTATTTTTAGTCATTTTTGGTCTATGACGTCGGCGACTAATAATGGACGTTTATAAGACGTCATTTTTTAGACCATCTAAAGACGTTATTTTAAAGACATCTTAAAGTCGTTCAAATAAGGTCTTTTTGTAATATAACTATTTTTACTTCTTAATATTGTATAATAAAGTAATAATAAAATAAAAACCACAAAATTAACTACAATATGTTTGTTTCGCAACTTTATGATTGAAGTGGCGAATTTATGGTATAAGTGGATGTAGTTGCGTGTGATTATAGTTTTATGATAACTATTTCATGCAGTGTTATAGCTATCAAGAAGATTATCATTACAAGATTTTTGAACACTTTAAAGATGTACCTGTTATAGACAAGTACAGTTAATAAGGAAGCATCAGGGTGAGAAGATCGTTACTGTCCACTGGATCATCGAAGTCAAGCAACACGGACGCGGTACTGTACTAGGATGGGTGACCGCCTTGAGAGCGGCTATACGCACATGGCATGTAACGAAACAGTTAAAAAGCTTTTTTTTCTTAGATAAAGAAAAAGAACATTTTTTTATAAACGTTTATCAAGTAGACATTTTAACATTTTAGTTTCATAAAAAACATTTCTAGAAACCGATATGTCGTACAATGGACCTATTTTTGCCGTCAATAAAACGTCAGAAAATGACGTCAATTGTCTGTGACATTAGACCGTCATTTTAACGTCATTATGCCGCCAGTTAGTGACGTCAGGAATAGTCAGTAAAGAACCAAAAGACGTCCAAATGACTTATGTTTCCTACCTGGGTATCCTCTACCCGAAGTAGCGGATATCTGGCAGATATTGATTTCTGGCAGATATTGTAACCTAAAAAGTTACAGGAGTACGTAATTGTTGCTGTTTTGAGAACGCTTGTGAAAAGACAAACATATCCCAGGTAGCACATATTAGTTTCATATACGTTTTTTGAATGTATACATAGTTTCATAACCGTAAAGAACCATTAAGAAACGTTTGAACAAAAATGTTTTTGAAACCATGATTTAAGAAACGTATTTTTTACGTTTCTACAGTTAACAAAAATACCTATTTGTTAAATTTTTTCTTTCAAAATTATAATTTGCTTTATCTATATATATAATAGCTTTAATAGCCTTTTTGAAACATTTAAATTTATATTGCACTAATTATTGCACAAAATAAATAATTTTATCCATGCACATATATCCACTTATTTACTTAAATTAATTTTGTCCTACCGGTCTTAATCTATTTGTCATCGGACAAATCTGAGCTTAGAAAACTTCCAACAGTTGCAAAATAAACGTTCTGCAGTGAACGTGGCCATTGAAAGAACATTTATACGTGTGTTTCATTTTGAAGAACTTCCTGAACTGTGCACATCAGTAATGCAATTAAGTTAGAGTGAGATAAGTATATTTTGTTTCACTTTAACTTATTGCACGAATGTGCATGTTCAGGAATTTCTTCGAAAAAGAATAGGCGTCATAGATGGTATATGCATAATAAAACTTCTAGAACATTTTCACGCATGTCTCAAAGATGTCATAAACACGTTCAAAAGACATGAAAAGTAGGAATTTTAAATGTCTTTATCTAAAATGTCTTTATCATTAAAACAAAACGTTTCTATAGTAGTTTTTTAAACGTTATTTTATCGGAAAAGAAACGTTCCATTGAACGTTTTTCGAATGGACATTTTTACTCATGAGAAACGTTTTTAGAAATCGGTTATAAAACGTTTCGGAAAAACGCTTATAAAACATTTCTGAAACGTGTATGTGCTACCTGGGATAATAATGGATTTGCTTGTGGATCTTATTTTTGAATCTGATGATGATATTGATGATAATAATGAATTTGTCGAAAGAAGACCCTATGTAATAAGAAATAAACCGAATAATTTTCAAGTGTGGGATAACAAAGAATTTTTCGATCGATTTCGTTTGAAAAAGGATACAGTACTTGAATTGTTGCATACAATTGAAGACCGACTGATAAATACTCCGGAACAAGTATGATTCTGTTCGAATAATATAAAGTTAATTTATGAGATAATGATGTATTATTACTTAACGAGTAGTTGTTGATTAAAAATTTTTAATGTAATTCTAGGTCAAGATTATTGACATCGATCAATCAGTTGTTGTTAACGTTGAGATTTTATCCCACGGGCAATTTTCTGCGTGCCTGCGGTGATTTTAGTGGAGTAAGCATTAATACTGCTTCCCGAGTCATCGCGAAAGTATCCATGGCCATAGCTTCGTTATCAGCAACAATGATCAATATGCCTCAATCTAATGTGGAAATTCCCCTTAGGAAAATTTACTTAAAGTTTTTTAAAGTTACTTAAAGTATTTTAAAGTATTATAAAGTATACTAGCCGTAATAATAGTATACTAATAGTATAATAGTAGACTAATAGTATACTGACAGCCGAGCGTAAAGTTTTCTTTAAGTTATTAACCTCAATAAAAACTTTATAAGCAAGTCGCAAATATACTTTAAATTTACTTTTAACAAACGTAATACTTATAAATATACTTTAACTTTATTTTTTATAAAGGTAATACTTAAAGCTGATTTTAACTTATGCGTGTTGTTTCAACAGTATACTTAAAAACACAAGTTCCCTTTTTCACCACACTTGCACCACACGAGACATTAAGAAATATTATATCATATAGGGGAGACCGGGGCCTAACCGTCGCCGGGGTTGAACCGTCAAATCAAATATCTCGGAACCTGTATATTGTGCGAACTCGCTATTAACATTGTAAACGCTGCTTATGGTACCCATGTGACCAACGGAGTTTCGGCAGGTTACCTGCCGTGTTATGATTTTTACGAGGGCAAACGTGTTTTCGGAAGGTGAAAGTTACATTTTCTGCGCGTGGAAATTTTGTAATATCTGCAATAATATTTGCTCTCCAAATCTCGAGGTACGTGATTATAAAGAGTAATGCATGCTGAACACGAATCCAGTGTAGTTTTTTCATTATCGTTGATGTCTAATATTTCGTGGGCGATCAAACCTGAAACTTGTGTTTGGGGTTAATCCGTCAGTAAGCAGTCCGGGTGCATTTCCAAGGCATTTCCGGGCATTTCCAGGCTCACTGCATATGGAATATGGATGAGACGGGAATTACAACCGTTCAGACACCGAATAGAGTCATCGGACGTCGAGGAGTGAAACAAGTCGGGCGAGTGACTTTTGCGGAAAGAGGAACTCTCGTAACTATTTTTTAATAATGTTTCGCATAAAAATTTTAAATAAATTTTTATATTTTTCTTTTAAAAAACAATTATTAAGATGTATCTTATCATTTTTCAGGATTAGATGTACGTATATGTATTGAAAATGCAGTGTGACGGTTAAACCCCGGCATTTTTGAGATTTCAATTTTTCCACCGTTGTCGTTTTTGCTCTATACCGGTTAAACAAAGCGACGTAGATAAAAATTTCCTATATAAATTTTGTAGCTAAAGGTTCACTCTTTACAGTGGTATACCACATTTAACTAAAATTATTTATTTTCTTGTTAAAAATCGGCACCGAAAAAAAACTGACGGTTAGGCCCCGGTCTCCCCTATCCAATTCAAAATTTTATTACTCTTTTTAAACTGAATTTGTTTCTTAAGATGATTTTTGGAAAATTATATATTTGCGCTGGTTATGACATATGTAAACTATATATAACACTTACATCAAATTAAGAAGTAGTCTACCACGTAAGGCAGTTGGCTCACGATCCAGAGGTCCCGAGTTCGAATCCCACCAAGGTAAGTGTGTTTTTCAAATACGAGAAAATATTTATAATCATAGACTGCATCTTAAGAAACAAATTTAGTTATAAAATAGTAATAAAATTTCGAAATAAATAATTTTTTTTTATTCCGGGTGAATATCGGAAATCAGTGTCCTCTAGTATTAAGAGGACTGCAATCTTAAGTCTAGTGTCTCATGGTTAGAGGATATTCCTCTAGATTTTAAAATATCTTCTTGAGACCGTATTTCAGAGGAAAATCCTTTAAAATCAAGCGGGAGCCACTAAATGACAGAATATTTTTTTTGGCTGATTAATAGTAATTGCATGAGTTAACTTAAAGTAACCTTTAAAGTATATTATAGAAATACTTAAAGTTTGGTTCGAAATCACTTCTAGTTTATCAATAGTTTATCAATAGTAATTTCTTTGGTAAACTTTCTAGTTTATTTTAAGTTTTTTTAAGTAAATTTTCCTAAGGGTCGTACAACGCAACAGGCATTTTATGAAATGTACAAATTCCCAAGGGTAATTAAATGCATCGATGGAACCCATATTAGAATACAATCTCCCGGTGAGTTAAAACTATGAAATATAAATTATGAACTGTAACAAAAAATATAAACTATGTAAACTGAGAATACTGTACTTACATTAACTTTATAAAATAATTTTGAATTATTATTTACTCATTTTAAGCAATGACATTCATAACAAATATTTTTAGGAGGTGAACACGCAGAAGAGTTTAGAAATCGAAAAGGATTCTTTTCTCTTAATACCCAAGTTGTTTGCGATCACAATATGAGAATTATAGACGTTGTGGCTAGGTGGCCGGGTTCTGTTCATGATGCTACAATCTTTCAACATAGTCGACTGCGCCGAAGATTAGAAGAAGGCGAGTTTCGTCCGGGAATATTACTTGGAGATAGTGGATATCCAATCAAGAAATATCTTCTCACTCCTCTTTTGCATCCAACTGCTGCAGCAGAAAATTGTTACAACAGTGCTCACATACGAACGAGGAACATTGTTGAACGGGTATTTGGAGTTTGGAAGCGTCGATTTCCAATTTTAAGTTTAGGTATGAGAGTTAAAATAAGGACTGTGCAAGACATCATCGTAGCTACAGCAGTTCTACACAACATAGCCAGAAATAAAAACGAAGAAGAACCTCCTGCATATGTGGATTTACCTGACGAGGAAATTGGAAATGGCAACTGGAATCAACGGGAAGTTCAAGTGGGAGACAATAATGTCAGACAAGCACTCATCAATGAGCATTTTTTAAGGTAAATTTAATGATAACGAAAGTATAAAATATTCATGTTTTAAACTAAAAATAACTTTTTTGTATCTGATCTTTGTTATGTAATATCTTACAAAACTTCTTTATATATAATCTATTCTACGGAATATCACATAACTTCTTTGGCACTTTACAGAAATGTATCACTCTTATTTTTTGTAGATTACGCAACTAGAACCTGCCTAACGGTTATTCCAAGTGGTGCCATATGGTCCATTATTAATTACTGCAAATAAAGAGTATCATGTTAACAAATCTATTATACTACACGAATTGTATATTGTACGAATTATCATGGAAATATTATACTTACTAATCATCATCCAAATCTGACACCATCGACATACTGAGGAAAAAGAATAGTTACTCCGGGCCAGTTGCTATCAAACAGGATTTAACCAAGAAGCAGCGTGATCATTTCGTTTGTGTTAAGAAGCGGTTTGAATCGCTTAAAGACACTGGTGTTACCGATGTGACTTTGAGATTTATTAACGGTGTGCCGAAAATTGTAAAAGCTCCCACTAATATGCGCCAAAAAAACGCGACTATCACCCTTTAGCGTATTATCAGAATGTGAGAGGTTTAAGGACGAAATTGGCTGATCTGCGGTGTTCGATCAATTCTTCCGTGCTAGAATTTGATTTTATTATTTTTACAGAAACGTGGCTTAATTCTGGTATATCTGATGCTGAACTGGGCCTACTAGCATCTACTCGAAGGGTGGCGGTGTTTTAATTGCTGTCCGTAATTGCTTTTCCAGCCGCTGTATTGAAATATCTCCTTCTAACATTGAACATCTCTTTGTTGAAGTAAGGATCGGTTGTCGCGTATTTATTATTGTCGCTGTCTATATTCCGCCTAATTCTTCGACCGATGTTTATGAATCTCACTGTCGTTCCGTCCTGGATGTTTGTTTTTCTTGTCCTAATGCTAAATTTATTATTTTTGGTGACTTTAACCTGCCAAATATTATCTGGCATTAAAACAATTCATCTCTGAATTATAATGCCAGGGGCGGCTCACAATTAAGACAGGCTGATATTGTCAACGAATATTTTAGTCTTTGCAACTTTCGGCAATACAATACCATAAGTAATGCGCTGGGAAACGAGCTTGATCTGATTTTTTCCCCTCTTGATAGTATTCACGTATATGCTTCCCTTGAGCCTCTCCTTCCTTTGCGATGCACATCATCCTGCTCTCGAATTTGTCCTGCCACTTCCCACTGCTGCTCGTCCTTCAAGGAATTCTTTCTGCAGACCGTGTTTTAAACGCGCCGATTTTTCTGCAATTGATGACTATTTAAGTCAAATTGACTGAGACTCTGCCTTTGCTGATATTCCGGTGGATGAGGCCACTGAGCTACTTTACTTTCACTTGAATTTTGCGATCAATGCTTATGTTCCCTCTTATGTTATTTTCGAATGTACTTATCCAGCATGGTTCACCAAAGAATTAATTTCCCTAATCAGGGCCAAGAAGGCGGCGCACTTAAGATATAAATGCACTCTCTCATTCTCTGATTATATATCTTTCTCTCACCTTAGAGCTAGATGTAAATCTCTGTCTGCCGTTTGCTGGTCTGATTTTATTGATAGATCTGAACATGCGCTGTCGAATAATACGAATCTTTTCTGGGGCTTTATCAGAAACATCAGATCTTCCGAACCTTACGCATCTCAGATTTTACACAACGACCGTTTACTGGAGGACGATGAATCTATTGCGAACTGCTTTGCTGATTATTTCGAATCTGTTTATACTAACAGTGATGTAACCAACGAATACCCTGACTGCAATTTTAACTCAAATCACCCCTTAGATCTTTTATCCCTGGACATATCAATTTCGGATGTGTATAACGAGATTAGTGAGCTTCCATTGAGCTGTTCCGAAGGGATGGATGGCATTCCACCATCATTACTAAAATCATGTATCTTTATCACGTCAAGATTTCTGTGGCTGATCTTTAATAAATCATTGAAGGATGGTACCTTTCCGTCTCTTTGGAAGCAATGTCTCGTCTCTCCGATTTTTAAAGGTGGTGACCGTCAATCAGTTACTAACTATCGTCCTATTTGTAAGCAAAATATTATGCCGAAAATCTTTGACGGCATTGTTGCTCGAAAACTTGGCTCCCTATGTAAAAACATTATTATAAAAGAACAACATGGATTTGTACCGGGACGCTCGACGACGACAAATCTGGTTAATTACACAGCCACACAAAAAAAAATTTTTGTTCTGATCTGGGGATCTGACCATGTTTACTTTATGTTTTTGGGGTCGCTGAATCCGAATCCGAGGTCTATTTAACCCCATCACATCAAGATTTTGCCATAACCTCAAAAAACCCATAATTTAAGCTATTAAACGCATATAACTCTAAGAATGAAGTTGTAATCTGAAAACCCAAGCTCTTAAACCCCATAACCCCATAACCCTATAACCCACTTAACCAAAAATCTATCAACTCCAATAACCACGTTTGTCAGACATTTAACTTCATATGTACGCGTATCTGTCAGGTCTCCAAAAATGCTCTAATTCTATGCACATTCATTCATGAGTCTCTTTTCGAGCTGTATCGAGTTCTTTTCTCTTCAAAAGACCTATGCAAAGGATTTCTTTTACGCTTCTTGTCTTGACCAAGTGTTTCTCTTTTGAGCATCCAGCAAAAATCTGCAAGCATATTAACGTCCCACCGTCCCTGATAGCGAGTTTCCATAACTTTAATATCTTGGTGAAAACGTTCACCCTGTTCTTCACTGAAGTGTCCCAGGTTATCGGGAAATTCATCAAGATGAGAGTGCAGAAAATGCAGTTTCAAGTTCATCAAGCACCAAGATGATAAAGGACTACGAGAACCTAGGATGCTTGATGAACTTGAAACTGCATTTCCTGCACTCTCATCTTGATGAATTTCCCGATAACCTGGGACACTTCAGTGAAGCACAGGGTGAACGTTTTCACCAAGATATTAAAGTTATGGAAACTCGCTATCAGGGACGGTGGGACGTTAATATGCTTGCAGATTTTTGCTGGATGCTCAAAAGAGAAACACTTGGTCAAGACAAGAAGCGTAAAAGAAATCCTTTGCATAGGTCTTTTGAAGAGAAAAGAACTCGATACAGCTCGAAAAGAGACTCATGAATGAATGTGCATAGAATTAGAGCATTTTTGGAGACCTGACAGATACGCGTACATATGAAGTTAAATGTCTGACAAACGTGGTTATTGGAGTTGATAGATTTTTGGTTAAGTGGGTTATAGGGTTATGGGGTTATGGGGTTTAAGAGCTTGGGTTTTCAGATTACAACTTCATTCTTAGGGTTATATGCGTTTAATAGCTTAAATTATGGGTTTTTTGAGGTTTTGGCAAAATCTTGATGAGATGGGGTTAAATAGACCTCGGATTCGGATTCAGCGACCCCAAAAACATAAAGTAAACATGGTCAGATCCCCAGATCAGAACAAAAATTTTTTTTGTGTGGCTGTGTAATTGGTCACGGTTTATTTCTTACTTGAAGGGGTAATTATTATTTGTCGTAATTAGATTTCTCTTTTATAAAGAATAGAGAAGACAGAAAAACAGGCTAGAATTATGGATACTGATACTCTAAAGTAACTAGTAAAAATTGAGAATTGAGAATTGAGAATTAGGAATTGAGAATTGAGAATTGAGAATTGAGGATTGAGAATTGAGAATTGGGAATTGAGAATTGAGAATTGGGAATTGAGAATTGAGAATTGGGAATTTAGAATTGAGAATTAAGAATTGAGAATTAAAAATTGAGAATTGGGAATTGAGAATCGGGAATTGAGAATCGGGAATTGAGAATTGAGAATTGAGAATTGGGAATTGAGTATCGGGAATTTAGAATTTAGAATTGAGAATTGAGAATTAAGAATTGAGAATTGAGAATTGAGAATTGAGAATTAAGAATTTAGAATTGAGAATTGAGAATTAAGAATTGATGATTAAGAATTGAGAATGGAGAATTTAGAATTATTGAGTAATTTAATTTATGGAGAAATATTGAGTAGTTTAAGGAAATTCTATAGTAAGAGCCGAACTCAGACGGGATAGCGCCATCATCTAAGCGGGACTAAAAATGTCTATAAATAATTATCGACAATTCTAATCCCGTTTTCTACGTTACCGATCTATCTCAGGACATGTATTGAAAATACATGTCGGTGCGGCACAAATCACACGGATGGCTGCCGTGCCGCACACAAGTGCGTGGCGTGTATGTACACGCACCGGCAGGACTGGTGTTCCGCGTCACATACGTGTGTAGACACACGCATACATAATCGTCCGATTTGCGCTAAAGATGCGAAAACACACACAGAGTGTACTATGTTTCTTCTCCTTACTCGGCGTGCTCGCTCGGGTCCGTGCTTCAAGTCACACGTACGATACGCGTTTCGTGCGTATGCGTGTGTTGACGTATGTTTACATAGCGGCCGCGGGACAAAAATTCCTGCCGATGCGTGTACGTGTGTGCTAAGAGCACCGCGTGCAACCGAGGCCTGATTCTATTATTCCGTAACATTGCATTGAATATTATTTCAGTGTGTGTGTATATATATTGTTGCGCCCGTGCCGAGACGCCCAGTAGAAGCCCGTAAGGCAGTCGCGAAGCGCTGCCTGACGACGTGCCTGACGACGAGTTCTGGCGACGTGTTTATCAACAGTCGCCATTCAATTTTCCGCCGGGCCTTGGAGCCGAACAGACGTGTTTACGAGCTACCATTGTATTTCTCCATTATCTTATTAAACGAGTTCTCTTTCATCTGAGAGTCTTTATTCCCGGAAACGGGATCGCGCGCCGCGTTCGCGAGTGTGTGTGTGTGCGTGCGTGCGTGCGTGCGTGTGTGTGTGTGCAGCGAACGCATAGACGAGCGCAACATTTTGGGGGCTCGTCTTCAAGAATTCTTAGGACGAGATGGCTTCTTCGGCACCTTCCTCGCGAAAGAGGCTCCGGGTGGAAACTCCCCAACCGGAAGGGACAACGATGACGATGATTACGGTGACCCTCCAGACCGTAATTCAGGAGGTCCGACACCTGCACGAGGAGCAGGCGCGGAGGGAGAGGGAGTATGCGGCGACGTTTCGCCAGCAGGAGGAGGAGCTCCGCCGACTCTGAGGGACGATCTCCGGCGACACACAGCTAAGTCCTTCCTTTAATAGAGCGTCCGGGGACTCGGAAACGCGAGTCGCGAGCGGCGCGAGTGAGGGTGTCACGCACACGAGTGAGAGAGTCGCGGTCGTGAGCGGCGCGGAAACGCGGGTCGCGCACGCGAGTGAGAGAGACGCGGTTGCGAGCGGCGCGGGGGTGCGAGCTGCGCGCGCGAGTGAAAGTGTCGCGGTCGCGAGTGCCGAGCTGGGATATAAGCTCAAACCCGACACGTACGACGGGACGGTCTCGTTACAAGAATATTTTTCGCAGTTAAATTTGATCGCGCGTGCGAATCATTGGGATGACGCAACGAAAACAATCGCGTTGGCTTCGAGTCTGAGAGGAAAAGCGCGCTCGGTTTTGGAGACGGTGCAGGATGTCGAGCGGTTGAATTTCGCGGAATTAAAAGCGAAGCTTGAGTTGCGTTTCGGGGAGGGACGTCAATCTCAAAATAGTTACGTTGCGTTTACGAATCGTAAACAGAAATTCGGAGAGGATTTGGCCGCACTTGGCTCTGAAATCGATAGACTCTCGCGCCTAGCGTACCCCGAGTGCCCATATAAGTTGCGTGACAAAATCGCTTGCGCGCAGTTTATTACGGCTGTTTCGGATAACTTTATCAGGCGAGCGCTTCAGATGGAGGGAATAACCTCCCTGAATGTGGCCGTCGAAAGAGCCAAAGCGCTGAAAATTATCTAGGGGGATGGTTCCGAGAGAAATAGAGAAAATTTTAATAAAAATTTCATGAAAAAGGGAGTTGGAAATGCGGTCGAAAGTGAAAAACGTAACGAGGGAGGGAAGAGTGAAGGGAAAGAGAAAGGGGGGAAGGGCCCGAAAGGGAATTGGCGTGGCAGCAAGTTTGGTGCCGGCCGGAGGGAGTGTTGGACTTGCGGTAAAACTGGGCATTTCCGATCGGAATGCCCCAATGAGGGAAACGCGATTTAGTTGAGCTTGGCGGGGTGGGCTCAACTTTAATGAAAAAGTCCTCGAAAGTTGGCCGATTTGAACATTTAAAAATAGATTATAAGAAATATTTTTGTTACAATGGTTTATTAAATGGAAAATGTTGTTCCTTTAAGATAGATACGGGCTCCGATGTTTCGATAGTTAATGGTAAATTGATTGGTGACGAAGTAGAAAGAATTACGAAGTAGAAAATTGTAATCTGAGATATCCGACTGGAGAGAGAGTTCCTTTTGAATCTAGGGTCTTGGTAAATATTCAAATTGGCGGATATTCTGTCAAAGTTCTTATGGTTGTCGCAGAAATTAGTGATGAATGCTTATTGGTAAAAGATTTTCTTGAAAAAGTGAATCTGGAGAATATTTTTGAACCTTTCTTTGTTAATTCCGAATTAAATGAGAAAAAAAGTTTTAATTGTTCTCGTGTTGAAGCTTCTATCGAAGGAGACTCTTTTATTTTAAAAGAACTTTTTGAAAATAATTCTGGGAGTTTGAATGAGGCTCAGAAAGAAATTTTTGCCGATTTTTGGAATGATTTCCGGGATGTGTTTTCTGAAACTATTGTTGCAAGGAATTGCGATATTATTGAATATGTGATAAATGTGAAATATTCTTTTCCCATAAAACAGGTCCCCCGTCATATTCCTATTCACATGAGAAAGGAAGTTAATAAAATTATTGAGGATATGTGGAAACAAGGAATAATTGATGAGTCACAAAGCCCCTGGGTCTCGCCTGCAGTTATGGTCAGGAAAAAGGATGGCACTATTAGATCTTGTGTGGATTACAGGAAATTGAATTTTGTAACTAAAAAAGATTCTCATCCTATACCCAGAATCGATAACATCCTCGACCAGTTATCAGGTAATACTTAATTTTGTACTTTAGACTTAAAAAGCGGATACTGGCAGGTAAAGATTTGTTCCGAGGATAAAGAGAAAACTGCGTTCTCTATTGGAAACGGGTTGTGGCAGTTTACCGTCATGCCCTTTGGTCTTTGCAATGCCCCTGCTACATTTCAACGTCTTATGGAAAAAGTTTTAAGAGATTTATTGTCAAAAATTTGTTTGGTATATCTCGATGATGTAATTATTTTCGGTAAAAGTTTTTCTAAAATGTTAGAAAATTTAAAGACAGTGCTTTTACGATTAAGAAAAGTGAATTTAAAAAATAATCCAAAGAAATGTACTTTTTTTGGTAGAAGTGTCAAATATTTGGGGCATGTAGTTTCGGCGGAGGACATAGCCACGGATCCCGAAAAGATATCCGCGGTTAGTGACTGGTTAATTCCGCATACCAAATCACAATTACGGAGTTTCTTAGGATTTTGCTCGTATTATCGTAGATTTATTAAAGGATTTTCTTCTTTAGCGAAACCCCTTTACTCCATTACGGGGAATCAGACTAACAAGGGAACGGTCGGAAGTGTCCCTACCCGATTTGGATGCGCTTTGGATATGTTGTTGAGCATCAAAAAACATTAGACACGTATTTTTTTTTGCGGCGTATCTCGACGTTTATTGGTTGAAAAAACCCGATTTGGAACCTACCCGATTTGGATGCGCTTTGGATATGTTGTTGAGCATCAAAAAACATTAGACACGTATTTTTTTTGCGGCGTATCTCGACGTTTAGGGGTTGAAACAATCCCTCGAAAATAACGGATTTTATATTTTTTTGCGAATATCTTCGAAAATATAAGGCGTAACGACAAAAAATTTGTACGAAATGTTTATGGCTTTTTGTGCTCTTTATGGCGTAATCAGATTTTTCAAATTGGTCACATTTTTTAATTTAACCCCACCCCCACCTATTATTTTTGCCAAATTAACAATTTTTCCAACGCAAATTTAAGAGCGTTAAATGCCAAATACATCCATGTGTATTTTTATTATGATACCATTATTAGATTTTTGGCAAGACGAAGCGCTGATGCAAAGGTCAGCGCAAGGCACTGACAGCGAGAGGTTAACGCTATTTCGAGAGTCCTAGACTAGCAACGGAATGTCGACTCCGACATTATAAATACCGCCGAATTGTAAGATCGGGCGGGCAGTTGCAAATCATAATCTGAACGAACACGTGCGTCACATTAACCGCTACAATAATATACTATCCCGGTTACGGCACAACAAAATCAACAACCAAATTCACGCATTTGAATATCATTTGCTCGTGTCATAATTCCGAAAAGCAAGCATTTCAGATCGTAAGTCTGAAGTGTAAAGAACTGTGTTGTACGCTGTCGTTTTGTGAACATGTAAGTGCATTTTTGTTGTTAACTTTTATTGGTTTCTTACGTTCGTTACTTTTTTCTTTGATATTGAATATTGAATATAATTTTTTATTCAGCTCTTACTCAATTCTTTGCCAGTCTTGCCAGTGACTATATAATCTTTTTTGTTCATAAAATGTCAAGTTGTAAGCACCTACTATAGTATATTGTGCACCAAAGAGAGAAAGCAGCGTTTTTCAAACGAGTGTGAAGTTTGCCACCCGAACCAAAGGCGAGAGCGGCAAATCATCAAGCATCTGTCCTCCTCCTCGGTTGCGGAGGACGCTGTGAGAGGGCGACGGCCACCGCGGAAGCGCGGCAGTCGCGGTCCCTCGTCGTCGCTCCCACTGTCCGTCCCCGCCAAACAGGGGTCGGCAGCAGCAGAGGGGACGTCGCCGTCCGCGGCGGTGGTAGTCGTCCACCGTCGCCACTGTCCTCACTGTCAGAAGGGGGGGCAACTTCCCCCCTCCTGACGCGTTCTGCCGCCTCCTTCTGCGACATTACTCAGCCGCAGAAGGAGGCGAACGCTTTCCACTTTGCCTCCCCCCGGATCCCGACCGCCGCCGATAGGACGACCGGAGGGGAGAGGTCTTCTCCTATCGCTGCCCGGAGGACACGGCGCTCCTCTTCCCACGCTGGACAAAACTCCAAAGTGTGCTGCGCCATGTCTACCTCCTCCGGGCAGTGGTGGCAGCCGGTGGTGCGCTCCTTCCCAATGCGACACAGGTACTCCCCGAAACACCCGTGTCCGGTGAGCACCTGCGTCGCGTGAAACGACAGTCTGCGTCCCTTCCTCCCCACCCAGTCCCGTAGGACCGGCTGGACGGCTTCGCGTACCCTCCTCCCCGAGATTAAACGGGGATCCAGGAGCTTCGCGTTCCACTCCTGGAGGAGGGTCTCCTTTTCCTGTAGCCTCAGCGCGGCCTTCGCCCTGGGCAAAACGAAGCCCATCTCCGCCTCTATCGCCTTCGTCCGCCGATATATCTTCGCCTGACACCTGGCGAGGAGGTCGATCGGCGGAATGCCGGCGAGGGCCGTCACCCCCACGTGCGAGACGATCCTGTACGCCCGGGCTGCCCGACTCGCGATGAGCCGTTGGACAGCCACGAGCTGTTTGCAAAGGTTGGGATCCTCTGCCACCCTCTCCGCCCACACGGGCGCTCCGTACAGCAGAACGGAGTGGACCGTCATCGCGTAGAGGCGACGCACGTGCCCGCCTGCGCCACCCAGATTGGGCAGCAGTCTAGCCAGGCCATTGGCCATGACCTTGGCCTTTGGCACCGCGCGGGCAACGTGCTCGCCGAAGCTACCCGTGCCGCCCAGCCACACCCCCAGATATTTGATCTGGGGGGTGATCGGGACGCGGACTCCCTCTACGGTGAGGTTGAGCTCCTCCGGCGGTGGGCCCGGCAGGGCGCGGTTCCAAAACCACGCAGCCTGCGTCTACTGCGGGGCCACCTTCAGGCCCAACCCCTTAATCAGTCGCACCACCGTGGCTGCCGTCACGTTGGCCAGCCTCAGTGCTTCCTGCCACGTCTTCCCGCCGACCCCCAGGTACACGTCGTCCGCGTACCCGGACAACCAACAGCCGGCGGGGAGAGCAGCCCACAGGACCGTCATAGGTGATAATCCACAACAGGGGTCCCAACACGGACCCCTGCGGGACACCACACTCCGCGAGCTTGATCCTAAGGACTCCCTCTTGGTCCACGTACATGAGCCTCCTATCCCGGAAATAGTCGGCGATCACCCTGATCAGGTAGGGCGAAACGCCGAGTCTTAAGAGGGCCTCTCCTATCATCGGCCAGAGCAGGGAGTTGAAAGCATTGTGGACGTCGAAACCGACGCTCAGCACTACCCCGCCCCGGTCCGTGACCTCCTCCGCGCGGGAAACGACGCGAAGAATCGCGTCGATTGTCGACCTTCCCGCGCGGAAGCCAAACTGGTCGTCGGAGAGGCCCCGACCCTCCCTCCGGGATAGGTGCTGGACGAGGCGCTCGGCGATGATCCTTTCAAAGATCTTGCCAACCTCGTCCAGTAGGCATATCGGGCGGTACGCGGACGGGGAGTCCGCGGGCCTGCCGGCCTTTGGCAGGAGCACCAAGCTGGCCTCCTTCCACATCGTGGGGAACCGACCGGCCTTCAGGCACTCGGTGTAAATCCGCAGTAGTCTGTCGGTCAGTCCCCCAGCGGCCAAGGTCCAAGCCTTCCCGGGGATGCCGTCAGGGCCAGGAGCCTTGCGCTTCCTGACCCTGCGGAGAGCTCGCTCACTCTTCCCTGGTAACCCCCAGCTCGTCGCTCCACCCCGGGACCGCGATCACGGGGAAGAGGACGGCTCCTCCGTTGCCGGCAGGAAAGAGAGTGTCCACGATCCTGCCGGCGAAATGGGGGTCCAGGGACTCCGTCAACGGGGGCGCCCATGGTCTCAGACGGTCGAGTACCAACTTGTACGCGCCCCTCCCCCCCACAGATGCTCGTTAAGCGAGTGGAGGAGCTCCTCCCAGGAGCTCTCCTTGGCCGCTCTGATCGCGCTGGAGAGGGCCTGACGGGCAGCACGCCAGGCCTCTCCAGCCTCCTCTACGTCGCGGTCACCGCAACCAGCTCTGGCGCGGATCCACTCTCTCATCCGGTGGACGGACGTCCGCCTGAGTTCGGCGATGACGTCCGTCCACCAATACGTGGCGCGCCTCGGGGGAAGCCTCCTGACGCGGGGCATCGCGGCATTGCACGCCCGCGACATCGTGTCCCGCAGACGCTCGGCCTCCTTGTCAATGTCGAAGGCCCCCCCCCCCCGCGTCAGCGCGCGGCGTCTCCTCGTCACCCCACGTGAGGCCGATCACGGCCGCACGGAAATGGTCCGGGCTCAACTTCTTGAGGGCCCAGCTCCGCTTTGACTTCTCCGCGTTTCGGCGTCGGGCCAGCACTGCCGGGAAGGCTTCGATGTAGCGGTGGTTGGACAGGGTTTCCAACTCCGTTGCCATCCCCCATTTGCGTATCATACGCGCGGCAGGGGGACTCGCCCAAGTCAGATCAATGATCGACGTCCCCTGCCGGCGCACGCATGTGCTTTCTCGGCCTGTGTTCATGAGACACAGGCCCTAGGCCCGACGCCCATCCCTCCAAGACGCGACCTCTCAGGTCCGCGGCGGGGGAACCCCAAAGTGGGTTTTTGGCGTTAAAATCCCCCGCCAATGATGACTCGACCGGACGACGAGAGGAGGTACCTGCGCACGCACGCATCCAGCTCGTGTAGCACCTCCTCGAACTCGGCCCGGTTCCATCTCGGAGGGGCATCCACGCTTACCACGGAGATGAGCCCCTATCTGACCACTACGAACGCCCTTCCTTTCTCGCTTCTCGAGCAGGGGGGGACTGCGGCAGGTCCCTCCACGTTATGGCGGCGGAGCCTGTATCGTCCACGGCCCAGCAAGGGTGGTTTGCCGGGACCCGGAACGGCTCCGCCACTACTCCCAAACCACACCCGCGCTCCGCCATGGTGTGCAGGAATAAGTCCTGGGCGGCGCGGGCGTGGTTTAGATTCGCTTGAAGGAGGCGTAGGAGCATTACTGGGAGTTCTCGACGAGGTCCTCCCCCTCCACCTCCATTGCAGTTGACTCTTTCGTGGGAGGGGCCGTGCCCACCTCGGACTCTTTCGCGAGTCCATGGTTGGGGGATCCACCACCCACCTCGTGGTGTTATCCCCCTCTGGCCAGTCCATATCGACGTCATCCGTTGGTGCCACAGGATTTACCAATACCACCCTGTGGTCGACCAACGTCACCTCCTCCGTCACCACGGGTTTGGTTGGAGGAGCTTTCTTCGCTTTTTTTGTCGGCGCGGTCTTCGACGTCGACGTCTTGCCTGCCTTCTTCCCGGCGTTGTTTTCAGCCAACTTTTTGGCAGGGGGTATTTCTCTCCCTTTCTTCGAAGAGGGAGGAGCCGCACCGCCACCGTCCTTCTTGGCCCGCGTAGCCTTTCCACCCTTCTTTCCCGCGCTGGGGCAGGACTTACTTTCTGCCCCATGTTGACTCTGGCGCCCCGCCTCGGCGCAGATGATGCACCTGACAGGGGCCTCGCAACTGCGAGCCACGTGCCTGGCCTCACAGCACCGGTAACACGTGCCAGTGCGATCTGTCGCGTTCTGGCACGTGGCCCTCGTATGCCCCATCTCCAGGCACCTGAAGCATTGCATCGGGCGTTTTTCCAGGACCTGAATTCTGGCCCTGACCCACTCGATGTCGCTGCGCGTCTCTTTCCCCAGCCTATTCGCGGCAGCGAGGGGGCACCTCACGAACACGGTGTTTAATCCGTTGGGTGCCCGCCTCAGAGGCCCCGGCAGGATGGCGGAGGGGGCGACTCCCCCCTTCTCCACCAGGGCTGTCTTCACCTCGTCCTCTAGGATCAAGTCGTCTAACCCGGTTAGACGGATCTCGGCCTGCATCTCCGGGCACGCGACTCTCGTACCCTCCTTGCCCGACAAAACCGTCCTCATACGCGAGGCGTCCGCCTTCTCGGCGCAATTCGGGCCTGCCACCACCAGGTTGATGGCCCCGGTAGCCGTCCTGCGGACGTTTGGAGCTCGATCGATCCCGAGCTCCAAGAGCTTAATCGCGGAGCGCGCCAACCTCATGCACTCCGCGTACTCTCCGTCCGGGCAGGTCAGCGTGACTGCTGCCGTGCGCGGCACTCTCCTCTTCGCGTTTTTGGGGGGTTGTTTGGCGTTGGCCCCAGCACCCCCGGCTTTACCCTTACCGCCAGGTCCGGGCTTGGGAACCGACCCCTTGGCCGCAGTACCTGCTCCGCGGGGCGAAGGACCCGGCTTCGGGGCCGCAGTACCGCCCGAGCCTGGTTTAGGAACCGCTTTGTTCGCGCCTCCTTTTTTCCCTCTCTTCACCACGGTTGACCACATCTCGTCGACCATGGTGTTCTTGATGGGTGCCGGGGGCACCGGGAGCGGGGCAGGCTGTGCCCCGTTGCCAGCGCTCCGGCCCCTCGTGACATTTGCGTTTGCGGGCGCTGCATTTTTAGTCGAAGGGACTTTAGGCGCAGCGCCCTTCCCTCCTTTTCCTGTGACGAACTTCCCGACGGCCGGCAGAACGGGGGTCTTCTCCGCCCGCTTCTTCTCCGGTTGCACCGGGGGCTTCCTCGTTGGGGGCTTGTTCGCCAGGGGGAGCTGGCTCGCCAGCCCCTCGAACAGCGATTCGATCCTCTGCGAGAGGGACCGGAACATCCGTTCCTCCATGCCCTCGCCGTCTCGGACTTTGTCGGCAAGTGGCGTAGTGTCTGTCGGCTTTTTGGTGGTCATTGGCGGTATCGCGTCATCAATGACTCTGGTCTTACCCAGGATCGACGGTCTCACCGCAGCCGGCATGCCGTCCCTCTCAATCTCCGCCATCACGGCGTCCCTTGAGCTCTTCGGCTCCAGCTCCATATCGACGTCCGCGTCCATGACCGTATCCACGGTCGCGAACATCACCGTCTCTTCCGAACTGGAGCTATCGACGATCTGTCGTCTGCGCTTGGCCCCTCTGTCCGGCCTCTTCTCCGCATGGGGCGTGTTCTCGAGTTGAGTCTGCAGTAGCGCTTGCTGCTGCACTTGCGCCATCTGCGACTGCATGCTCTGAATTTCCAACTGTAGTTGCATGTTGAGCTCACGCAACGACCTGAGGCTAACGATCTCTGCCTCCTGTGCGGAGATTTTTTGTCTCAATTCCTCCAGCTCCACGTCCCTGCCCGGTCCGGTCTCCGGATCCCTGATCCTTTGAATCAGTTGACCGGTGGCGGCAGAGATCGTAGCCGCAGCCTCGTTGAGCACTTTCCTCATTGTACCGCTCAGGTTTCTTGATCTCTCTGCAACCTTGTCGATACCACACAAGCTCTCTATAATGAGGCCTGGTATCTCTGCGGTCGGGGCCTGTTTGAGCCTCCGAGCCTCCGTAGTCTCCAAGATTTTACGATTCCTGGAGAGGTTCGGGAGTATCGTGGGGTCCCCCAGTTCTCTCAGCAATTTCTGAACCTGAGCGAGCTTCCTCTTGTTCTTCAGGAGCTCCCTCTCCAATCCTATGCCCGTGGAGACGGGGCGCCCTTGCTTTCTGAACAGCTTTTCGCAGTGGTCGCAGAGCTTCTCCTTTCCCGCAGACTCGGAGTCATTTTCGGGGCCGTTTCTGTCGGCGTCGCCGGCGTCAACTCGGGTGGCGTTGACCTTTTTGCCACTCTCGTCCTCCGCCCGCCCGGCCTGGTCCCCCTCCTCGTCCGAGTCCTCGATATATGTCGCGGGTCGCATATCCACATCGGTGGCAGCATCAGTTGACAGGAACGTGTCCCTTCTCCGACTGTTTGACCGCGACCTGACGTGGGACGCAGACGTACTCCTGTTCGCCTTTCGCTCGATCCCCCCTGCCCGGACGGCAAGACATTCTTGTCTCGCCTCCGGCCATGGAGGCCTTTCCCGCATCCCGCAAGGAGGAGGAGGCAGATCTTTGCGGAATGCGAAAGCCGCTTCTCCTTGCCTTAGCGCACGCCGGACCAGAAAAACTGCTCGGTCTCAACCAGGGGGGACAAACTGAGATACGGACCAAGAGTTCTATGTTATGCAGCTCCGGGTCTACTAGAGTGCGCTAGTATCGCTGGAGATTGAAGTTTCCCATCAAGAATTGAAAAATTGTATGCCTTTCTCCGCAATGCCCGGTGATGCCCGGCAGTTATTTTTCTTCGTCATTCTTCGTCTTGTGTATGTGAAAAGTAGTGGGATTAAAAAGAGATAAGGACCAAGATCAAGAAAAAGGACGGGACTGCAATTTCCCGTGAGCCGTATTCACAAACTGCTGAGGAAGGAAATTACGCCGAGCGCGTTGGCGCCGATGCACCGGTCTACTTGGCCGCGGTAATGGAATATCTCGCCGCTGAAATATTGAAATTGGCCGATAACGCCGCTCGTGACAACAAGAAGACTAGGATTATTCCCCGTCACCTGCAACTCGCCATCCGCAACGACGAGGAATTGAACAAGCTGTTATCCGGCACGACCATTGCCCAGGGTGGCGTCAATCACAAAGTGAATATTTATTTTAGCATAATGAGTCACAAAAAGTGTGCAATAGTAGGATGCTCTTCACGAAAGAAGCAAATGTACGAATTTCCCAATCCTCATAAAGATAAACAACGATTTATAAAGTGGTTAATTAGCACTGGAAATTCTGCTTTATTGGATTTACCTGTGGAAAAAATAAGAAAAAGAACCATTTGTGAAGATCACTTCGAAGAAAAATATAAATTAAGAAAAAAATTAAGTTACCACACTATTCCAACATTATTGCTGCCAGGTAAATATTTTAAGAATTAGGATTTATTTAGGATTAATTTTTGATATAGTAATATATGTTGTATAATATTAAACTAATTCTAAAACATATTTTTGCAGAACCAATTTCTTTTGACATAGAGTATGACATACTGAATTATGGGTCCAGCAGGTCAACTGAAATTGCAAGAAATGTAAATAAGGAAGTTGTTGAAAGTTCATCAAAATGTAAGTTGTAGGATATTTTAAGTTATATAGAAAAAAATATCTATTATATATAGAAAAATCTTTTATATATTAAGAATATATTTTAAATAATTAACATTTTTATATTTATAGATGTGGATAAAGAAGATGCAATAATGGACAAAGAAGATGCAACAATGGACAAAGGAGATGCAACAATGGACAAAGAAGATGCAACAATGGACAAAGAAGATGCAACAATGGACAAAGAAGATGCAACAATAGGCAAAGAAGATGCAACAATGGACAAAGAAGATACAACAATGGACAAAGAAGATGCAACAATGGACAAAGAAGATGCAACAATAGACAAAGAAGATGCAACAATGGACAAAGAAGATGCAACAATGGACAAAGAAAATGCAACAATGGGCAAAGAAGATGCAACAATAAATTATATCGACGATGAAATAATAGGTTTGTATAAAATTTTTTTACATTTCACTCTTATATATCTTTTTTAGATTTTTTAATTATAAAAAAATTTATATTTTGTTACATATCTTATGTCGACTTTTATAAGAAAAAATTAATGTTATTTTAATTTTCATAATATTTTATTTTCCTATTTTTTCTAAAATCTTTTCTACTAGCATTTGAGAAGTTAAAGTCAATGATATTTCAGTTTAAATCAATTACATCATAAAACAAAGTTTGTATATTATTATTTTAATTTTTGGAAAGTTAATATATGCAATTATGTTAATTAGATATTCCAGTGCCATATATGGAAAAAGATGGACCAATTATAAACGATGTGAGAATTCTAGAGGATCAAGAACAAACTGTAGAAGATAAAGTTATCAAAAATAAACAAATATCATTAAGGAAAGTGAAGAAGGAAAAAAAGAAAGGTATCGGATATTTATAAAATTTATTTTTAGTTTAAAATATGTATTGTATTAAGAAATTATATAACTTAATAATAATAATAATTTAAAACGTTTATATCATTAATATTAAAAATTAATTAAATATATTGGATTAGTATTGTAGTAATATGTAATATAATAGTATTATAGTAATACAATAGTATTGAATATATAATAGAATAGTATACATTTTTTAAATTTAACAGCAAAAATTTAGCGAAATATTTTATATATTACAATAATAAATTATAAATTTTTAACAAAAAAAAGTAATTTTTTTCTCTTTAAATTTTTATCATAACATTTTTTCCAAACCTAAAATTTCATTCTATTTCAATATTTATTTCTACGTTATACAATTAAACCTACAACTATCTTTTATTGATTTTAGTAAAAATTACCCGTTCTTATATATATGTTATGATAAAAATTTAAAGAGAAAAAAATTACTTTTTTTGTTAAAAATTTATAATTTATCATTGTAATATATAAAAAAAAATATATATACAATAAATATGAGATTATACGACCGTGTAAGACGTGTAAGATATACAACCAAAGGGAAAAAACGCCGTAATATACATATATATATAAATACAATACATATGCATGGAATATGGCTATGTTCAGCAGAACGCGATACTTAAAAAGAATTTAAATCTTGGCAGAAAAGCAGAAACCAATCAGAACTCGTGCTGGTAATCGTGCTTACTACCAGTGCGAATTCTGGCTTTTGCTTTCTGCTAGTCTGCCAAGGTGTGAATTGTCTCTTAATATTTATATTGGATCCTGATTAACATCTATTTTCAGATTTACCCAATCAATTTCAATGATTATTAATCTTACTATCTACTGAACGTAACCAATATGTACCATCTTTCTTGTGATTTTCTAAATGTTTCTAAACATAAGGCCTATTCGTTTTCGCTGCATTTCTGAACTAATGCAATAAGTTAGAATGAAAGAAAATATATTTGTTTTATTCTAACTTATTGCACTATGTTGCACCAGTTCAGAAGTGCAGCGAAAACGAGTAGACCTGTATATGAACGTATAGTAAATCCTCTTAAATAATTTTTCTATAGTTTCAAATTATATTTGATGTATAATAGATAGGTAAGTAGGTAAGTAGTTTAGATAAGTAAAAGTCTAAATAAAAAATAATATTAAAATAAAATTAATACAAAAATATTAAAGAATAAATATTTATATTGTAATAAAATAATATTTGTTATAGAAAAGAACAAATATGTTCACAATTTATTAACAATTATATAATTTTAGATACATTTCTTATCCGCTATTATATACACATGAACTTATAATACACATAATATTTATAATTTTCAAACATGTGTATTATTGAGTGGTGGTAGACTAAGTAAGGGATTTACTATTTGTTTAAATTATCATTAATTCAGCAATATTTTCTCTTCACTATGTATGAAGGAATATATGTGAATGTACATATAAAGGTAGCGATCCGATTGACCATGTTGCGATTAACCATAGCCACTCACGACCAGTGCCTAGAATTTTTTCACTAGCCCTGCAGCTTAGGACTAGCTCTGAGTAGGCTGTGGTCAATCGGACCCTATTCGTATGTTCAAATATATTCTTTTTCTTAACCACACGTTCTCCTTGTTTATCTTTCAGTTTCTATCCTGAAATTATTTGACGTAAGCAGAAAGAAATACCTTAAACCTAACGAGCAAAAAATATACAATACTATAATTTCATTAACAAATACTATTAGACGTATTTCTGCGCGCAAAAATAATTTATAATATAGATTACGCGAAGCAGAAAGGCACATAAAAATGAAATCACTTGATATTCTTCATAAAATGCAATCACCAGCTAAAGATTTTTTTATATGTCATTTGAGAAATTTTGGTAAAAATAAATATAAGAAAACATATATACATTCGAAGATAAGGCATTAGCACTAGCACTTTGTAAAAAAAGTTCAAAGGCGTATCGATATATGGCACAAATATTTTATTTACCTTGTAAAGAATTATTAAGAAAACTCGTACAAAGCGTTATTCTTAAACCAGGTATTTGCGAAACAATTTTTGAAGAAATAAAAGTTCGTGTAGCTTCATTTGCAGATGATAAATATAAATATTGCACATTAATATTCGACGAAATGAAATTGGATGCTTCATTGACATACAATTCAGCTGCCGATTTGATTGAAGGTTTTACCGATGATGGCTATAACAGAACAAATGAAATAGCTGATCATGCACTTGTTTGGATGTTAAAAGGAATATATGGTACTAAACCATGAAAACAACCTGTTGTATTCTCTTTTTGTAAAGGAACAACTCCATGGGAAAGTATTGTATTAAATTTAAGGAGATTGTTAAAAGAGCACATAATGCAGGATTAAAAATTGTAGCATCAATATGTGATCAAGGTAGTACTAATGTAAAGGCTATACGACATTTAATCCTGGATTCAAAACGAGAGGCATTCCATAATAATATAGATTTAAAACATGACATAATAATTATTAATAGAGAACGTATTATCCCATTATATGACCCACCACATTTGTTGAAATGTATACGAAACAATTTATTAACTAAAGATTTGCAATATAAATTAGAAGATGGCAAGATACGTATAGCAAAATGGTCACATGTAGAAGATGCATATGAAATTGATAATAGCAACGGGCATTTTCGGGCAATGCCTAAATTGACAGATTTTCATGTTATACCAAATAAAATTAAAAAAATGAAAGTTTCATATTGTACTCAAGTTTTTAGTTATACTGTATCAACAGTCATGGCACTGATGAGTAAAAGTTATAGCCACAGTTCCATTTCCAATAAAACCATGCCACCTGAAGGAGTAGATACTGCTGAACTGCTGTTCTTTTTTAATGAATTATTCGATAGTTTAAACGGTAGTGTACAATTAGAAAATAATGAACATGAACAGTTGTGGATTGATGCAATAGCAGTCATTAAGACAATGGAATTTATAAAGAAAAGACCAAGTGATCGAAAAACTCCTGCAGTATTACAAAATTGGATACATACACTAGAAGGTTTCCGATTATTAAGTAATTATTTACGCGAAATCGAATTTGTAACGTTTACAACTAGAGCGTTTAACCAAGATCCAATTGAAAACTTTTTCGGACAAGTGCGACAACATGGTATGCGGAATATAAATCCTAATTGTAATAGTTTCTTAGGATATTATAAAAGTTTATTAATAAATACTTACATTCAAACTTACACAAAAGAAAATTGCGAAGCAGATAATACATCTGGATTTTTAATTAATTTAAAGAAACTGTTACATTTAGCATTATCAAAAGAAAATCAATCTTTACCTTTACCAATATCAAATATACCTACTTCATTACAAGAAATATCTATGACAGATGATATCAATGTCGCAGCTACCATACCAATATCAATAATAAGAAAAGCAACTTTAACGTATGTGAGAAATTGTGAAATGTGCCATACAAATGTAAATGCCTTACAACAAAATAATATTTATTTTTCAAAAATTATTAATGTTACTTATTCTTACTTGCCAATCATTTCGCATTTGGAACAATTTTCAAAACATATTAAGAACAATTTAATAGAAAGTATACATTTCAACTTTTTAGAATGCGACCATGTTGCATCATTAAAAGAAATTATAATATGCAAATGTGTTGATTGGCTCATAAGAAATTATTTTCAATATATTACAAAAATATTAAAAGGCATAATACATCCAAATAACGGAGATATTCTTATGCAGGCTGCAGAAAATTATTATAAAAAACATAGTAAAAAGATTGTTCATGATGCATAATATATAATATATATATAATGTATAACATACATATATGTTATATATATATATGTTATATATTATATATATATGTTATACATATATATGTTACTACCATGTTGTCGCACTTGATATATATAGTGTATAAGTATATAAGTATAAGTATATAAGTATAAGTATATAGTATATAAGTATAATATATATATGTATATATAGGGGAGACCGGGGCAATTCGTGACAACGCGAAAAATTTGAAATGCGCGCCATCGGAACCCATGCGCAGCTAAAAATCTGAAATAATTACTGTGGGTGGCGCTAGTGGCCTTCTATGTTACAACGAAGTTTGACACGCGTATTTACCGTGTAACGTTGGCAGTGTCAGAAAAAGTGCTTTTGTGTTGTCGAAGTAAAATTTTCAGATCTTGGATTTTTTGTGTTTACTACGAATTCATCCGTTAGAAATATCATTCGGTAAGTTTTACTTGTTCTCTAGATTGTTATACACGTGTGTGAATCACAGATTGTATGCACTTTCATCTTGTCTGGATTTTTTGCAAACCGAAAAATGAAAAGTGACGCTGGGGCATTTCGTGACACGAGCACTCGGGGTATTTCGTGACACGGTGCTTACGAAGAAGCGTTCGGGGCGGCTCGGGGTTAGGTTTTGGTATAGTGCACGTAACATATGCTATACCAAAATCTAACTCCGAGCCGCCCCGAGCGCTTCTTCGTAAGCACCCAATAATTAACTAGAGTTCTAAAATTTCAAACCTCATTTCTTGTCCAACGCACCAATCGGAAGCGCCGGAAGTGCGAACAAAAGTGGCTGGATGATTGCTTCTGATTTTGTGTTGTTTTTGAGACATTTTCAAAACCACTGTCAGGCTTCAGCGGCAAATCCTGTGCTTTTAATTCTGGACAATCATCAATCTCATATCTCAATTGATGCCCTCCAGTTTTGTCAACAGCATCATATCACAGTTTTATCTTTGCCGCCCCACTGTTCACATAAACTCCAACCCCTGGATAGGAGTGTTTTTGGTCCATTAAAAAAATCTTATAATACGCATTGCGATTATTGGATGTTGAATAATCCCGGAAGAACGATGACGATCTATGACATCCCTTCAATCGTCACCTCAGCATTGCCTTTAGCCGCAACAAGTTCAAATATCAGATCCGGATTTCAAACTGCAGGAATCTTTCCTCTCAATCCAGACGTTTTTCAGGAAATTGATTTCTTGCCCGGTCATGTCACTGATAGAGCATGGAGTGGAGAGGACCAATCACGGCCAGGATCGTCAACCAAAAATGGTATGCCCAAGGCCTCAAGCCCAAACATCAGCGACGATGACATTCCCCTCGCTGAGGTCCTTCAATCCATTCGATCGTTTCCCAAAGCGGGCGAAAGGAAGGTCACGAGAAGAGCACGAAAACGCAGGAAGACTGCAATTCTGACTGACGCCAACGAAGTAGACGCACTGATAGAGGAGCAAACACATAAATCCAAAAAAACCAACAAGAATGTGAGGAAGAAGCCTTCCAAAGAGCAACCAGCTCGCAGACAACGTGGACGCCCGAGAAAAGTCATTCGTTGCAGTTCTAATGATGACTAAAGCACTTCTTAATCATTTTTTGTCTTTTTTATCTTGTTTCAGAGTAAATTAATGTTATGAGTTTTGAATAAAGTCATTAAAACAGGATAGAACAGGAGTGTCACGATTTGCCCCGTACTCTGTCACGATTTACCCCGGTATCGGGGTAATTCGTGACACGAGACATGGTGAGACATTTTGTGTTCTACTCTAAAAGTTATGTAATAAAAAGACACAAATAAAATTTTTTTTTAAACTAGAGGGTTGAACCATTAAAAAACTACTGTCAGTATTTTTTTATCTATAACAGTGTTCTCAGGAAAAATTGGTAAACGCGAAATGTCACGATTTGCCCCGGTCTCCCCTATATATTTTTTTATTACATGTATGTACATATGCTCTGTTGTCCGCACAGGATGGATTGATCGAGTAGGTAGCTTCATTATGGGCGTATGTATTGTTTATTATGTTTATAATATATATTGTAATATATTATAATATTTATTATGTTACATAAACATAAAATTTTATTATAAAATAAATATTTTTAATAGAAATTATATTCTGAATTTTTAATTTCTGCAATTCCTCACATTGGTATTATTTAATAATTTAAATAATAATTTTAATACATAATACATTTGATATTTTATATTATTATATTTATTTGATATCTTATTCGTTTCTAATTTATAAAATAATCCGTTATTATAATTAACTTTTGAAAAATAATTTTCTTTTGACGATGACAAATATTTTAAACTTTAACTTTAGATTATATAGTTATTACATAATATTAAACTTTAATAAATTGACGATATTTGAGCAAAGAATTGTTGTTCTACAGAAATATATATTTCATGTTATTATTTTGATGAATTTATTATTCTTATATTTGTATTTAATAAGTTTAAAAATTAATTAAATTACAATATTAAATCACATGGATTAGTTTTTATTCAATATTGGTTTATTGCATTGATTAATTATAAATTATATAATATTTAAAAGCAATAGTCTTATTTTAATTATATGAATTGGCATATAAATATTTAAGCTTATGTATAAACACACGCACCCACGCACGCACGCACGCACACACACACACACACACACACACACACACACACACACACAAAATTAAAATAAGAAAATTGCTTTTGCATACTAGACAACAATTTCTGGTTTAAGTATTTAAGAATAATTTTCTTGTTTCAGTTATATATGTTTATATAATTATTTATGCATATTTATGCATAAATTATATGCAATCATATACAATTAAAACAAGAACATTGTCTTTAAATACTTAAAACTAGAAATAAGGTTGTCTAATATGATAGGAAACATTTAAATACAGCGGGAGAGACGCCATATTGGTTTTTAACTCACCCCCGAGAATACCAGAGTGCGTTGCAAACAGTCATCTCGCCAAATACATGGGAGATTGTCCCCCCTGGTCTCAATGTGCGTGTCCTCTCTTTTCTTCTAAGATCGGAGCCTTGCTCCTCCTCCCTGTTATTGTTTTTTGTTGAGTAATTATTGTCCGTCATTTTTATTTAGATCCCACTCCCCGCTGCGGCTCCACCACTCAGGGCATGCCCCCACCGACCGACCGGGAGATTTCCCAGCCGGCCGGCGCCCCCGGAATTACCATCGGGGGCACTGGACTCCAGCCCCCTACACACCCGTGGGCGGGCCGAAGCCACTAACTCCCACGGGCTATCAGGAGTCCCCGGGCTCCGACCCCCGGGGCACCGCAGCGGGTGCCGCCACGCGGGAAGGCCCACGGACGGTTGGGGCCAAGGAAGTCGCACCCCTTCCAAGGCCTAGCCCGCCGTGGCGACCAGCTACCGTGTTGGGGTCGCCGGCCGAGGTAACCTCTGCACCGACGACCTTTATCGACTCCGGTGACCGGGTTCGGGAGGGATGCGATCCCCACCGGAGTCCCCGCTTACGCGCCGCCGGACGTAAGGGCCGGCGGCTAGACCCGCCGGCCCCGACCTCGGAAGACGGGTCTCTCCCATCCAGGTCACCTGGCCCCGACTTCGGAATACGTCCGAGCGGCTCAGGTGACTCTCCACACCGACGGGACCGTGGGTCCACGACCCTGGTATGCAAGCCGCCGATGTGGGCCTCTCCTCCATCCGGCCCAGCACCACGTACTGGGCCGGCTGAAAGAGGGTTATCTCCCCTCCCGAAGGAGGGGAGATCTTTCCGTTCCCTCGGTGAGACGGCATCCCTGCCCACCTCGGGAACGAGGACAACCCTCCCCCAGAACCCCTACCCCGGCCTAATAGGCCGAATCTTTCACCCTGCCGGAGCACCGGCGTGCAATGGGTGAGGGATTCAAACCCACCCCGAAATAAAACCCCAGTTCCCCCTCTCTGCCGGAGCACCGGCGTGCAATGAGAGAGGGAGCCACCCACCCCAAAACCCCGTGGTTTTTTATCGAGGTTTTCCTTCCTCTAAGCCGGCGGGAAAAGTAGAAACTCCTCCCTAACGGTCCCGGCCGACCGGGCGTTTGAAGTCAGGGTCGCCTTCCCCTACCAGCGATTGGGACCGACCCGTAGGCCAGTCCCTGAGGGAGTCGCCGGGCTCCTATTCTTCCCGCCACTCCGGTCCGTAGACCGGCGGCAGGAAGGGTGGACTCTTGGACCCCGCATCTCACCAACGGGTCACCACAGTGACTTTTACTAACAGAAGCCACTGGACATGACCCGCCGGATCCGAACGGGGAGCCCTCTCGCCGCGCCAAGGCGGTCCACCACGAGAGAGGGGGGAAATTCTTTTTTTTTTTACTTGGGGAAATCTTCTACTGCTGGGTTCCCGAACCCGACCACAAGGTGGTACAGGCCCGGTATATGGCCCAGCAGCCCCCTCGTGGTGTTTGAGGGGGAAGACCCCCTCGCCCTCCTGGGAGAGGACGAGGGGAGTGTGGGACTCTGCGGGAACCGGGCAATAAACCCTGCACTCACCGCAGCCTACCCACTAAAACCCCAAGAGTGTCTATCCACGCGCATTAGTGGAGGACGCCCGGGAACTATTGATAATTACTTCCAGGCGCCCTCCTGCGCTTGACCCTAACTGGGCCTTCTCCATAGTGAGCTTGGAGGCTTGGGACTCCAAAGAGTCATACTGTCCCGATGTGCGGCGGGGATGTGGACACCACCCACCCCCGCCGCCGTCTTCTCCCATTGTCTTGGGAGGCGTGGCTCGACACCTGGAAGCCCAGCCAAGTGCCGAGCCTCCCCCGCGCTGCCCTTTGTCATCAGACATCGCGGGAGGGTGCGTGACCTCACTTGCCGTCGTTCTCGTGACGGCAATTCCCATCAGATGATGATGGGAACGGCTGACCGGAAATCTTCCGGCTCGCCGTGTATCTAAGCTAGGAGAGACCCGTCGCCTCTAGGGGTTTTGTTCCCCGCGACGGATCCTCTCCGCCTCCTCTTTGGCGGACATTACCTGGCCGCAATAGGCCAGGAATGCCCGCCACCTCGATTCGCTCTCGACCATTGCCGCCACAATGGTCGGAAGGGAGAGGTCTTTGCCTACCTCTCCCCTAAGGACACGGCGCGGCTCGTCCCACGCCGGACAATTTTCCAACGTGTGCCGCACCGTGTCCTTTACCTCGTCGCAATGGTGGCACTTGGTGGTGGCCTCCCTCCCGATTTTGTGCAGGTACCTCCCGCAGCACCCGTGCCCGGTCAGCACCTGCACATAATGGAACGACAACCCGAGATTCCCCCCCCCTGCTCAACCAATCCGGTAGGCAGGGGTTGACGGCCCGGACGGTCCTTTGTCCCCACTCTGCGGTGGCAAGGTACTCTTGCCACCTTCTGACTAGGACCGCCGATTCCTGGAGTCTAATCGCTCTACACACTTTGTCGGGGACTGGATTCCCCCCAACCCTTAGCCCGGCAACGCGCTTGTATACATCCGCGCGCTGCCTAGCAGCGAGCTCGAGCGGGGGAATCCCCGCCAAAAGCGTCGCCGCGTCGTGCGAGACCGTGCGATAACATCGCGACACCCGCAGGGCCACCGCGCGCTGCACCTGGTGCAGTTGTCTCTTTATGCGCGCGGTGCCCTTCGCCTCACTTGCCCAAACAGGGGCGCCGTACAGAACCACGGCCTGCACGACTGCGGCGTAGAGCCGGCGAGCCCAACCGCTCGCCCCTCCCAGGTTCGGCATAAGCCTAGCCAGGCTATTTGCTACGCCGAGCGCCCTGGGAGTCAGGCGAGCGAAATGCTCGCCGAAACTCCAGGTGCCGTCTAGCTGGAGGCCTAACACCTTCATGCTATCCTCCAGGGGGACTCGGGTTCCCTCTACTTTTATATGCGCTTTGGGTGGCTTCCCCATCTTGCGGTCGTGAAAGAAGACCGCCTGGGTCTTTTGGGGAGCCACCCTTAAGCCCAACCTTTTGATTTCGGCCAACACCTTGGCCACCACGACGTTAGCCCTGCTGATGGCCTCCTTCCTTGTGTCGGCCTCAACCCCCAGGAATGTGTCGTCGGCGAACACATTCAGCCAACATCCCGGGGGAAGAGCGGCACGCAGGACGGCATCGTAGCCGAGGATCCACAGGAGCGGTCCTAACACCGACCCCTGCGGAACCCCTCGCACAATCAGCCTTACCCTCACTTCACCGTTGCGGTCGGTGTAGACCAATCTCCTGTCCCGGAGATAATCAAACAGCACGGCCACCAGGTATTCGGGCACCCCGTGATACAGGAGTGCCGCCCTGATGACCGGCCACGGCAGGGAGTTGAACGCGTTCGCGATGTCGAATGACACCCCGAGCAACACCCTGCCGTCCTTCGCAGCGGCCTCCGCGAGGGCACGGATGCGCAGGATTGCGTCAACCGTTGGCTTGCCCCCGCGAAAGCCGTACTGGTCCGGCGATATGTCCGGACCAGTCCGGGACAGGTGCTGGACCAGTCGGCTGGCGATGATTCGCTCAAACAGTTTGCCGACTTCGTCCAGCAAGAAGATTGGCCTATAACCGCTAGGCTGATCGGCTGGCTTGCCGGCCTTTGGAAGGAGAACCAACCTCGCCGTCTTCCAGGCCAGGGGGAAACGGCCTTCATTGAGACACTTGGTATACAGCTTCCTCAGGCTCTCAGCCGTCTCCCCCGTGGCCAAGGCTCACGCCCTACCGTGGATCCCATCGGGTCCGGGAGCCTTTCCGGCCTGCAGCTTCTTGGCTGCGGCCCTCATCTCCTCCATTGTGACCTCGAGTTCCTCGCTCCACCCCCCCCCCCCCACTGGGGGGGTGGTCCACCATACACCCTCTCCCCGGGGTCGTCCGGGAAGAGGGCATTCACCACCTTCTCGAGGAACCCGGGGTCCATTCCCTCCGTCGTCGGGGGCGCCCAGGCCCTCAACTTGGGTTTCCTCCAACAGCTTCTTCCAGGCGTGGTCCTTGGCCACTTTGATTGCCCGGGAGAGGGCCCGCTTGGCGGAGCGGTACTCCTCTCCCGCCTCTTCGAGACGTTGTTGATCTCGTCCGCGTCTTGCACGCAGCCAGAGTCTTCTGGCGTGGACGGAGGAGCGCCTGAGATCGGCGATCTCCTCCGTCCACCAATATGCGTTCCTTCTCGGGTTTAGTCTGGATCGGGGCATCGCAGCGTCGCACGCGCTGGTCATTGCGTCCCCGATCCAGGTGGCTGCCTCGTCGACGCTCCCCGACTGGACGAACTCATCGTCCGTCCACGAGGAGACGCGCAACGCGGCTCTGAGCATCTCCACGTCCAGTTTTCTCAGAGCCCATCTTGAGAAGCGGCAGTCCACCTCCCGACGACGAGCCCGGATTTCCGGAGTGGTGACCGGGAGACTCATTTCGATCCACTGGTGATCGGACAGTGTCTCGAGCTCCACGGTCACCCTCCATCCCCGAATGTGGCGCGCGACCGGGGGGTTGGCCCACGTGAGGTCCACGATGGACCCCCCCTGCCGCACGCAGGTCTGGGCCGTGCCGGTGTTGACGCACACCAGGCCCAGACTCGCCGCCCAATCCGTTAGGATTTCTCCTCTCCTATCGGTGGCCGGGGAACCCCAAAGTGCCGATTTGGCATTGAAGTCCCCGGCCACTAACACCTAACACGGCAGTCCCTGAGGCTGTCTAGAATCCTCTCGTATCTGGGGATGTCGCACCTTGATGAGTGTGGAGGAATGTATATCCCCACCACTACGACTAATCCCTATCTTACTGCAACGAAGCCTTCCCCCGCCTCGAGGCGGGAACATGGGATAGGCTCCTCCGTCATCCGCCACGTGATAGCAGACCTACCGCACCGACTTACCGCCTAGCACGGGTGACCGGCTGGCACCCGGTACGGCTCCGCTATTATCCCAAGGCCACTGCAGCTCTCCGCCATTGTGGGCAGGAAGACATCCTGTGAAGAACTGCAGTGGTTCAAATTGCCTTAAAGGACCTTATAGGCCATTAGAGTAGCACGGAATCAAGAGCCTCCACTCCTTCCATGCTCTCCTGTTCGGCAGGTAGGGCCACGGTTGGTGATTCCGTTTTCTGCTCCACAGGTAGGGCCGTCAATGATGGCCCTGTTTCCTCCGTCATTGTTGTCGCTGGTTCCGTCGACGACCCGTTACCTCGAACTGGACCCTCTTCTCGGGGTGGCTGCAGATTTTGCAGCGACTGGGTCCCGTCCGGTGGTTTCACCGGGGACCTTTCTTTCCTACATCTTTGAGCCTTTGGTCTGCTATCCTTATCGTGATTCCCCTTGTTTCCTGCGGTATCGTCTTGGGCCGCCCTTTTGACGGGTGCCCTCTTGGGAATCACAATATTGGTCACCTCGATGTTTGTGATGACAGGGACCTTAGTGGGGAATGCGGGAAACTCCTCCACCTCCATCTCTTCCCCTTGCTTCGCGTTGGATTTCAGGGGATTCACCGCTCTACCGGGTTTCGGCCTTTTCCGCGACGAGGGGCAAGCCTTGCCCCCTACCCAGTGATTCGCTGGACTTCCACTGTCTGCACACACCGGGCATTTCAACTTCGCCGAACACTCCCGTGCCAGGTGCCCCTCTTCCCCGCACCTATAGCATTGGGAGCTTCGGTCGATCTGCCCCGTACACTGCGCCCGCACGTGACCAGCCTCTAAGCAGCGAAAGCACTGCAGAGGTCTGGTCTCGAGTGCCTGGATTCGCGCGGCGAACCATCCAATCTGGATGTGCCTCTCCCTCGTGATGTTGTTTGCTGCGGTGAGGGGGCATCGCACCCATGCCGTGCGAAAGCCATTAGGTCCCTTCCGCAGGTTTCCCACTTGGATCTGTGTGGCCGGACAATCCCGGCCTTCGCTACGGCCTCGGCAACCTCCTTCGGGGTCACCTCATCCGTCAGATCCGTTACCCTGAACTCGCTCGTCTTACACGGCCTGGCGACCTTTACTCCAGGTCTGCTCGCGAACAGGGTCGCCATGCGGTCGGCCAACCGATCGGCCTTCTCAGCTCCGTCCTGCCCGGAAACCTCGATTAACAGGGCCCCAGTCTGCGCTCTACGAGGCTTGAGTCCGCCACTGATGCCCAAGTCTTTCAGGGCGATCGCTTGGGTAGCCTCCTTCATTAGGGAGTCGTAGTCCCCCTCTGAGCTTGTGAGGGTGATCGCAGCGTGTCGTGGAGCCCTCTTTCTGCCAGTTGGGGTGGCTTTGCCATTCGCCTGTGTTCCCACCGGCGTTTTTGGCGTTGTCGTTTTGGGTGGACCCCCCTTACTCGGTAAGGTTCCTCCACCCTTGACGTTTTTACCCGTTTCTGGTCTGCTGTCGTCCCGCATCTTCTTCCCCCGTCTGACCACGGTAGCCCATTCCGCGGGTTGAGCTTTACCGTTGTTCGCAGGCTTGTCCGGAGCTGAAGCTGGTGTGACTTTCTTGGTGGCGGTGTTGGTACTTGACGGGAGCGCCATTGACGCTGGGGCCCGAGCGACCCTCTTGCTCTCCTCTTTTGCATTTTTCCCGCCGCCACTGTTGGTCTTTTCCTTCACTGGGGGCGCGGAATTGCCCTTCCCCGTTTTAGGTTTAGGCACCTCTGCTCCCCGATTCCCTCCAGTTTGCGCTTTGGTTGCTAGCGATGTTTGAGTTGCTATAAACTTCTCAAACATTATCTCCATCCTTTCTATTCGGCTACCAAGGGCGTCCAAAAGTGGATTACCTCTAGGGCCGTCGATTGTCGTGCCGTTCGGAGGCACTGCGCCCTCCAGCAGTGTGGAACCTGTTCCCTGTAGCTGCGGTCTAAATACAGGGGGCATCCCATCTCGGTGGATTTCGCCAAGGATCCTGCGGCGATTCTCCTCGGCAGTTTCCTTCTCTCGCTTTTCGTCGCCGTCCTCCTCCTCTGATGATTCCGGAATGGTGTACTTGACCTGGCCCCTCCTGCGATTGGGCCTGGCTCCACCGATGTCGGAGCATCGAACCTCCCCGTCAACGTCCATTGCCCTAATGGGCGTGTCGTTGGTCCTTTCGCGGCGCTCTCTGATCTCCTTGACTTCTTCTCGGAGACGAGTATTCTCCTGCCTGAGGGCCTCGATTTCTTCGCGTAGCTCGTCGTGAACCACCTCGTTTGCGACTCTAGAGTCCGGCTCCGATCTGCCCATCAAGTGCGTGATTGCCGCGGTAATAGTTGCCGCGGCTTGGTTTAGGCACTTCTTGTCCGTACCCCTGAGCCTCTGGGCCGTGGTGCAGACCTTGTCGACCACTCGGACGGCGTCGATGATCCTACTGGGTAAGTCCACCGTCGGAGCCATTTTGAGCTCTTTGAGCAGCTCCTTCTCCGCTATTTTGCGATTCCTGCTGAGTTCAGCCGCTACTGAGGGATCAGCCAGATTCCTCATTCGCTGCTCCTCCAGCTCACGCTCCTTTCTCGCCATCTCCACCTTCCTTCATTCATAATCGCCGGTAGTTATCGGCCTCCCCACCGGCCTCTTGGTGGGGATTTTGGAGGGGAATGTGGTTGGCAACTGTGCAGCCCTCTTCGAATGCTGCTCGGACCGGGTGTCGTGGTCCGAGTCTAGCACCACAGGCCCCAGGTCGTCTTCCACTTCATCCGGAGAGTCCACAGACTCGGTGTCCCGGATGCCTGCAAGGAAGTCTTTGGTTTTCTTCAAAACCATATTCGCATCGATTTTTTTCCTTATGAGATCGATTGCGGAGCCAGTACCTGCTCCAGTTTTTGAGGAGCTCGCCCTTGGTGATCCAGAGGTGTCCGACCCCTGGGATGCTTTCAGGACGTTCCGTTCCCTGACGCTCTTCGGGCTGCCGAGTCTTTTCAAGACTACCCTGGAAGTGCCGAGCTTCCTGGTCTTATCGGCGGCAATCACCGATTCACCTGGGGTACTCGCTGGTTCCTTTACGGACCTAACGTTGGTCCGGGTATTTCCAGACCCTCTCGGGATCTGGGAATCTCCCCCGCGCTCTCGCAGAGAGTCGGCCGAGGGTCCTCGATCCCGACTCTCTGTCCTTGTCTTGATCGTGTTTGAAAAAGAGAAAGGCTGCATTGATATATCTCCTCCCTTACCCCCCACGGCTCTTTCTGCTAGGGCATGCCCTCACCGACCGGTCCCAGAGGGGGTCGGCCAGGCCCCGAGTTCCCCCGGGGAGCAGACTACACCCGTGTCCCGGAATATGCATCGGGACGGGTCCCTGCCCCTTACTCCCCCGCGGGCGCAGCCCATCAAGGGGCTAACGCACCGCGGGCTTTCAGGGGTTTCTCGCCTCCGACAACGAGGGCACCGTGGGGGGCGTTGCCACGACGGGAGGGGACTCCCTCGACGCTCCGGGCGTAGGAGGCTTCAACCCCTCCACCGCCCTTCACGCCAAGGGAGCCGGCAATGAATCCGGGGTCGTCGGCCGAGGCAATCCTCCGCACCGACGCCCCTTGTCGCCCGCTGACGGACTTAGGGTAGGGGAAACACCCCACCATACACCTGCCGCGCGCTAGGCCAAGCGGGGGAGCGGATCCGGCCGAGAGTCTCGATCCCGGCCCCCACCCCCGCTCGCCGCCCGCGACAGGCCAGAGCACAGGGTGCCCCCCAGATGTCGCAGTCATCCGTCAGCGAGCCTTCACTCGCGCTTCCGGCCTTTGCGTCCGGAAGCCAGACCCGCCTGCCCCGACCTCGGAATACGTCCGAGCGGCCCGACAGGTCTTCCACCCAGGTCGCCCCGGCCCCGGCCTCGAAATACGTTCGAGCGGCCCGGGACGATCCTCCGTGCTGAAGGCACCGTGGGACCACGTCCCTAGTGTGCAAGCCTCCAGCACGGGCGTACCCTCCAACCTGCCCAGCACCACGTACTGAGCCGGCTGAAAGGCGGTTTTCCCTCCCTCCTAGGAGGAAGGGAAGCTTTGCAGCCCCAAGGAAGGGCGATCTAGGCCCGCAGCGCATACGACCGGGGTTGCCCCCAGTCGCAGCGCCTCCGTCCAAGGACGGAGTGCGGGCCTTTTGACTCCCCAACCATGGGAACCGCGGCCGATTCTACCCCACCCGCAAGGGACCCCCCGAGCCACCCCCCTGCCGGAGCACCGGCGTGCAATGGGTGGGTGGCCCAACCCCGGGATGAGGTGACCTAGGACCGGGAGAACCCCCGCCAATCCCCAGGGCCGAACGAGTACCGGACCGGGCCATTGCCCGAGAGATCCGGCACCCGCGATCAGCCCCGGGGAAGAGCGAAGGATCCCGGCCCTACCTCTCTTCCCAAGGGTACTTGTCCCCTCCTCGAACCTGCCGGAGCACCGACGTGCAATGGCCGAGAAGGGGCCCCCAAACCCCGTGGTTTTTTATCGAGGTTTTCCTTCCTCTAGGCCGGCGGGAGGAGTAGAAACTTCTCCCTAACGGTCCCAGCCGACCGGGCGTTTGAGGTCGGGGTCGCCTTCCCCTACCGACGCTTATGAGCCAGGGAGCAATTCCCTGGCGGGAGCGCCGGACCCCGTTGTACCCCTCACTCCCAGTGGACTGGGAGGAGAGGTACGGTGTACTCTTAGACCCTGTACCTCCCCACCGGGCCCTCCCAACGGTAAAACCGAAGGTACTGCCCCAGTGGCTCACTGGTACAAGGAGCCCTCTCACCACGCCAAGGTGGTACACCACGAGAGAGAGGGGGGAAATCCTCATGGATCCTGGGGGGATACTCTTGTTCTTCGGTAAAGGTCCACGTAGCGGCAATGTGTAAAATTCTAATTTACGCACTGTTTTATTATTTTTTATTAATTTTTTACTAATTCGATTATATTTTTCACTCTTTCCTACGTCTATTTCATATATAATTCTTTTAAATTTGATTGATTAGTTCTTAAGTTATATATAAGCAAAAAACTATCCTCCTTCCTTTTTTTTTTTATTTGCGTTGGAGGGAAAAATCTTCGTTAGGTCTCCGATTCATTGAAATTTTAATATAGGGGAGACCGGGGTTAGACCGCTAACGGGGTAAATCAAATATCTCGGAACCTGTATATTGTGCGAACTCGCTATTAACATTGTAAACGCTGCTTATGGTACCCATGTGACCAACGGAGTTTCGGCAGGTTATCTGCCGTGTTATGATTTTTACGAGGGCAAACGTGTTTTCGGAAGGTGAAAGTGAAATTTTCTGCGCGTGGAAATATTGTAATATCTGCAATAATATTTGCTCTCCAAATCTCGAGGTACGTGATTATAAAGAGTAATGCATGCTGAACACGAATCCAGTGTAGTTTTTTCATTATCGTTAATGTCTAATTTTTCGTGGGCGATCAAACCTGAAACTTATGTTTGGGGCTTATCCGCTAGTAAGCACCCGGGGCTGGTCCGCTAGTCTCGTCACTGTGGCGCGCCGGGCGCACGACTTCAGCTCACGGCGATTTCAGGTTAGGTTTCCCTCGAGCGGCGTGATTCTGTCTTCCCTTGCACGTGCGTCAGTTTGTGTAGGAGGGAAATGGTACGCACGTATCGTCGCAAAACGGGTGTTTTGGCCGACCGAAAAGATGGCGGACCGTTGTTTTCGAGATCGCTCGCGCTCACGGCACGTCGGCGAGGTACGGCGAGACACGGCACGGCTCTGAGATCCCGCGATTTCCGCGCGAGAGTTGACATGCCGCGCGCGCGGTAGATCGTCGTTCTTGGTTGTTGTGTCAGTGACAGTCGCGCGTGCGACCGCAGCGTCCAGCGTTCGCCGCATCGTCTCGGTGTCATTGTCGCCGCCGTTGTAGTGGTGGTGGTGTCGGTGGTGGTCATCGTCGTCGTCGTCGTCGTCGTCGGCGCGTCGAGGAATCGGCGCGAGGACACCGTCGAGTCGGTAAAATGGTCGCGCTCCACCGCGAGCTTTTCTAACCCCCCTGTCGCTATTTATCGCTCACCCGCGAGAAACGCGACTTGGTTAGGTTGCTCGAGGGTCCGCGCTGATCCTATGGCACCGGAACGCCGTCACGCGTGTTCCCCGTGGTTGCCCGCGTTGACAATGTGACGTGCCGTTGGGGAGTTTACGATTTGGTTAACCTCTGTATTCACGTGCCTAAATTGTTTTATGGAATAGGTAAAACAATTATTTTTTAATAATGTTTCGCATAAAAATTTTAAATAAATTTTTATATTTTTCTCTTAAAAAACAATTATTAAAATGTATCCTATCATTTTTCAGGATTAGATAACGGATTAACCTCGGGAGGGTGGCGGTTCAACCCCGGCATTTTTGAGATTTCAATTTTTGCACCGTTGTCGTTTTTGCTCTATACCGGTTAAACAAAGCGACGTAGATAAAAATTTCCTGTATAAATTTTGTAGCTAAAGGTTTACTCTTTACAGTGGTATACCACATTTAACTACAATTATTTATTTTGTTGTTAAAAATCGGCACCGAAAAAAAACTAACAGTCTAGCCCCGGTCTCCCCTACTTAAAAAAATCGATTATTAAAATAAATTAGTAGTTCTTTCATTGTGAACCGATTTTCATAAAACCAGCACTAAAATTTTTCCAGAAAACAAAGCTAAATCTTTAAAAAAAAATTAAACCCATCGTCGCCATCCTCGAATAAGAATACATGTATAACTTATACTCTATTTAGGCATAAATCGGTATTCCCGGATCGACGACAAATTCATGTCAATACAAGATCCTCCCAGTGTTAAGTATAAATTTCTTGCAGAAATCGGTAACCCTTCCCCGATTCTCGCCAAAGTAAATGCCAACCTTCCTTTAATGATATTCTATATAAGATTACTTTACATAAATCGGTAATTCCTTCAACGATTGACGCGAAATTCAATACCAGTACTTTAATGAGGTCTCCAATTCATTGAAATTTTAATATAGGGGAGACCGGGGCAAACTCGATACCGGGGCAAACTTGACATTAGGCTTTTTGCCAATCTATCGTAGAAACTTGCCTTTCTTACTGTAAATGCGTTTTTATGTACCAGTATTATCAACGGAATTTGGTGACATTCTGAGTTATGGTGTAATTTTTAACGCGACATAAGCGTTTTTGATAGTGAAAAGTAATTTTTCTGATCTCTCGAAAATTTCTACTCTTTCATCGAGCTTTACTCTTGCGAATCTACCGGTAAGTGATTTTGATGGGAAATTCGATGCTTTATACGAATCCGATAATAGTTTTTGCATATTTTAAAAATTTTTATAGATAGATAGATAAATAAATGCATACTTTATTTACCCCAAGGGGTCTCAACGGGCGTTTTAAAGGGACGTACCCAACCCTGTACATTTCATACATTCTTATTTTCTTCCCTGGCCTTTGTGCGATCTGACAACTCATGTACAAACAAAAATAAAAATAAAAATAAAAACCAAAATCAATCAAAATCAAGTTCAAATCTAGATCAAGAAACAAAATTGACACATCAAAAATCGGAAAATCAATAATCAGTAATCAAAAGCATTGGTTAATCCGGCCTTATCCTCCCATAATCTCCTCCCACTGATGTTTGCATGACTTCCTTCTTCCTTATTCGGCCTTTGTTTTTCCTCTCTCCTCGTCCGAGTCCATCAGCAGGCTCTCCTCTAGTTTGCTTGCTATCTCCTCCTCCGCCGATCTTCTTGGTCTCCCGCCATCCTCGTCCTTCCTTTCCTTTCTCTTTTTCTTCTCCTCTCCTTCTCTGAGTCTCCTCTCTATAGATTTGTCCTCGTCCATCTGAACCTTTAGCCTGTTCCCTGCCCTCCTTCTCGCATCTAACACCCTCCATTTATCCTCCTCGCTCCTCATCCTCACCAGCATCGTCAGCCATTCTCCTCTCTGCCTTATCACGCTTACTTCCTTCACTTCCACCCTTATTTTTAGGCCCTCTGTAAACAGCTGCTTCACCTTCTCTCAGTTTGTTCCCTTTCCTATCCATCTGCTCTTCTCTACCCTTATTATCACGTTCTTCCTTCTTCTCTCGTCATCATTCCTCTCATCGTCATCGGACCACCACTTCCTTTCCTCTAGCCTGCCACTGCTCTCTTCGCTATCGTCTCTCTTCCTTTTCCCTGAGCCTTGTTCCAGTCTGCGTACTTTTCTTCTCAATCTCTCAATCTCCTCTCTCTGGTCCTTTATTTCTTCCTTCAACCCTTTTATTATCTCACTTGTTTGTTCCTTTATCAACTTCTCCAGTGTCTCTTTCTCTACTATCACTTTCGCTCTGCACTCCATTCTTTCCCTTTGTCACTTACTCTCCTTCTCTTTGACCTTATCTGTAATTAAACAATTATTCTTACCATCTATCCAAGTAAATTGTTAAATCCTCCCTCTTCCTTTTCTATCCTCCTCCCTCCTCCATCTTGTCTCATTTCTTCTATTGCCTTCATCCATATTCCTCACCTTCTCCTTTTTCTCCCAGTAATCTCCCCACCACATCCTGCCATCCCTCTCCGTCCCACTCCTCTCATCTCGTATACACCTCCCATATATGTTCCCATGTTTCTTCTTCCCTCCCACACATCCTACACCTTTTATCCTCCTCTTTTCCCCAGTATAGCCCTTCCCTCACTTCGTTACCCAGTCTAAATCTTGCAACCCTACTCCATCTTGCTTCTTCCCATCCCTTCTTTAGATAATCCGGAATCCCGTCCTTCCCTATACTCTTATACCACCTATTGTAATTCGAATCTATGATCTTTTCCATCCTTTCTTGTTTCTCCTTCCGTTTCTCCTTATTCTCCAGTGCCTCCTCTTCTAACTCCTCCTCCCCTCCCACTTCTACCCCGACCCCTTCCAAGTAGTCCTTTCTCTCTTGCTCCCATCTTCCTATTATCTTTCCCCTCTTCCATCTCTCTTTCATTTCTTCCAAGCACTTTTTCGCTATTTCTCCTCCTTTACCTTCTTCCAATTTTCTTTCAAACTTCCATGCTCTCTTACTTGCTCTAGCTCTCATCTTCTCCCTTTCCAGTTCATCTCTAACCATGTATCCTGGCGTCCTCCAATTTAATCCAAGTACCCATCTGAGATATCTCTCGTGAATACTTTCTACCTCCCCCCTTTCCTTCCATCCCCATATTTCTGCTCCGTAACCCATCACCGTCCATATCAGGGTGTCATATAGCCAGATCCTTCTTTTCCAGTCCTTTTTCCAGTCCTTTTTCCACATCCTCTTCCCTATCCCCCACACTTCCCTCATTACTCTTGCTGCTTTCCTTCTTCTCTCTCTAATGTGCGCCTCCTGTCCTCCATTCTCCTTCAATGTATATCCCAGATATTTGAACTCCTTGACCTCCTCTAATTTCTTCCCCTTCCATCTCCAGTCATACTTCTTCTTCCTTCCTCCTCCCTTTCTAAACCTCATTATCTTTGTCTTCTCTATACTCAGTGTTAAACCTTTCACGTCTAAATACCCCTCCAACCTGCTTATCATTGATCTCATGTCCTGTTCCTCCTCCGCCAATAGTGCTATATCATCTGCATACATTAGAGTGTATATCTTCTCACCTCTTAATCTTATGCCTCCCCATCCGCCCTTCTTCATATAATCCTCTATGTCTGCGATTAATAAATTGAATAATATTGGGCTTAGCGGGCATTCTTGTCTCAAGCCCTTCGCCGTCCAAAATTGTCCTTTACTCTCTCCTCCCCTACCCACTCTGCTCTTTGTTTCTCTCAATACCTCCTCTACCCTGTCTATCAGTCCTTGACTCACTCCTCTCTCTCTCATCGCCTTGATTAATACTTTTTTATCCACTGAGTCGAATGCCGCCTTCAAATCCACAAATAGTACTGTCATCTTTCCTTTCTCTTTACCTAGTTGTCTATTCACCAAGTAGTTCAAAGCGAATATCTGATCCATCGTCCCCATTCCTTTTCTAAATCCTGCTTGATTATCGGGAATCAGATTCTTCGTTTCTACCTCCTTCCTTATCCTTTCTGCTAATATCGCCGTGTAGATCTTGTACATCGAGGACATAATAGTTATTCCTCTATAGTCCTTCACCTCTCGCCCTTCTCCTTTCTTTACTATTGGGATTATCTCACCTTCCTTCCATTGCTCCGGCCAGCCTTCCCTCCTTTTAAAATTTTTATATTTTTGGAGTAACAAAAGTAAAAAACGACGTTCGGGGCAAAGTTGACACGCCGTTTTATTGGCTCCCAATAATAAACGATGCTTGTGATGCAGCTATATGGCCCATGACAAATGTGTGCGCACGTGTAATCGCGAATTTACTTGCATAAATTGTTTTTCAGACATGAGTTTAGATGAAAATAATTGAATGTTCAACAATTTTTGTTTTCATTATTTCCAATGATTGTTTTACTTAATTCCAAATTTTTGTACTTTCTAAATACACGATAAACAAATGTATATTTAGTTTCAGACAATAAAAAATAATAACAATCGAGTAATTTATTGAATCCGCCAGTGTGTAGATAATAATAAAATTCAGAGTTGAGCGACCCAACTGGCCAATTTCTATTTATTAAACTCACAGCGTGAGAAATTGGCCAGTTGGGTCGCTCAACTCTGAATTTTAATAAAAAATAAGTTTCAGATCAAATTGTGTCGATCAAGCAAAGTGTCGAGTTTGCTCCGGCATTTTTCAATTTGAAAATTTGTCTTCGCGTCACTTTTCCTTTCCTGGGGGCAAAACTAAGCGACGTACAGCAAAATTTCCTTAAGCAATTTTGTACCTAAAGGAACGCTCTTTAAATGTGTACCATTAAATTTGCTTGAAAATTTTAATTAATTGTTGAAAATTGCCTTTAAAAAAATCGTGTCGAGTTTGCCCCGGTCTCCCGTACTTAAGAAAATCGGTTAATAAAATAAATTTGTAGTTTTTTCATTATGAACCGATTTTCATGAAACCAGTACTAAAATTTTTCCAGAAAACAAAGCTAAATCTTTAAAAAGAATTAAACCCATTGTTGTCATCCTCGAAAAATTAGAATTTTGGGATCGGATCTAAGCGTTTTAGAACATTCTGAACACATTGGCATATCAAGAAAATCGGTTATGAAAAACCACCCAAATAAATTGCAGGAGCATTTAACTCACATTGAGAGCTCTCAAAAACACTATAATAAAGTACATTTTCCTTTAATACTTTTCGAGAAATATTCCACGTATTAGAACATTCTGAACACATGCCATATCAAGAAAATCGGTTATAAAAAATTTCAGTACCGGTTTCCAAAAAATCGGTAACGAAAAATTATACACATCATGGCAATCTCCGGAAAATTCTACTTTCTATATAATTCTTTAAGATTCGGTCCGTCCCTGAAAAATTAGAAAAATTTTTGCACCGGTTTTAAGAAAATCGGTCCGTTAATGAATGAGTAGCTTACTGTCGGATATTAAATACTTATTATGTCCCGAAAAATTACGTATTATTTTCCAAAAAATTATACAAATTTCGGTATCGGTTTCCAAAAAATCGGAAACGAAAAATTATACACATTATGGCAATCCCCGGAAAATTTTACCCCTACTTTCTATATAATTCTTTAAAATTTGATTCGTCCCCGAAAAATTAGAAAAATTCAAAACCGGTTTTTAAAAAATCGGTAACGAAAAATTATCCATAAAAATTATCCATAAAAAAAATTCAGCTTGATATCTCAAAATTTGCGGAAATTAAAGCAATCACGTACATTTTTTTAAACAGAAATCGGAAACCCCTTTATTATTAGCAAATTTTCTAATTCTATTACATTCTTTAGTTCTTTTTCTACCCCTATTTCATATATAATTCTTTAAGATTCGGTCAATTAATTTCCGAAAAATTGGAAAAATTACGCAACCGGTTTAAAAAAAATTGGTAACAAAAAATTAACCTCACCATCGCCATTCCCGGAAAATTCTACCCCTGTTTCATATATAATTCTTTAAAATTCGGTCTATTAATGAATGAGTAGTTCGCGGTCAGACATACAGACAGACGTCAGGTTCTTATAATAATTGCCATATCAAGAAAATCGGTTATAAAAAACCACCAAAATAAATTGCAGGAACATTTAGCTCACATCGAGAGCTTTCAAAAACACTATAATAAAGTATATTTTCCTTTAATACTTTTCGAGAAATATTAGTGTTGCATGTTTTCGTTGCAAGAAAACGTTGCAGTCGTGCATCCGAAGTTACCCCCCCTCCGGGAAAGACGTAGTTCTACGTCAAAAATGTTTACTTATTCGTCCATCCACTGTTTCTTCTAGTGTGAAACTAAAGCTGAAGTTCTAGAAACTAAACGTATTGCAGGTTTACGTATATGTCGTAGGCAAATGGTTATTTTAGGAAAATAGCTTCTGACTAGGCAAATGCTATCTGCCTGGCCAAATAGCTTTCACCATTTATTCTTGCTATTTTCCTAGTCAAATGCTATTTTCCTAGGCAGATGCTATTTGATTGAACCGCTGTTAGGCAAATGGTATTCCGCGAAGCATGCATTAGGTTATGATTCCTGTCATACCGACGAGATGTAGCGACCATAAAAATGCCCCCCGACAACTTCTCACTGATTTTAGGACACGCCTTCGGCGTATAGATTAGTGACGTGCGTAGGTTAGTGACGCGCTTTAAACAGTTAAATACTTTTAAAGCGCATCACTGAAGTGCACCAATGCATGCTTCGCGGAATACCATTTGCCTAACAGCGGTTCAGTCAAATAGCATCTGCCTAGGAAAATAGCATTTGACTAGGAAAATAGCAAGAATAAATGGTGAAAGCTATTTGGCCAGGCAGATAGCATTTGTTTAGTCAGAAGCTATTTTCCTAAAATAACCATTTGCCTACGACATATACACATTGAGCGTGTGATTAGACGATTGAGAGAATACGAAATGTTAAAACTACATGCATGTATTCATCATAATTTGCTGCCCCATATGGATTCCATTAATGACAATTGCATCAGCGTTAATTAATTTACAGACGCCAATAATAAAAACTTGAAAATAATGATGCTAGACTAAAGAACAAAGGGTGTAAGTTAAAAAAAATACAACAGCTGTTAAATCTTCTTCCTGTATATTATTTACTAGCTGGTTACCCGGGCTTCTCCCCGGAGGACATATGTAATAAGACACGCAAATAGTCTCTCTCTCTCTCTCTCTCTCTCTCTCTCTCTCTCTCTCTCTCTCTCTCTCTCTCTCTCTCTCCTCTCTCTCTCTCTCTCTCTCTCTCTCTCTCTCTCTCTCTCTCTCTCTCTCTCTCTCTCTCTCTCTCTCTCTCTCTCTCTCTCTCTCTCTCTCTCTCTCTCTCTCTCTCTCTCTCTCTCTCTCTCTCTCTCTCTCTCTCTCTCTCTCTCTCCCTCTCTCTCCCTCTCTCTCCCTCTCTCTCCCTCTCTCTCCCTCTCTCTCTCTCCCTCTCTCTCCCTCTCTCTCCTCTCTCTCTCTCCCTCTCTCTCTCTCTCTCTCTCTCTCTCTCTCTCTCTCTCTCTCTCTGAGTATTATCACTGCGTTTATTCTTTGCTCCTGTATTTGGCGAACATTATTGCTGCCGTACGCTGCCTTCGGGCTGTTTTGTTGCAGGTACTAGCAGGTTTTCTGTTGTTTGTTACGTGTCATATTTTCTTTTCTTGGTACTTGCCACATAATTCGTGGCATTTTGATGACAAGTTTTACGGCTTATTATAACCTCTTCTTGGAACTCATTCCGTGAAAGTCGTCAACTTCTACTGCGCATGCTCCTGTCTTGCTGATCTGCTCTTCTCTGCACTTTACTGTTCTGGTCTGATCTATCGATTTCGTTTGCTGCCACCCAGGCCTCTGGCACTCGGTAGTTTTACGTGACCCCCTTAATGTCCGAGATCCGCTAGGGGCGCTGGTAGTAACTTGGTCCGCTAAGATGGCTGAGATTCCGCTCAATCTCGCCATCCCGCGCAGTAGGTAGTCAATGACAGTCAGTCTTTGCACCTGCGAGCCCTACATAACGCACGTAGACGCGATAGCTCAAACAAACGGTCAGTCGACACGGAAAATAGTTTGCCATACCCGTTCGGAAAAGCGTAGGCTCGTTTCTCGGGGCGCGCGTTGCTCGTCCGAGCAAAATCTGGTGATTTATACATGATATCGGGGAATCGATATCGCTCTTGCTCGAATTTGCCTCTCGGGGAGGTATTTTGCCTCTTAATTATATATTGCACACGCGAGATACGGTGTAATCGGTTCTACGTGCGATTGTTCCGTCAACGCCTAACCTAACCTAATCAGTGTGACTTGATGTGACTTGGTGACTGTTGATCAGTGTTGATCTATATTGATCTATATCAATCTGTATATCAGTGTATATGCGCATCATGCCACATTGCATAGCACCAGGATGTACTTCTGGATATAAATCGAATCCAGAAGTAATACATTTTTTCGCTGTGCCTAAAGATCAAAGTATAATAAATTTGTGGCAAAATGCTATACGAAGAAAAGACTTTGTGGTTCGGTCAGGACAGTTTCTTTGCGAGAAACATTTTTTGGCTGATGATATACTGTGGAAGCGAGAACTTAAAGATTCTGATGGACAAGTGCTCGGCGTTGTAAGTTGTAAGCAAAATATTTTGTTATCTATTTAACTCAACAATACAGCTTATATAAATCTTCACCTCCTAGTCGTATTATAAACAACCGAGGTTGCGAAAAGGGACCGTGCCATCACAATTTCCGTGGACAGAAATTTCCATACCGCTGCAAGACACATCGCTTCAAGAAACAGCACAGAATCCAGTGCATGACGTCTCACAGCATTGTATACAAGGAAATCTACAAGAAGCAATGTCAGATGAGCCACCTAAATTCTCTTTTACAGATTTGGTAGCTTGTACTACATTGCGAGTACCAGTAAACTGGACCAGACGTACCGTAATCTGTGATGGAATTAAAATTGAGTCATTTGTGACTGTAACGTGTCTAAAAATTGAAAACAGTTTTGTCACTGTAAATATAAAAGAACTCGTTGTGCAAGAAAACTTAAATCTCAAAGTTAATGTAATGTGCAAACCTTTTGACGCTACCAGTTTTGGTATTTGCGGTGACACAATAAGTAGTATTGAAGACGTAGAAACCACATTAAACACTTTGAATTTATGTAAAATTTGTTGTGGAGCGTCTGCTGCAAACAATGTAATTACGTATGGCTCCAATGTCACTTATGTTGATAGTATTGGCACTGTACGACATAAACAATGTAAGATACTTCTTGACAATGCATTGCAATGTATATTTTGCAAAAGACTCGAAGGAACATTGAAACGAAAAGAACTTCGTATGAAAAAACAACAACAAAGTAAAAGAATTCGATTAACACTATCTCCGAGAAAGCAAACGAAGCTTCTTAAACTAAGAGAGAAACATCATGTAGCTCTTAGAGCCAAAAGACGAGCCCAAAAAAGTACTTTAAAAATGAAGAATAATCTGGAAGAAAGTCAGAGAGCTATGGCTAAAATAAATAGTCAATCACTTAATGAAATGCTAGCAAAAAGCAATATACCAAAACATCAATGCATTGCAATTACAGAAATTTTATCATCGGCAAATTCGAAAAATAAACATGGAAGAAGGTATTCGGAAGAGTGGATGCTCCTGTGCATGTTGATGCATATGCGGTCGCCGACGTCATATAACTTTTTGCGAAGCAACGAAATCTTGCCTCTACCATGCGTACGTACTATTCGAAGGTAAATCATATTATTGTTTAATAGAAAACGAATATTATTTACACTTTGTTGTTGTGTGTGTGTATTGTTCACAACTTTTCAATAATAATTATTGTTACAGGTACCTTTCTGTTATTGACTCAACGTGTGGATTCGATCCTAAATTTTTCGAATTGTTAAAAACAACATTTCAGCAAAAAGAAATTTTGGAACGTCATGGAGTTATCCTATTTGATTAAATCTCTACTCGAGAAAGTATTTCTGTCGACTCAAAAAATTTGACATATAAAGGTCTTATTGATTTCGGTGAGGATAGATTTCAAGGGACTGATGTCACAGAAAAAGCTAACCATGGATTGGTTTTAATGTTTCAAGCACTTCATGCAAAGTATACGCAGCCTATTGCAGTTTTTGCATCAAGAGGTCCGGTGACAGGAACAAATCTGTCTCTTATAATTGTGAAAGCAATTACATTGCTGGAAAAGGCTGGTGCTCGTATACATGGAGTGATATGTGATGGTGGTTCAACAAACAGAAAGTTTTGGACGGAAATGGGTGTTACAGGAAAGATGGGAAACGTAAAAAATTACTTTGAACATCCTACAGAAGAAGGCCGGAAAGTCTACGTTTTTTCCGATACGCCTCACCTGATCAAAACGATTCGGAACCGCCTGTACAATAAGTGTACATTGCAGGTAAGAGTAAATGAAAGTAATTGAAATATATATATATATATATATTTCATTTATTTATTTATTTATAAATATATTTTTCTCTTATTCTATTTTGAAATTTTTTTACTGGTAGGTAGACCCTGCCGAACCGCCAATTTCTTGGAAATATTTCAATATGTTGCACACCAAAGACAAGGATTTACAAGCTGAATATCGGGTATGCCCTAAAATCAGCAAAAATCATCTCGATTTGAATAATGCGGCAAAAATGAGAGTTCGATTGGCTGTCCAGGTACAACTTGTTTCGTAACCTAAGACTTATTTTTTAATTTGCCCAGATTATCTGAAATATACAACTTTATATTGGTATTCATAAAAATCTAAATTCAATTTAACTATATTTATTCCAGATTTTCAGCAAATCTGTAGCGAAAGGACTGCGATATTATAAGAAATATTACCCTAAAGAATTTGAAGACTGCGAACCGACTGCAGCTTTCTGCGAATGGGTAAATGACATGTTTGATGCGTTGAATCGAAAGCAGCCACAAAATGGGTTAATACCGAACAACACCGATTTTAAGGTAAATTTGTAGACGTTATTATATTACTTGTGTGTGTGTGTGTGTGTGTGTGCGTGTGCGTGTGCGTGTGCGTGTGCGTGTGCGTGTGCGTGTGCGTGTGCGTGTGCGTGTGCGTGTGCGTGTGCGTGTGCGTGTGCGTGTGCGTGTGCGTGTGCGTGTGCGTGTGCGTGTGCGTGTGCGTGTGCGTGTGCGTGTGCGTGTGCGTGTGCGTGTGCGTGTGCGTGTGCGTGTGCGTGTGCGTGTGCGTGTGCGTGTGCGTGTGCGTGTGCGTGTGCGTGTGCGTGTGTGTGTGTGTGTGTTAGCTGTTGCAAATTTCCTTCAGCTGAATTTTCTGTGCCACGTTAAGAAAGTAATATGCACAAATAGAAGAAAAAATAGCTGGAAATTATTTAATGAATTTCTCATCTATTTCTTTTACTACATTGGTATTAATGTTACACGAATAATATGTTTGGTTCCTTTTCTTGTTCTGGAAGACGCTTTACAGCGATTAAACGAATGGGAAAGAAAAGTGCAACTATCTATACTTCCCGAGTCGTCATTTTTAACTCGTCAAACTGCTGAAGGATTAAGGGTGACCCTACAGTCAACAATGGATATTGTTTGCTATCTGACCGAAAAGTGTCAATTTACCAACGTTCTAACTGGAAGACTCAATCAGGATCCACTTGAGGTTTGCCACAGTCATGTGTTCAATGATCACGATAAATTCATGTCGGTACTTGCAAATTGTCGAACATGACACTTATTTCATTCTTATCTATCACACTTACCACCGTTCCAACCTTCTTGTTTCTCGTATTTAACAAAATTTTGTATAATCGATTAACATATCTTTACAAATGTTTTATATATGTTCTGCTTTATGCAACAATATTCTACAATAATATGGAAGTACAATTGTGTGTGTGTGTGTGTGTGTGTGTGTGTGTGTGTGTGTGTGTGTGTGTGTGTGTGTGTGAATTGCATTTGCTGCATCATACACACACACGCACAGTTACAGTGACAATATTGTTTAAAATTTATTTTGACATTTCTTTCCATTTTTCCACATTTTTTAGAATTTTTTTGATATAATACGACAAGCAGGAGGAGCAAACGATCATCCTGCAACTCCAACTTTTCTGCAGTTATATAAGATCCTATCCACATTTAGCATTCTGAAACCCCCCAGCTGTGGAAATTGTTCGAATCAAGATGCGCCTCGTAATTTTCTTATTTCCTTGTCAGATATTAAAAGTATTTATACAGATTCAAGTAAGAAAGTTGACATTCGTGAATCGATCAAAAAACGGTTGAATTCCTTAATTGAATGTGAAGAATGGGATTTCATCGAATCAGTTGAGGATGATTATGCTTTGCCAGAAGTTGTCGACTGTTTAATTTATTACAGCACCGGTATTATTACAAAAAGAATTGTGCAATTTTCAAAATGCGATGTCTGTAAGAAAGCATTTGAGAATACGGTACATCAATCTGAGCCTATTTCATTATTTTTTGAAGTGACAGGTGATAGGCAGTTACCTACTCCCAATAAAAAATTATACGTATTTTTACGGCATGTAGAACATTCGTTTCAAAAGCATCACATTTCTAGTAACGTTCTAGAGCTAATCATTACAGACATTCTGCAAAGCACAGTCATGACATTTCCATGCATCGACCATGCAGAAGAAATTATGTCACTTATTATTTATTTTTACGTTGAAACTCGTATGCGTCAATACGCAAAACTATATAATAGAGATCAAATAAAAAAGAGTGGATTGAAAAAAAAAGAATCTAAATTCTATTATACATAAAATAAAAATAATATTTATATTTGCATACATCAATGTGCCATTTATTTATTAATCTAAATCCTGTCCCTTAAAAATTAAGAAATATATTTTTATATACATCCCCGTTACTTATAAGCACTAAACACAACAAAAATACTATTTCGTTCTAGCTTGACACACTCATTATTCGCAAATCCCAAATCGCAGAATTACGTAGAAAATATTTTAGCGCACAGTTGCGTTTTGAAAAGTGTTGCGGCATGGGACTAAACGGACCAAAGCGGGCTAAGTTACTACCAGCGCCCTTAGCGGATCTCGGACATTAAGGGGGTCACGTTTTAACCTAGAAACATAGGCGAGTGCCAGAGGCCTGCTGCCACCTGAGTGCCACCTGTCGGGATCTATACGTGCTACCGCGCCAGTTGTACCAATCTAGTTCTTAAATCTAGTTCTTAAGTGTGCATTCGTGTTAATACATGCAGCGCGTCTGTTCTAAGTGTTCTAAATTGATTGCCGGTCAATTTAGTTCATGCGCTGAATGCTCTAAGTCGTTTCACCCTGGTTGTGTCAAGGCTTACATCGTTACAAGAACTGCTGGTGCTTGTTGCAAGTCTCTGTCAGTCATGCCTATCACACCACGAGATGGACGCTCAGATACGGGTGCTAATGTATCCAATGCTGCGCGTAATTATAATTCTACTGATGATCTGTTGCGTGGAGTGATTGAGGAGATGAAATCGATGAATGCTAAGTTTTCTGTTTTTATGGACTGTCAACAACAAACCAATGTTGAGCTCAGTGATAAACTTACTGCTTTTATAGACGGTCAACAGCGGACTAATGATGTGCTTAGTGATAAACTTAATCGTCTAAATTGCCTTGCGGATACTGTTGCTCAAAATAATCAACGTATTGCTCAGCTGGAGCTTGATAATGCCGGTCTTGTTCGTGAAATCTGCGAATTGAGATCTGCTCAGTCGTCTCACTGTGCTCGCGGCGGAAATGAATTGATTGTATCGGGCTTGCCATCGACGACATCCTTTACTCCGTTAAAGCTTGCTGAAAACGTGTTAACGGCATTAAATGTACCGGGCCTCTCCTGTCATGTTATTGGTGCTAGATTTGTCAAAAGAGCACCATCTGTGACTCCTGATCGTACCACTGTGGCTGCATCATCATCGTCTGCGTCATCTTGTTCGATGATTGTCACCATGGCCTCGAGTGTGGTTTGCGATGCGATCATTTCCAGAAAGCGTGAGAGGGGTGCCCTCAGACAGCGGGAAGTGTGTGACGTGGATTCTGATCGTAACGTATACGTGAACGAGCTTCTGCCTAAATGTACCTTCGATTTACTACAAAATGTTAAACGTATTGCTAAGGAGAGGGGGTTTAGGTTTGTTTGGATTAAGAATGGCCGTATATGTGTTCGACATTCTGATAAGGAGCCTATTATTTGCATTGACACTGATGCTGATCTTGCCAAGCTTGGCTGACGTGTCCTGCCTGCCCGTTCCTTGCCTTCGATCGTTCGGCGCAACTCTGCATGTAATTCTTCCCTGCTCCGTATTGCTCAGTTTAATGCTAATTTTCTTGGTGGACATATCGACTTCATTCGTTTACATTTTAATACTAGCTCTCATCACATTATTTCTGTTTCCGAAACGTGGCTTCATGCGGGTGTGCCGGACGATCTTGTGGCTCTGGACGGTTATTTTCTGGTCCGTCATGATCGGGTGGGGCGGATGGGTGGAGGAGTTGCTTGCTACATACACAATTCTTTAAAGGTCAAGTTAATTGCTACTTCTACTGGGGTAGAGTTGAATGCTCCGGAATTTCTTTTAGTCGAAATTCGTTTGCCGAGTAACGAGGTGGTACTGTTTGCGTCGATCTATAGAAGACCTAAGGGCGCCCTTTTTAATGACTTCGTTGAATCACTTACTGGTGTTTCTCATCTTTATAATAATATAATTGTTGGCGGCGATCTAAACTGTAATCTTTTGAGGAATGGTTTCGAAATTATGTCAAGTTTATCTTTGAACATTGTCGACTCTGAAGCCACCTTTCATACTGCCACTTCTGATTCGTGGTTAGATGTTCTGGTTGTGGATGACAGTGACAAGGTTTTATTGTTTACCAAATCCTCGAGCCCATTCATTGCAGGACATGATCTGCTTGAAATGTCATTCTCTCTAAATCGTACGTTTGACTCTAAGCAATCTGTACTGCGGCGTAGTTATAGAAACCTTGACACCTCTGCGTTCCTTGAGCATCTTCATTCCTTGGCAATCAATGTTCAGATTGTGAATGTGACCAACGTTGAGGAGGTTTGTTCTCGTCTGTCGTCTACCTTGCTTGACGTGCTTGATGTGTTTGCTCCTGCTCGTAGATCTGTGTTTAGAAGGCCTCCTATTCATTGGCTCACTGACGAACTTAGATCCCGACTCCGTACACGTAATCAGCTGTATAAGCAAGCCAAACGTTCCAATAGTCTTCTTGGCTATGCTAGATACCGACATCTTCGCAACCAGCTTAACACGGATATCAAGCGCGCCAAGAGTGATTTTCACTTTGCCTCTCTTACTAACATTACTGACTCTGCTAAATTGTGGAGAGAACTTGCCCGTCTTGGTCTTGTCAAGTCTATGTCGGTTTCTCCTCTTCGCTTTTTCTCACCAGATCAGCTGAATTCATATTACGTCTCTGTATCTAATACTTCATCACCTTGCTCATACATTAACTTCATGTCAGCCATTGCTTCAATTTCTAGTCCTTTTCAACGTTCAAAATTTGTTTTCTCTACTATTCAGCCTGATGATGTATATAAACTTATCACAAACGAACCTCTTCATTCCTATGCATCTGGCCAGGACGGCATTCCGCTTTATGTGCTCCGTGTTGCCTGGCCTGTTATTTCCCAATGGCTCACTTCACTGCTCAATTGTTCACTTCAATCCTCCGTATTTCCTTCATTATGGAAACGTGCGTTGATCCGCCCTCTCTCTAAGATTCGCACTCCTCTGTCTCCATCTGATACTCGACCTATTGCTAACCTTCCGGAAATGTCTAAAATCCTTGAACGAATAGTAGCCTCACAGATCACTGACTATTTAAATAAGCATAATCTTTTGAATCCCAGACAGTCTGCGTATCGTTCAGGTTACAACACGCAATCTGCACTTTTACGCGTCTGTGATGACATAAAAAAGGGAATCGATGACAGGCTTATCACAATCATGATTCTCTTCGACTTCAGCAAAGCCTTTGATACTGTTCCACATCTCCGTTTACTTATGAAGTTAAAAGAATTAGGATTCTCTGACGAGGTCCTTGTGTGGATATTCTCCTATCTTACTGGCCGCTCTCAAGCTGTAATTGATGATGAAGGTAATCTCTCTGACTGGTTGTTCACATCGTCCGGTGTCCCTCAAGGCTCTGTACTTGGTCCTCTTCTGTTTGCACTGTATATTAATGATATTGGTGGTTTTCTGTCGTTTGTGTATCATATGCTCTTTGCTGATGATATACAAATATATCTCCAATGTTCTCGTGCTGACATTCTCCATGGTCTTGAAATGATTTCTAGAGATGCGAAAGCTATTTTTGACTATGCAAATTTGAATGGTCTTAAACTTAATCCTGCGAAATCAAAGGTATTAATTTTTGGTAGTCATTCCTATGTCAATGATATTGACTTCCATTGCTTACCACCTATTATTGTAAACCACACACCCTTACCCTTTGTTAATGATGCCAGGAATTTGGGTGTAATTTTTACGTCTAATCTGTCTTGGAGGAAACACATTTTACACATCTCTCAAAAAGTTCATTATTCTTTGCATAAACTTAAGTTTAACAAAAATTCTCTTTCTACGAGGTTAAGGATAAGGCTGGTATTAGCTCTAATTATGCCACACATTGATTACTGCTGCTTAGTCTATCATGGTTTAAGTGGAGAGTTGAATACCTTATTACAAAGACTTGTCAATTGTTGCATTCGCTTTATCTTTGATCTTAAGAGAGATGAACATATTACTCCGTATAGACGCCAATTAAGATGGCTTTCAGTTGAAAATAGAAGACTATATTTTCTTGGTTGTCAAATGTTTCGCATACTTCACATGTGCTCCCCTTCTTACTTGAATGAAAATTTCACGTTGCTTGATCCGTTGTTGAGGAGATCTGACCGCCTTCTTTCTGCGTCTCATACATTTCATATTCCTTCTCATAGAACAACCACCTACAGAAACTCCTTTCATCTTTCTTCAATTTATTTCTGGCACTCACTTCCTGTTAACATCACCTCTATTTCCTCATTTCCTACCTTTAAAAATCATCTTAAAGCATTTTTGCTTGCTCGGGAAACAGGGTAACATTCTTCTTACGTCTTCTGTTTTCTCCTGTACTTCTTGTTTATTGTTGTTGTTTCTTTACTACATAACTATACTGTATATATAACTAGTTAAATTGCGTTAGTTGTTAGTTACATTGAATATATTACTAGTTAAGTTGCGTTAGTTCTTTAGTTATACTATAGTTTTTAGAATTATACTTCGTTAGCTTATTGGACACTTCAGTATCTAGCTCTTCGCTGCTTCATTCCTGCCTGTCTCATATGTGAGGGAGAGCACGCATATTTTTTTGTATTGCAGCACTGTATCTTATTTTTGCCCTTTAGCCTTGCTTGGGCATAATAAATCTCTCTCTCTCTCTCTCTCTCTCTCTCTCTCTCTCTCTCTCTCTCTCTCTCTCTCTCTCTTTCTCTCTCTTTCTCTCTCTCTCTCTCTCTTCGACACGGTTCCGCATCTTAGACTTCTGATTAAACTTAAAGAGTTTGGTTTTCTGACTCCGTTCTTATTTGGCTTTTCTCATACCTTACTGGTCGTTCTCAGGTTGTGGTGGATGGTGAAGGTAATTTTTCCTCTTGGTTACTCACGTTGTGTGGTGTTCCTCAGGGCTCCGTACTTGGTCCACCCTTGTTTACTCTTTATATTAATGACATTGGTAAGGTCCTGATTTATTCGGAACATATGATATTTGCGGATGATGTCCAGATCTATCGTTCTTGTGCTTCTTCTGACCTTCTCTATAACCTCAACTTGATCTCCAAAGATGCGAATTCTATTTTCGACTATGCAAGGGAAAATGGTTTGAAATTGAACCCTGCTAAATCCAAAGTAATAATATTTTGAAGCGGGACGAATATCAATAATATTGATCTGAACCTTCTACCACCCATTGTTGTCAACGATACGCCTTTGCCATATGTAAACGAGGTGAGGAACCTCGGAGTCTTTCTTCAGTCTAATCTTTCCTGGAATAAGCATGTCTCGCATGTCTCGCAACGAGTTCACCATTCGTTACACAAGCTGAAATTCAACAAGAACTCTCTTTCCACGGAACTTAGAATCAAGCTAGTAACGACTTTGGTACTACCTCACTTGGATTACTGCTGCCTTATATATCACAGCTTGAGCAAGGAACTTAATCTGAAATTCCAGAGACTCGTGAATAGCTGCATCAGATTTATTTACAATTTGCGGAAGGATGAGCACATAACGCAGTATAGACGACGCCTAGGGTGGCTTTCTGTGGAGAACAGAAGACGGTATTTTCTTGGCTGTCAGATGTTTCGAATAATTTACATGGGATCGCCAACGTATTTGAGTGAACTTTTTACCCCACTTGACCTATCACTCAGAAGATCTAATCGACTAGCTAATTCTTCTGCGCAAACATTTCATATTCCTGCTTTCAGAACCGAGGTGTATAGAAATTTCTTTTGGATATCGGCCATCTATTTTTGGCACTCTCTTCCAGGCAATATCACGTCAGCAACTTCTTTTGCAACTTTCAAGAGTCTTCTTCGTAATTACTTATTTTCATCCGAATTCGCATGTTAAGTTCTTATCTATATTTATCTCCTCTAGTTTGTAGCTTTTTCCTTAGTGTTAAGCTGCGTTTAGTTCTAACCTGCGTTTAGATTAATATTCTTCTGTATTATTTTTTTCCTAGTTGTAAGTTGCGTCTAGTTTTAAGTTGCGTGTACACTATTCAATGTATCATTTAGTTTATTTTATATTGTTATTATGTTATGCTTTCCTTGCCCTTTAGCTTTGCTTGGGCATAAATATATTAATCAATCTCTCTCTCTCTCTCTCTCTCTCTCTCTCTCTCTCTCTCTCTCTCTCTCTCTCTCTCTCTCTCTCTCTCTCTCTCTCTCTCTCTCTCTCTCTCTCTCTCTCTCTCTCTCTCTCCCTCTCTCTGCTCAGTCATTTCAGGGATCCCATGGTGGAAATGAGTTGATCATTTCAGGTTTACCATCCACGTTGTCCGTTGCTCCATTTGAGCTTGCCAAAAATGTGCTAGAGGCATTGGACGTTCCGAACTTGTCATGCCATATTCTCAGCGCTAGAGCTGTCAAGAGTGCCGTTCGCGATATTGTTATTTCTAAAAAGCGGGCAAAGGGTGTACTCAAAAGGAAAGACGTATGCGGTGGTAACTCAGATCGTCACATTTACGTCAATGAGTTGTTATCCAAGAGCACTTATGACATATTACAACGGGGTAAGAGTATTGCTAAGGAGAGGTCGTATAAGTATGTCTGGGTAAAGAACGGCCAGATATGCGTTAAATATTCCAATGGTGAACCTGTTATCCATATTGATTCCGACACTTATCTTGCTAAGCTTGTCTATCGTTCGGCATAATGTATCATGTAAATTTTCTTATCCGTATCGCTCAATTTAACGCTAATTCACTTTATGGACATATCGACTTGCTTGCACATGGAATTGAATAACATCAGTTTTGGCATAGAGCTTCTAATGCTTTCTTACCTTATTATTAGTTTGTAGATTGCGATGCGTTTTAGTTCTTAATTTTATATTCACTATTTAATTCGCTTAGTATTACTTGCTTCTCATATTCTATTTTCATTGTAAGTTGCGTTAGTTCTTAGTTTTTATAGTGTACATTATTGAAATTGGTTATATTTTATTGCGTCATACTCTACATCCTATCAATTGTTTTTATGCTGGATCATTGGTTGCTCGTCTTATGAGAGAAAGCATGCACATGCTTTGTATTTACAGTACTGTACTTTTCTATCAAACTCACATCAACTTCTGTCTTTTATATTTCGCTCTTGTTTACATTATGTGTATCTTTGTATTATTCATTATTTGCCTAAAGTCTTTAGACTATGGCATAAATAAATATCAATCAATCAATCAATCAATCAATCAATCAATCAATCAATCTCTCTCTCTCTCTCTCTCTCTAAAATGCTATAAATTGAAAAAATATTACTTTTTTATCGACTAAAGTTCAATTCCGTCGTATACAATTCTTTGAGATTCACTCAATTATTTCCTAAAAAATTGAAAAAATTTTGTAACCGATTTCCAAAAAGATACCGGTTCCCAAAAAGATCGGTAACGAAAAACTATACAATTTAAAGCACTCCCCTTAAAATTCTACCCCTGTTTTATATACAATTCTTTAAAATTCGATCAATTATTTCCCGAAAAATTCGAAAATCTTCTGATACCGGTTTCCAAAAAGATCGGTAACGAAAAATTATACATTTTATGGCACTCCCCGGGAATTTCCCGAAAAATTCGAAAAACTTCTGATACCGGTTTCCAAAAAAATCGGTAACGAAAAATTATACATTTTATGGCACTCCCCGGGTAATTCTACCCCTGTTTTATATACAATTCTTTAAAATTCGGTCAATTATTTCTCGAAAAATTAGAAAAATTAAAAAAACCGGTTTCCAGAAAATCGGTAACAAAAAAATATACACATAGTGACACTCCCCGGGAAATTCTACCCCTATTTCATATACTTTTGGTAAAAATTCGGTCCATTGGTTTCCGAGATCATCAAACACAAACAATCAAACTGACAAACTCTGTCTCTTTATAATAATACTGGTTACCCGGGCTTCGCCCCGGAGGACATATGTAATAAGACACGCAAATACTCTCTCTCTCCCTCTCTCTCCCTCTCTCTCCCTCTCTCTCCCTCTCTCTCCCTCTCTCTTTTTTTCGTTTTCTTCTCAGTTTTTCTTCTCAGTTTTTGGTATAGGGCTTCTAGTGCTTTCTTACCTTGTTATAAGTTTGTAGATTGCGATGCGCCTTGGTTCTTAGTTTTATATACACTGTTTAGTTTGCTTAGTATTACTTGCTTCTTATCATATTCTATTTTCATTATACTTATTAAGTTGCGTTAGTTCTTAATTTTATAGTGTATATATTATTGAATTTGGTTATATTTTATTACGTCATACTCAACATCCTATCAATTGTTTGTATGCTGGATCATTGGTTGCTCGCCTTATGAAAGAGAGCATGCACATGCTTTGTAATTACAGTACTGTACTTCTATCAAACTCACATCGACTTCTGTTTTTAACATCTTGTAACTGGTATATTGTTATAACTGCTATAGTATGTAATTACCATATTATTGTAACTGCTATATTACTTTTTCCCCTTTAGCCTTGCTTGGGCATAATAAATCTATCTATCTATCTATCTCTCCCTCTCTCTCCCTCTTCCTCTCTCCCTCTCCCTCCCTCTCCCTCCCTCTCCCTCCCTCTCTCTCCCTCTCCCTCCCTCTCCCTCCCTTTCCCTCCCTCTCCCTCCCTCTTCCTCCCTCTCTCTCCCTCTCTCTCCTTCTCTCTAAAGTTCAATTCCGTCGTATACAATTCTTTGAGATTCACTCAATTATTTCCTAAAAAATTGGAAAAATTTCGTAACCGATTTCCAAAAAGATACCGGTTCCCAAAAAGATCGGTAACGAAAAACTATACAGTTTATAGCACTCCCCTTGAAATTCTACCACTGTTTTATATACAATTCTTTAAAATTTGATCAATTATTTCCCGAAAAATTTGAAAAACTTTTGATACCGGTTTCCAAAAAGATCGGTAACGAAAAATTATACACTTTATGGCACTCCCCGGGAATTTCCCGAAAAATTCGAAAAACTTCTGATACCAGTTTCCAAAAAAATCGGTAACGAAAAATTATACACTTTATGGCACTCCCCGGGTAATTCTACCCCTGTTTTATATACAATTCTTTAAAATTCGGTTAATTATTTCTCGAAAAATTAGAAAAATTAAAAAAACCGGTTTCCAGAAAATCGGTAACAAAAAACTATACACACAATGACACTTCCCGGGAAATTCTACCCCTATTTCATATACTTTTGGTAAAAATTCGGTCCATTGGTTTCCGAGATCATCGAACACAAACAATCAAACTGACAAACTCTGTCTCTTTATAATAATAGTATAGAGTATAGAAGATATAGATTTTATGATCACATCACTATATGCTTCATGATTTTTATGAATAGTGTATTATTTTAGGAAAAATATAATCTTTCCAGAAAGCAACAGCATGTTCTATTAATTATTGATTTCGTGAAATGTTCATCAAAATCTTCCCAAACAACAGTTACCTGTCTTGATTCCTCAAACTTTGGATTGGCGACGCAAAAAAGGCCTCTTTTTTTACCAGTAGCGAACATTTGCATATTCATTTGCGCTTTACACTTTTCATTGATTTTTCCGTGTGGCAAAAACTGATCAAATGTTTTTGAGCTTGATGGACACTTGATTTCGACAATAAAAAATCGTCACCTACCGCATCAGGCGATGCCCCTAATACTGGAAATGAAGGTAGCAAGATTAGACCATAGTCTTTGAAGGGCAGCAGCGTAATCTTTCCGACCTCAACCAAAACTTCTTTCTCCAATCGTTTTTCTCGCTGCATTGCTTGTGAATCGAATATTTTTGATGCTCCAATAATTTGTTGTACGAATGTTCCATTCAACGTTTTGCAGTGTGCTGCTTCGTATATTCTGGACGCTGTTACTCTACCGTACCAGAGTTCATGCCAAGTTACAGTGTATCACTTTGGGATCTAGTTAATTTTTCTGCCATACGACATGAATCGTCCGACATTTCTTTACTGGCATATTCCAAAAACTCATCTGCAGAAGAACTTCCTTTTTCACAAAAATTTAGTAATAATTGGTGTATTGATAGAGACATCAATTTTCGATTTTCTAATATAAAATTGTGCCTGGAGAGTTGACTGTCTAATTGCTTCTCTTTTGCTTTATCGAGTAGAGCTTTTAAAAACGATGAATTGTTTGGTAGTTGTACATCCACAACATCAGTTTTTCCCAATTCCTTCAGCTCGATATATTTTTTTGATGTACCAACGGAAGCCAAAGAAGAGCGGCGCCAATAACATCCCACATAGCACATAATATTTCAGTAATATTACAGCAATATTATTTTTTCATTGCAATATTACAATGAAATATAGCAGAAATATTGCAGTAATATTACTGAGATATCTCAGTAATATTAAAATGTCCGCGAAAATAAATCACAGTAATATTACTGTAATATTTGCGTGATATTTATGTATTATTTGTGTGATAGATAATATTTATTTAATATTGCTAGAAATTAAACCATTTTAATGAATTTTATTAAATTTTATCAAATTGTTATTTTTAATAATATTATTACATAAAATATTAAGAAAATAATATTGATATTATCTTTTTATCTCTTTCTTCTTCAAAACTGCTCCATGCTACTCTGCAACGTATGAATTTCCACTGATAAAGAGTGACGTAACACTATAACATAATACAAAAACTGTAATTATTATTTATATCTGATTACACAGGGTGAGTTTTATTTTGTGTGCCAATTATCTCCGCTAATTATCTCAGAAAGTATTGGTTTATTGGAAAAATATTTCAGATAAAAGTTGGAGGGTTCAAAGAGGAATAATGGATGATCTTATTAGATTTTGGGTCCGGGAACCATGTTGAGCCCAGTAGGTTCCAAGTTTTTAAGTAAAAACTCCCATTTTTTATTATGTTATCTATTTCTACTAATTAATATAAACAACTTTTGTCTGAAACATTTTTTATTTGCTTTATACTTTTTGAGATATTGAAGAAAAATTTGGTAATTTTTTTAAATATTTAGCTTATAATATCTTGATAAATGTTTGTCGAAGGGAAAAATGATACAAGACTTTTTGACTTGATATGGTCTCAAGAATATGCTATTGCAATAATACCCCAATTTCTTCAAATATTTGTGTATACATTTCCTTGGAGCTTTCATGTGTACACAATTATTTAAAGAACTTGAAATACTATTGCAACAGTATATTCTTGATACCAAATCAAGTCAAAAAGTCCTGTATCACTTTTTCCTTCGACAAACATTTATTGAGATATTGGTAAGCTAAATATTGAAAAAATTACCAAGTTTTCCTTGGTAATTTGAATATCTCAAAAAGTATAAGGCAAATAAAAAAATGTTTCAGACAAAAGTTATTCATATTAATTAGTAGAAAAAGATGATGCAATAAAAAAGGGGGTTCTATTTAAATAATTTGGCTTGGATCCTACTGGGCTTAACACAGGTCCCGGACTCAAAATCTAATAAAATTGTCTATTGGTCCTCCTTGAACCCTCCAATTTTTATCTGAAACATTTTTTCAATAAATCAATACTTTCTGAGATAATTATAGCGGAGGTGATTAGCACACGAAAAAAATCTCCCTGTTTATTTCATACATAATTATATATTCAAACATAAGAGTACGGGGTTAAGTATGACTGTGTTCCGATATTCACTGTCTATACTGAAAATCTATGGTTAATGTTATACATACATTTTAGATTTTCAGTACTGAATATTAATATTGGAACGCAGTTTATACCAAGTTTAACTTTTTCTTACTTATGTATCTAATAAATAAAGCTTTCGCTCAGAAGAGTGTGATAGAAATCAAACTGCTTGGTGCTGCTCTGCGTGAACTTCCACTAATGGAAAGCAATGTAACACTGCAACATAATACAAAAACAGTAATTATTATTTACATCTAATTGTATATTTTAAACATAAAAGTAGGTTAAGTATGAATCTGTGTTCCGATATTCACTATCTATACAGAAAATCTGTTACACGTATAGGAGAGACCGGGGCAAACTCGACACCGGGGCAAACTTGACACTAAGCTTTTTGCCAATTTAAATCTATTTAAGAAACTTGCCTTTTCTACTGTAAATGCGTCTTTATGTGCCAGTATTATCAACGGAATTTGGTGACATTCTGAGTTATGGTGTAATTTTTAACGCGACATAAGCGTTTATGATAGTGAAAAGTAATTTTTCTGATCTCTCGAAAATTTCTATTCTTTCATCGAGCTTTACTCTTGCGAATCTACCGGTAAGTGATTTTGATGCGAAATTCGATGCTTTATACGAATCCGATAATAGTTTTTGCATATTTTTAGAATTTTTATATTTTTGGAGTAACAAAAGTAAAAAACGACGTTCGGGGCAAAGTTGACACGCCGTTTTATTGGCTCCCAATAATAAACGATGCTTGTGATGCAGCTATATGGCCCATGACAAATGTGTGCGCACGTGTAATCGCGAATTTACTTGCATAAATTGTTTTTCAGACATGAGTTTAGATGAAAATAATTAAATGTTCAACAATTTTTGTTCTCATTATTTCCAATGATTGTTTTACTTAATTCCAAATTTTTGTACTTTCTAAATACACGATAAACAAATGTATATTTAGTTTCAGACAATAAAAAATAAGTTTTAGATCAAATTGTGTCGATCAAGCAAAGTGTCGAGTTTGCCCCGGCATTTTTCAATTTGAAAATTTGTCTTCGCATCACTTTTCCTTTCCTGGGGGCAAAACTAAGCGACGTACAGCTAAATTTCCTTAAGAAATTTTGTACCTGAAGAAACGCTCTTTAAATGTGTACCATTAAATTTGCTTGAAATATTTAATTAATTGTTGAAAATTGCCTTTGAAAAAATTGTGTCGAGTTTGCCCCGGTCTCCCCTACTTTGGATTTTCAGTATTGGCGATTAATATTGGAAAGCATGGTTTATATCAAATTTAACTTTTTCTTACTTACGTATCTAATAAATAAATATTTTGCTCTTCTATCAAACTACTTAGTGCTGCTCTGAACTGCATGAACATCCACTGATGGAAAGCAATACTGTAACATATAGCATAAGAACAATAATTATTATAAAATCACATAAATGGTTAAATAATGATTAAATCACGTAATTAATGGTTAAACTGTTTTTTAGAAGATTTGGGATAGGCATATTCCTATCACGTATCTCCAACTGAGGGCGCCAGTTGGATTAAATTGTTAAAAATTTTGAGGTTAAGTTAGCATCAAGATTTAAGTATGAAGCCGTTAATAAATAATCCCATTAGAGACTCGTTCAATAAGGTTACAAAGACAAATATATGTATTTTAAAATGGTCATTGAAATGATTTTTATGATATTAACGTGGTTTTTGCAGATAATGCCACGTAATCTCTATTTTTGGATTTAACGACAAATCGCCAAATATATATGTACAATGTACGTATTAGTGGTAATTATACAAAAATAATTTTAGAAATATTTACGTGAATAATATTTATTAAATTGTAACGGCCTAACTTTATCGTCGAACGCGGGCTAGTTTGCCGGATCGGGAGTTCGACGGAAAGGCCCAGAGACAATAATCAGTTGAGTCGCATACGAATTGATTTATTCAGTGTTAGGGTCTACAAATGCTGGCAGCGCGATATTACAATTATAGCGGCCGGATAGTGCAGGCGCACTTCGGCGCGATGCAGCGATATAGCGGAAACGCGGGGTTACGGCCGATTACGGACTCGGTATATTACAACGGCGGGGTAGTGCAGGCGCACTCGGTGCGACGCGGCGCGGTATTACAATAGCTTATGGACTCGATATATTACAACGGCGGGCGGGTGCAGGCGCACTTCGGCGCGATGCGGCGCGATAGCGAAACGCGGTATTACAAGAGCTTATGGACTCGGTATATTACAACGGCGGGGCCGTGCAGGTGCACTTCGGTGCGATGCAGCGATATAGTGAAACGCGGTATTACAAGAGTTTATGGACTCGGTATATTACAACGGCGGGACAGTGCAGGCGCACTTCGGCGCGATGCAGCGATATAGCGAAATGCGGTGCATGTGCACTCGGCGCGGTCGGGCGGGGCGGAAACGCGGCATCCGTAGAAACGCGGTATGATTTTACTGAGCGGGCGCGAGAGGTATAGCGAGATGACACGAGAATGCGAGGAGCATCCCGGAGGAGCACGGAGTCCCGGGGCAGCGGCAGTGAGAGTCCTCGTTGCGAGGCCGAGCGTGCTCGACCCCGCGTAACCGTGCCGTCGGGAGTTCGGTTTGATGGAGTTCGGGGGACACCTGAGAGCCCTCAGTCGAGACGCGGAGCTCCGAACCTCGTTTAGGGTGTCGCCCTAGGACTTGCTGGGTAGGCTTCGTCGGGAACAGCGGAATGCTGGCGAGAAGACGAAGTGTCTGCTCTTGCCGGAGCGCCGGTTTATATACCGGCGCGGCGGGTCTGCTGGGAGGGAGGCCGACCGCCAGGCGAGCCGCGTGGGGGTTACGCTTACGCGCGCTCGTCTTCAGGGCGAGTCGGCTCTCTCCGGCGCTCGTCGGCGCCGTGCGGGCCGGCACCGGTGCTGCGTTTTAGCCCGCGCACACGGTGCTTGTGGAGCGTTTTAAAAATGTGGGCGCACCGCGCCCTATCCTCGCCCGACGGAAGATCGGTCGGGCGGCATCCGGCGGGTGGCGGCCGGGAACGATGCTTTTCAGGGGTGCATCGTTACAAAATAAAGAAAAATTACCTGAAATTAAAACGATTGTAACGGGTGGGAAAAAATTATTGGTCAAGCTTTTGCCAGTCGATTCTACTCGTCGAGATCGCCAACATTGCATCATAAACATGGTGCCGCAAAATTAACTTTGAAGGTCATTTTCAATGTCAAAATTTTTTATTGACTTATTCGATTCTACTCGTCGAGCTGAACAAAAGTCTCAAAGGGACCATATGCCGGAAATCAATATTTCATAGAGAAATCTTTGTTTGAAGTTTTTAGAAGCCAAAATATTTCGTAAAATTAATTGTCATGGGTGTAAAATCTGCTTAATCTACTCTTAACGCTACCCAGGAACAACGAAGTGGGCGTGGTAGATTTTTGTTCCTTTCGGGGTGACTTGATTATAGTGAGTTTTTCGAGATATCCAAAACCCGATGTCCGGGAAGGGAATGCGACGGCACGGGGGAGGTCGTCGTCGCTGGTAGGAGGCGAAAAAAGCGTGCAGGCGGATACCTCGACGACGACGGCGCGCGGTTGTCGGAATGCTCGTAAACTCGCGGATTTAACCACCGCGTTGCATCGGCATCGCGGACTACTCGACGGGGGCACCAGCTCGAACCACGCTGTTTCGCCTACTCGCGTTCGCGAATTCGCACCGCGACGGAATACGCAACCCTTATTTTCGCTTCGAGAACGTGCGTACCCACACGATAGGTGCTCAAGGTATCCGTCTGATGTCCCGGCTGTTCCCCTCAGTGGACGGCCCCCGTTGCTTTAAGGAACCAACAGCCGTTGAAATGGGTTACCAAGATACCCCGAAGAGAACAAAAATCTACCACGCCCACTTCGTTGTTCCTGGGTAGCGTTAAGAGTAGATTAAGCAGATTTTACACCCATGACAATTAATTTTACGAAATATTTTGGCTTCTAAAAACTTCAAACGAAGATTTCTCTATGAAATATTGATTTCCGGCATATGGTCCCTTTGAGACTTTTGTTCAGCTCGACGAGTAGAATCGAATAAGCCAATAAAAAAATTTGACATTAAAAATGACCTTCAAAGTTAATTTGCGGCACCATGTTTATGATGCAATGTTGGTGATCTCGACGAGTAGAATCGACTGGCAAAAGCTTGACCAATAATTTTTCCCCACCCTGTACTTGTGCGATGTCGTACTACGTGATTGCGTGGTCCCACGGAGCCATACGAGAGACAGCGAGAGAAGACCGGGAATGGTGGGGGTCGGTGCTGCGAGCAAGCGCATAGCCGCACACACTAGTGTTCTTCCCTCTACTTACGCACACAGAAACGTTCTGTTTATCCGTGTGACAAACTTGTAATTTGAAAAATTTAATATTGATTATATAAGAAATATAAATTCCAAAAATCCATTTATTTTATTATTAATTTACTTACTGGCTCTTAATTAAAAATTAATTGTACATATAAATATCTTTTATTATTACAAAACAAATAACAAGTTATAAAATTAAATACCACTTATAAAATTTTTCTTAATCACTTTTATTCCGCGAAAATACAGTCTCTTTTGATTCCACCACATTTTCCATCATTTTTGATTCAGATTTTTCTTTTTTTAGTCCAAAATTTTTTAACTGGTATATATTATCTGTGCAATACGTATGATTGTGTGATACCTTAATAACGTCTTAATGACGTCAATAAGATGTTATTGAAATTTCATTTGACATTATTTTGCTACTTAAAGTATTATATTTCAACAATATATTGCAGCAATATTACTGTAATATTTTAATATTATTTAAAAACGTGTAATACATCAGTAATATTTCTGTAATATTTTATTGTAATACGTAATATTTCGACTATATTGCAATATTACTGCAATATTTCTGTAATATTACGTGCTATGTGGGATTCTACTTCTGTGACGGAAGGATTCTCCGACTTTCTATGCATTTACATTAAAAAGGCGATCGCATGCTTGCAGCCCCCTAAATTAAATGAATAATTTTTTTCAGAAACATCAAAATAACTATAATATACTTAAAAATTATTATTATTATTAAAAAAGTACTCTCGGACAGCCACAATGGTAGTTACACTTATTTTCGATTTGTACTCTTACCACTTGATGCTGCACAGTCGTGACATTCGACGTCAATCACTTTTTCATCTTTTTTATGAATAGTCAATGTAACCGAGGGCAAGAATGTTATTTCCGGGGCCCCTCAATTTGATAGGTGTATTTGATAGATCTTTCGCTGAGAAAAAGAATGCCGCAAACCACAATGCGCTACGATGCATAGTTTTTGAGATATCGATTTTTAAATGGGTAATTCTTTATAATAGAGCCTTTTCCGAATTTTGATATTTTCTTGCGGCTCTCTTGGTAAAAAGTTGTTGTGACTCCGACAGTAATAATCAATCGGGGGAGCCCGAAAAATATGTACCCTACCTATTTTTTTACCAATTTTTTTTCTATTTTTATACTTATTTTTTCCGACATGCCGGAACACACACACACACACACACACACACACACACACACACACACACACACACACACACGCGCGCACACTCGCACACACCCGTACCCGCACACGCACCCGCTCTCGCGCACGCATACATGCACACACACACGCACACAAAACACTCTTTCTTCCCCCTTTTCCCTCTCCCCAACAAATCTTTCACCAGTACATTTTATGATATAGTATATATCTCATCCGAATTTCTGTAAATACACCACGTTTATGCTCAATTTTCAAGGTGTTCCCCAAGCACCACGAACTTTTTATTAGCTTTATCGTATTCAGGAGATCAAGATCTACAAAAAACACTATTTCTTTTACTTACACCTTTTTGGGCGAAATTCGTCCCTTTTTTAACATCCTCCTTTTTTGCACTTTATTTAACTTACCAAAATATATTTAAATCAGTTCTGCGACCGCATTTTGATGTTATACTTTTTCTCTTTCTTTGATGTTATACTTTTGCTCTTTCTTTAAATGTTTATTTCAATTTTCACAGATTTTCTGCTATTTTTCTCGATTATCTAAAAATCTAGACGTGATGGAGCAAAACGGTTTACGAATTCGGATTCAGTGACCCAAAATCTATAAGAAACACCTACTCTGATCCCTGTTGCTTTTCAAAAAAAATTTTTTGTGGTCCTGTGTTATTACTGTCGGAGTTACAACAAAGGTATTTACCAAGAGAGCCGCAAGAAAATATCAAAATTCGGAAAAGGCCCTATTGTAAAGAATTTACCCATTTAAAAATCGATATCTCAAAAACTATGCATCGTAGCGCATTGTGATTTGCGACATTCTTTTTCTCAGCGAAAGATCTATTAAATACACTTATCAAATTGAGGGGCCCCGGAAATAACATTATCCCCTAACCGAGTATCCTTTATTGCAAACACGATGCTCAGGATATACTTTACATTTTATAATACATGTTCCCAAAGATCCGTCTCTTTTGAGGCATACATAACCAATTGCCTGATCGCCGTACGATTCTCGTGATGACCTATAAAAATTGTTCATTATTTTATTAATTTATCATTTTTAATTAATTTGGAGAATAACCAGGAACCATACAGTCATTATTCACGAATAAATGGACTTACATTGCGGCTTTTGCATTTCTAACCTCAGCAGCGTTGAACTTGTCACTTTGTTTTATAAATTCGAACACCATAAATATGTCAGTCTTAGGCAGATTTGTTGTGTCAGCTTTAACAAAACCTGGCTCTAGAATATTTGCCATATTTTGCACAATTTTTTTTCGAAAATTCGATGAAAAACACTTTGCGAAACTGTTACGCCGAAGGAGCTCAAAGCGCGCGAAAAAAAGAAACAACATTGTGACGTCACACACTAGCGGCACCAATAGTGTTGCGTTTTCATCCATTTGAATTTACATGAATATTTAAACTTTATTATTAAATAAATATAAATAAATAAACTCATTGTATTTTAATGAATCGGTTTTATAATGCTTATATTTCGATAAATCAACCAAATTTACTAATTTAAAAATTTATTTAAAAACCCAATTGTAATTTATCTTTAAGTCATCGTAAAAAATTCCCCCCGTATGGAATCGAAACCGTATTTCGAGGATGTATGTACTTCATCTGATTGCGTACTTCAGATGTTTACATGTAGCAGTAATTTGCATCCACAGAATTGCTGTTGTAGTTAGTATGCGACACCCGTGGCCCAATTTCCCACGTTAGTTAATGCATGACACTACGCTTTTAGCTTTGTCATTTGTATGGCTTTACAGATGTGCAAAATTGTCGTTCGTGAGATTTAAAAGTAAACAAGTGTTTTCAAAATTTAATTCTTGATCTTATAAACATTACGTTTCCGGCTACTATTTAAAATGTACTTTAATTTCATGTAAATTTTATTTTATTTTAGTGCAAATCTAGAGAAACACATTTAAAATAATCCTGTAAGATACAATATTACATACAAATACTTACAGATTAAAGATATTCAGGTTATACTTAGATTAGTAGATTATATCTTGCATATATCTTGCACGAGATAAATTTTGCTTTTTTATAATAGAATGGTTTGGAATTTGGCTGATTATAATTATGATTGTCCGATCATTTTCGAAATTAAATTGAGAGATATTAAAAAAATTTTCTTGCATTAATTAAAAATTATGTCAACGAAATACTTTATTCAAGTTAATTGAGAAACATTTTGCTATTCATATAGCTTTTGCTTGTGAAAAATTGTTTTATCTTTTGTATCTTTCTTTATAATTGATACTTTTGTAAAGCTTTTGGTAGTAATTTAATTTTCATTTGAATTGTTCTTCAAAGAAATTATCTTTAAATTCTGACATAAAGTGAGGCATCCCGTATTATTATGACCTTATTATCGGCATGACTTCCTCTATTTTGCAAATTTGATTAAACTCTATATTCACGCCGTGGCATTCTCCTTTTAGACGTGACCTGCGATCGGGAGTCATTCGAGATGGCCCCGACATGACATAGCCTTCACAAGTGACGCAATAAACGGCAAAAAGGACTCTGCACATTTTAAATGGAAAATCGCTTTCGGTTAATTTTGTTGAAATTGAAATATGTTATCTACTGTTTTTTCTTCTCTGATGAAAAGTATCATTGGACACAACCTTCTAAATCAATAATTTAGTCACCACAAAGCTTCAAAGCCTTAAATTATTAAGATTTGAAGATAAAACTGACATAGAGTTCAGAAGCTTATTTTCGTTCTTGACCATGACTGTTGAATATTAATATATGTATCATTTTAATTGCTGTTATAAAAGTTATAACTGACAATTTCAAACAAATAAATTTCCGAGCTAAACTTTCTCTATAAAGCAGATAAAAGAATATTTCACAATTATTTTTTTTACAACTTTTAAGAATTAGATTAATCCTAATATCACTTCTTTGAAACTTAAGTTATACACGAGAAAGATTCTATTTTTATATTCGACAACGTTTGGCTAATGTCGTGACAATTTGACCATTGGTTTTGGTCAGATTAATCGTCAAGACTTTTTCGACCATGGGTCGTTTCTAAATTGATTTAATCTTTGATACTTACATATAAGCATCTCATTTTTTATTAAATTAAATTATTAAATTTATTGCGAAAAATATTACCTCAGCCAGGGTTCGAACCTGGAACCTCCCTCATTCCGTGTAGGGCGTCGTACCAATTCGACAACTGAGGCAAATAGATCGAATTGGTATGCGATCGAAGTGCGTGCGTTCATAAGAAATTCCGAATAAAGATATCAATTCTTACTTATCCGTGCCTTATTTTTACGCATCTTATTCAGTTCAAGTGTGAACATCTGGCGACCGTGACAGGATCCTGGCGTAAATAATCTCGTGTGATCATGGATAACTGCAAGAAGTTGAGGAAAACCGCACGTGCGGCATTCACAAGGACATACAACTGGCTCTCAACGAATATAAGTAGAGACGCAGCAATTGAAGATATACAAGCACAGTTTGCGTTGTTAAAAGATAAAGCCAGTGAAATCGAGGATCTCAACGATAAGTTGCAACAGTTACTACTCGAGCGAGAAGAAACGACGGATCAGGACCTCGAAGAGGAATCCACGGCATGCGATGAATATCGTCTCAAGTATTATCGCATCAAGACACAAGTTACGAATCTGACGCAACCGATTCCCCCTATTGCAAATGGCGGCGAGGCTGTTCAACCAAGGAACAGACGTGACAGCGAACGAGCCATCCAAGATAAACGATTCAAGCTACCGAAGATAGAGTTGCAGAAATTCAGCGGAAAATTACGCGAGTGGCTGCAATTTTGGAGTCTCTTTAAGAATATCCACGAGGATCAACAGATTACCAAGGAAGATAAATTCCAATATTTAGTTCAGGCTATGGTAAAGGGTTCTAGAGCTAGTGATCTCGTGAATAGTTATCCACCGATCGCGGAAAATTATGACAAAGTGATAGACAGTTTAAAATCAAGATTCGGTAAAAACGATTTGTTAATTGAGCTATACGTGCGCGAGCTGTTCAAGTTGGTGTTGAACAACACCACTAAGTCGGGAAAGAAGCCATCCGTCGGTAACCTGTTCGACAAGCTCGAAACGCAGTTGAGAGCGCTCGAGTCGCTTGGTATCACTACTGAAATGTGTGCGGCCATGTTATATTCTCTAGTGGAATCTTCGCTGCCGGAGGAGACATTGAGAGTTTGGCAGCAATCACCGGCGTCGTCTGGCGCTACCGTCGCAAAAGACAGGCTCACCAACCTCATGTTGTTCTTGGCGGAAGAGGTTCAGGCAGAACAAAGAATTGAAATGGTTGTTAGTGGTTTCGGCGTCGCCTCAGAGACAAAGGTGAAGGACAGGAATAAGAGAACGAAACAGGAAGCGTCGGAAACACCAACGGCGGCAGGACTTTTAACAGTAAATGAAACGATCGACTATAAATGCATTTTTTGTGACGAACGGCATAACTGTGTGAATTGCGAAAAGGCTAAAAAACTATCTCTGGCAGAGAGGCAGGAGATTGTTAAAGAAAAGAGAGCCTGCTTTTGTTGTGCCAAAATCGGACATAACCTCAAGAGTTGTCGTTAAGGGTAAGTGTGCGTGGTGTGGTCACAGGCATATTCTGTTGTTGTGTCGTAGTGTGGCCTCTAATACGTCGAGCTCCGGAAGTAAAACGAAGACGGACACTCAAGAAAAGGACGTTGTGGAGAATCTGTCCAATCTGTCATTGGGCCCGGAAGTTTTTATGCAGACACTTATGGTTAAAGTATACAACGACAATCAGGAACAGTTAATTCGAGCGGTCGTTGACTCTGGGTCACATCATTCGTATATCTCAGCTGACGTGGCTGCGAAGATGCAATTCAAGGAAACAGGTAATCGCACGATGATTCATTCGCTGTTTGGAGGCGTAAGTACTCAACCTCTGGATCACAAACGCTACCTCGTTTGTTTACGTAGTCTTGACGGTGGCTACGCGTGCAATTTCAACGCATTTGAGCAGAATAAAATATGTGTCAATATTCCCAGGGTGACCGGAGGTTCTTGGATCAAGGAACTAAGTAGAAAATCCATTAATCTCACAGATGCTAACCACGATGAAGTACCGATTTCCCTCTTGATAGGAGCCGATGTTGCTGGCAAGCTTCTAACCGGTCGAATAGTTTAACTTGATAATGGAGTAACGGCTGTTGATACCAAGTTTGGATGGACAATAATGGGCAAAAATCCATCGCACGTTTGTCAGCGCAACGACAGTGTGGCGATCGCTTTTTCTATGTATGTGGACGAGGCGAAGATCGAAGACCTGTGGAATTTGGACGTTTTGGGAATACAAGATCCCATCCAAAAATCTACGAAGGAACAGCTTTAAGAAAACGTTCTAAAAGGCTTTCGACACTCTACAATCATAAACGAGCAAGGACGTTATGAGGTATGTTTGCCCTGGAAGGAGAACCACCCAACTCTACCGATGAATCGTGCCACGGCTGAGCAAAGGTTAGAAAGTACAATCAAGAAGCTAAAACAAGATGGTCTCTACCAAGCCTACGACGACGTCTTTCAGGATTGGTTAAACGATGGTATAATAGAAGAACTTCCTAGCAATGAAGCAAAGGATTATGGACATTACCTGCCACACAGACACGTAGTTAAGGAAAATAGCACGACTCGAATTCGCTCGGTTTTTGATGCATCGTCAAGAGAAAGAGAAAGTCCCTCGTTGAATCAGTGCTTAGAGACGGGACCAAATTTTATCGAATTGATACCCGAGTTGCTGCTGCGATTCAGGCTGCAGAAATTTGGAGTGATAGCAGATATACGAAAGGCATTTCTCCAGATTAGCGTCTCGAAACAGGATCGAGACGTTATGAGATTTTTGTGGAAGAGACAGCCTGAAGAAACGGAATTTGTGGTCTATCGACACTGTCGTGTCGTTTTTGGAGTATCAAGCAGCCCATTTTTGCTGGGAGCAACCATCGATCTTCATCTGGAGAACATTGCTCGAGATTTACCCGAGGAGGGGATCAACTTAATACGTGATCTTGCAAAATCCTTCTACGTTGACAACAGTATAATGAGTCTCCCAACGGTCGGCGAGGTAGAAGGTTTCAAGGAGAAGGCGACTCTATACATGAGTAAAGGAGGATTTGACCTTCGAGGGTGGGAGTATTCTGGCGACATGAATCCCTCGACAGAAACTCCAGTTTTAGGCCTTGTCTGGGATAAAGGCGAGGACATATTAAAGATTTCCGACCATTGTTTACAGCCGAGGATCCCCGAGGTAGTCACAAAAAGGAAGATTTTGGCAGCCACACAAAAGGTATTCGACCCGATTGGCATTGTTTGCCCGGTGCTATTGTGCCCGAAGCTGATTCTGCAGGCATTGTGGACTAAGAAGACAAATTGGGACGAGACGGTCGATGAGGAGACGGGCGCAGCTTTTGTCAAGTGGCTTCGAGACTTAGAGCTTCTTCGTGAAGTTAGAATTCCGCGATGGATTTTTGGAAGAACTAATAATTTTTTGTCACTCCATTTGTTTGTAGATGCTAGTCAAGCCGCCTATGCCGCAGTAATTTTCGTAAGAGTTGTCTGCAGCCAGGGGATTAAAGTCCACCTAGTTCAGGCCAAATCCAGACTCGCACCCCTAGGAAAGCCAACGATCCCACGCCTGGAATTGATGAGTGCTGTTATTGGAGCCCGATTACTGTGTAGCACCATCAAGTATTTGAATCGTCCTGAGGTCAAGGTATACTGTTGGACTGATTCTTCCACGGTGCTTGCATGGATCAAGAGAGAGAGTCAATGGGCGACGTTTGTCTGGCGACGAGTGCAAGAAATTAGGCAATTGACAGAACCTGATGATTGGCGTCATGTTCCTGGAGATTTAAACCCTGCTGATCTTCCGTCCAGAGGATGTTTTGCCAGGGAACTAACCAAGACTAAATGGTGGCTAGGACCACAATGGCTATCGCGCCCTGAAGAAGAGTGGCCCTTATCCGACGTTAAGATAGATGAAGATGCTGTTCGAAGCGAGATGAAGAGAGGAGCGGCGAGATCAAAGGTTGTACAAATCTCGTCCGTGCTAATCGCCAATGCAACGGGGCATGAGTCTAAGGCAAGTGGAGAAATGGCGATTCCGGATACTTCTTATGAGGAAATTCTACGACGACTCGCCTGGATAATGAGGTTTGTTGCAAATTGTCGACTAGAAGCTTCGAAACGAGTAAAGTCCTATTTAAGAGTAAAAGAAGTTACAGCTGCGGAATTAAAGTTGATGCGCATGGTTTAACGTGAAAGTTTCTTTGGCTTCAAGGATTCAAGGATGAACTCGATGAACACATATCTAGACGAAGATGGAATAATTCGACTGAAAAGCCCGGTCGCGAATCGGGACAATACCATGGATTTCAGACACCCGATCTTGTTAGATTCACGACATTCCTTGGTAAACAAACTCATTGAGTACACGCACTTGAGGTTAAACCATGCACCAGCAAGTATTATGATTAACGTTCTACGAGAGAGATTCTGGATACTGGGATGTAGAAGAGGCGATAACGCTGTTATACACAATTGTGTTTCCTGTCGCAGATTTAATGCTAAGAGAGTTGAGGCATTGTCCCCGGCTCTTCCTGGAAAACGAGTTAGAGATGCAGCCGTCTTCGAGATCACTGGAATGGACTATGCTGGCCCTTTGTTTTTTCGAGACAAAACCAAGGCATGGGTCTGTCTTTTCACTTGTGCCGTTTATAGAGCGGTCCATTTTGAACTAGTGTTTTCTCTGACCACGGAGAATTTCCTGGAAGCGTTCCGGCGATTTGTGTCGAGGAGGGGTCGGCCTTCCCACGTTTACACGGATAACGGTACCAATTTTGTTGGAGCCAACAACCTTTTGCAAAACATCGACTGGAGAAAAGTGGAAAACTATGGCGTCGTTGAGCGAGTTCAATGGCAATTCAACCCCCCCTCTGCTGCCTGGTGGGGAGGATGGTGAGAGAGAATGGTACGCTCAATGAAAGATATGCTTCGAAAGGTCCTTGGGAGAGCTGCCTTGAATTTTGAGGAGGTTACTACTGTACTTTGCGACTGTGAAGCTGTTATAAATAGTCGGCCTTTAACTTACCTGGCTGAAGATACCTGTCAGCTCGTGCCGTTATCGCCTTCATTATTTTTTCACGAGTTGAAAAATGACCGATTACCTAACGTCGATATAGCGATTACCACTCAGAAAATTACTGCAAGACTTCGCTACATTCAGAAACTACGCGAGGCTCTGAGAAGGCGTTTCAGAATCGAGTATCTTGGCCAGCTGAAATAGTGTCCTTCGACGCGATCTACTACATGCACTCTCAAGGTGGAAGATGTCGTCCTCATCGGCAACGACCTGCAGAAACGTCTGGACTGGCCCTTGGCCAGAATAATTGAACTTATTCCTGGAATTGATGGAGAGACGAGAGTTGTTCGTTTAAAAACAGCTACGGGAGAACTTATACGTCCTGTACAACGAGTATTTCTTTTAGAAGTACACTCTGGGGAAGAATCTTTGGATGAGCTGAGAGCTTGTCATCAATCGAAGAAGAAACCGTCAGAGAAAGCGGAGACTGTTCCCGCTAGTGAAACTTGCGAAGTGCGAAAGGACGCTGACGTTACGGAAGACTTGTGAAGCCCCCGTGTGAATTTAAGTTTTAAGGATTGTTATGTGTTAATGTTCTTTTGAGCTTATTCCTTTTGAAATAAGAGATAAATTTTTATTTTTGTTTTGGGCCGTTAAAGTAACCCTGTGTGTTGAGTTGTTGGGACTGTCAGCAACTCAAGGTGGGAGAAAATGTAGAGAGAGAACTTTGTTAAAGAGCGCTTGTGTGGCTTGTGAGAGAAAATTCTTATTTTTTCGAGTAGATGGCAGGCTTGTCTCCTGTGTGAAATGAGCGTGAGTGAGCAGAGATCGTTGAGAAGTGCTAGCGACACGTGCGTTCATGAGAAATTCCGAATAATGATATCAATTCTTATTTATCCGTGCCTTATTTACGCATCTTATTCAGTTCAAGTGTGAACAAATAATAACACAAGAAAGTTTGTACGATTTAAAATCATCTAAATAACAAAGAGCTTGGAGCCGTGACTGGATGTTTAGTACAGTATATAAAATAGCATCTGAAAATAGCAAAACAGATAGACCAGCCAATTTTTTTTAGGGTGAGTAGAAGGTCATAGGAGATGCCCGAATTCCCAAAGTTCCAACAAAATTTCTTTGTGCATCGGCCATCTTAAAAATAGGGGTAAGTTTGGATCTCTCGGCTCCAATTGGTCGGATTTTTTTTCATTTTTTTTGTTTTGTAGGGAAAAATATTTGCTACAACTTTTGTTTAACAAATTTTTTAATAGCTGTCAAGGAAAAAAGTTACAACAAAAAAAGTGCCGTCAATTTGAACATTTTTATTGACAATTATATTGCCCCCTGTTGGTTTTATCAAAAAATGTTCAAATAAAACTTGTAGAGGACTCAATTCTTTACAATTTTCGTATATGCGCTTTTGCGGTGACTCAACAAATACCTTTGGCGCCCTTTATCTCTGGTATTTGTTGAGTTACCGCAAAAGCGCATATATAAAAATTGTAGAAAATTGAGTCCTCTACAAGTTTTATATAAACATTTTTTTGATAAAACCAACAGGGGACAATATAATTGTCAATAAAAATGTTCAAATTGACGGCACTTTTTTGTTGTAACTTTTTTCCTTGACAGCTATTAAAAAATTTGTTAAACAAAAGTTGTAGCAAATATTTTTCCCTACAAAACAAAAAAAATTAAAAGAAATCCGACCAATATGAGCCGAAATATCCAAACTTACCTCTATTTTTAAGATGGTCGATGAACAGGGAAATTTTGTTGGAATTTTGTGAATTCGGGCATCTCCTATGACCTTCTACTCACCCTAAAAAAATTGGCTGGTCTATGCGTTTTGTAGATATTTGGTGTTTTTGATGTTAATTTTACTGTACTAGTTCGTGTCGATAATAATATTTCTGTGTGAATTTTTAATACTTAGGGCCACTTCGACCAAGCTCCGATTAACTTAAGGATGTTCTGGAAAGTTTGTCAAAATGCTACAAAGTTGATGAAAATTTAATATCATATTCTGTATTCTCTTTCAAAGTTCGGGGCCAAATTTCAGATCGATTCACAATTTAAATAAAAAGTTATCAATTTTTGAATATCCGAGTTTTACAGAGAAAAAGTGTAAACATTAAAAAATGCTACCAATATACTAATAATATATTACACACAAGAAGATCATCAACAAACAAAAATAAAGCAACAAAATTTGAAACGATTTACAAACATTTTTTTTGAAAAAAAAAAAATGGCAGTAACAGTTATTTACAGTCACTAAATCTACGTCTTTTATATTCTATTAGATTTGCCGTAACTATTTATGTACATTTTTTTGTCTTTGGATCCCTGGAGAATTAACACATCGGTGTTTTTAATATTTCCTGCATACTTTTGGTTGGGATGGTGCCTCCGGAACATTCTTAATCGTTGATTAAAGGGTTGCCAACATAACAAAATAATTATAGTGTGACCATTTGTATTTCTGACGATATAATATCGTCCTAATCCAATCTTTCGTTACATATCTGTCTTTTCTACAATACACGAAAGATTGGGTTAGAACGATTGTATCGCCAGACATACAAATGGTCACACTAATTGTTTTGTCATGTTGGCAACTCTTTAATCAACGATTAAGTTCGGAGTTTGGTCGAAGTGGCCCTTATTCAAACTCAGTGAACTACGCCAAAAATTTTTCGGTCTTGAAAGCCTTCTTCAAAAAGAATTATGCAATTGTTTTTATATTACATTATATAAAGGCTGCATTCCGATATTTATTGTCAGTACTAAAAATCTACAATATATTTTTCTATATTTTACGTCACGTATTCTATAGATTTTCAGTACTGACAGTTGCTGACAATAAATGTCGAAATGCAGCCTAAATAGTAATACGCTGGCTGGCTGGCTGGTCTTGCTGCGCGTAAATAGCGCATGTCAACACAAAATATTATCCTGTCTCATAGTCATATGTATGTAATTTGTTACAAAAGATCTTTTATGTCGGTGACGAAGGGCTGTGTAGCCTACTTCCCTCCGTGGTCATATGTATAAAATCAATACAATTGGAGATACGTATACGCCGATATTCGCATTCATATAATTGTATGAAAGGTACTTGATAAAAGAGTTTATAATCGAAGTCCACGTATTATTAGGTGTTTGTGTGTCAACTGCTGTAATATCTTTATTGCATTCTAACTTATTATTCAATATAATAATTATGTATTTTGCTAACAATGTTACAATCAAATTATACCTGTAATACCAAGAATATTAAATCTTTTGCGATATTTTCCTGGATAATGTTTTGAATATAACAAAATCAACTCTTAAGGGGATCCTATAGTGGCAATAATTACCGACATTTAGTTAAAACAAAACCACTTTTAATTGGCTTTACGGAATTGCAAAAATTTGGTCTAGAATTAAAGTACGCACAAAAATGTAGAGGGCTAGATCGGTTTTAACTTCCAAAACAAAAAAAAATTAAAAATTTGGGCACATAGAGCTGTCACTGACGACAATATTTGGTTATACAAAAATACTGCAGTTTATATATACAAAATGAGAATTTAGCCCTCTAGGGAAAACATTGAAGAACAATATCGTGCAATTACAACTACGATAGAAGTCTAGAAAAAAAGTGTCATTGTTTTAACTTTTATACATGCAAATATACATGCGGAATGACAAGAAGAGCAGTATGGCGTGTAGCGAGAGATGGCGCAGCAATCGAAACAAGGACAGATGCCTCTTGTTAGACAAGGGCAGATATAGGCCGGTAATATAGAAAATGATAGAAAACGAATTAGAACGGAATTAAAAATGTTCGACATTATCGACATCGAGGAAGTTCGGCCTTCACTATAGGATCCCCTTAACAAATAAATAGCGACCCACACGTGAAATATAGAATAAATAAACATCGATATTTTCCATCACTGAGCTGAATCTTATGCTTAATAATAATTTTTATAAATCTTATGTTTTGTCTTATGCATGCTTTAAATTAGATCTGTCCAGCGGAAGGCTTCTTAACGCTAATCGAAATCGCTAGGGCAATGCTGATAAATTGCAATTACATTAATGTAGCAAACACACACCGACACGTTCTGCGTAGTGATCTATATGTAAGGATTTCACTAACTGTGAGCAAAACTTTAGCGTTCAACCTTTATTATTTTTGCTCTATCTCACTCATTGTCAGTGAGATAAGGTAAAAGCCTTATATTCGCGAGTAAAAACTTGAACAGGTTTGCATTAAACGTTAAACCAAGCACCAAAATTTAATCCTCACATATTACATAATTGCATGTTTATAATAATAGTCTTATAATCTCATTTTGCATTTATCATCCTTACTATTATATAAAGAGGAAAAGTTTGTTTGTTCCATTGTTCAGGGTAATCTTAGAAACTATTGAATTAATTTCAAAAATTTTTACACTGGTGGGTAGCTTATATCTTCCTGAGTAACATAGGCTATGTGCCATTGTGCTACAACCCAATTTAAAAAAATTTAAAAAGCTTACAAAGTAAGCTATAAGAATTTACAATAAAAAATGAGGATTCAAATTGTAATAACACAAATAAAGTTGTTAAAAAAAAGACGCCTGGGCGAAGCCCCGGGTAACCAGCTAGTGCATAATAAAATTTAATTTTAACATCTAACTGTTTTTATTTTATTGTAATTATTATTATTGAAAGTTTAATATAAATTAAACTTGACTTTCGAAATGTAGTGAATCAGATGTTATACAGCATAAATATCTTATTTCTAAACCGTATTGCATATTGAGCATTTTACATAGAAGACGCTAAATAACATTATGTGATACATCAATATGTAAAGGAAAGTGCCTTATTATGAGATAGGATCCTAATATGAGATGGCGGGGTTTTTTCATGGTGGGATCAACAGATGTGGCCTATATAGGGCCTTTTAGCTTAACATATCTCATATTAGGATCCTGTCTCATAATAGGGCACTTTCCTCTAAGCAAAACGCGTATTCTGTGTAAGTAATATAATATTAATTTTATGATTTACCTACTGGAAAAAGAGCTCTTTTCCTCTGCCGGATACTTTATGGACGTATTCCATATACGATCGTTTGAATATAACGTCCACGATTTCATTACTTATTATTTTATTAGAGATTACGTTATTATGTTAATACGAGAAATGACGCATTACATATACAGTGAGTGCCAAAAGTTCCAGAACGGCAAATTATCTCAGAAAGTATTGGTTCATGTAAAAAATGTTTCAGATAAAAGTTGGAGAGTTCAAAGGGAGTCAATAGATGAACTTATTAGATTTTAAATCCGGGGCCTGTGTTAGACCCAGTAAAGCTCAAGTAAAATTTTTTAAATAGAAACCCTTATTTTTTATTGTATCACTTGTTTCTACTAATTAATTTGAAAAACTTTTGTCTGAAATATTTTTTTGTTTACTTAATATGTTTTGAGATATTCAAAGAAAACTTGGTAACTTTTTCAATATTTAGCTTACGATATCTCGATAATTGTTTGTCGGAGGGAAAAGTGGTACAGGACTTTTTGACTTGATTTGATCTCAAGAATATTTTGTTGCAATAGTACCCCAACTTTTTTAAATACTTGTGTAGACATCTCTTTGAAGTTTTTATCCCAGCGAGAAATGACCCATCGAATCGACGTCTAATTGACGTCGAAAACATATATCGAAAAGTAATTGAAATATTTATCGATTTCGATTGATTCATGTCACAATTTTCGATGACTTTTCGACTCAGAATAAATCGATTTCGACTTGATATTAAATATTATTTTCCTCACTGCAGCTATGGGCCGATTTCACCGTCTTCGATTAACATGATCCTCCGATTAAACTCACTCTTCGGCTCTTTCTAATAAAGGGGACAGTTAGAAAGAGATAAAGAGTAAATTTAATCGGAGGATCAAGTTAATCGGAGACTGTGAAATCGGCTCTATATCGAAGTAGATTATCAGAAGCAAAAAAACATATAAACTCTTTCTTGTATTATATGTTAAAATAAATGAATATTTTCACATTCCCACTACTTATTGTTCAATAGTATATATTCGTAAAATATATCAAAAATTATCTTTTTTGCTGTCCTTCGTTAATAAAAATAAATATGCAATTCAAACAACATTTCTAAAAATTGGTTTATAACAAATATGAAATTAACTTACACTATTAACAAAAGTTTTACAGTTTATAACAAATATGAAATTAACTTACACTATTAATAAGTCTGTATACTATTATTGAATGTATTAAATATTTTTCTAACATCTGGTAATAGCTCGAAATTGGCCGTTTGAAATTATTTAACTTACACTATATATATAATTAAATATACACTAATAATATTAAACGACTATTACATTACAAATCTAGTCTTCAATATTTTATCAAATATTATTGAATATTTGATGATCAATATTGAATATTTGATAACATGAGTAGCGAAACTTGGAAATATAATTTTATTTCGACATATAATGCAAAAAAAAGATTCATATTTCTCATTTTTTATTAAAATATAAATAAAAATTTAATTTAAAGTTGTTCGAGAGTCCGCGAGTTAGAGACAGCACGAGAAAATGGACAAGCACGCGCACGTAAATTAAAACTCAAAATTACAGAACAAAGTTTATAATGTTGATAAAAAAATATATATATATATGTACAAGTAATTACAAAGTGTCCTTTTTAGGAAAAATGCCGTGAGCGGTAGCGCGCACAGAAGTTAGCACGGCAAAAGCGGCGAAATCTATTAAGCGAGCGAGTGCGAATTTCTAAGCGAAAAGCGGTGTTAAGCGGTGTACAAGCGGTAGTATAAGTATACTGAGCGGGCGAACAACGAAAACGAGAGCTCCTGGTTGTCGCAACTATCCTTTTATAAGATCGGAAAAAAGGCCCTTTCTTCGCAGATCTCCAATTAAATTGAAGCATTTAAAACAATTAGAGGAGATCGAAGGGCGACGTGCGCAATTGGAAGCCAGGAGACGTACGCGAATTGATTCGCCCCTGCGAAGAGAGAAACGCGAATTTCGGTTGTATGATTGGCGGGAGGCGGTCTACGTCATCACATCGCGCAGGCTTACAGCGAGTTTTGCGTTGGAAGATCGTTGCTGGTGCTTGACAAAACAAGTTTACAACATGGATTTTTTTCCCGCATAAAAACGATTGTTAGCTTGACTTTGCAATAAAGAGAAAGTTAACGAAACTTCTCGAATAGAAATCGGCAGAAAATCCATGTTATAAACGAACGTTATATAGATTCGATTATTTTATAGCAATCACATGTATGCGTTTAAGCGATTTTACTCTTCTGAGTCGGTGATCAGATGCACGCACACGCGATTAACTTATGATTTCTAACAAAAGTTTTAACTAATAATTATTTATTTCTATGTATATATTAGGCAGATAAATGTAAATACAAATATCTTATTGTATTAATATTTAAATATTAAATATTGTAATATTTAATTAGTTGCTTAATTTAATTTCTTGTTTAATAAATGAGCGAATGTAGTACTGACTGTACCTATTGTATAATATTTCAATTTTCAAAACAATTGCCAAATTACAAACAGAAATTTTGTTGCGACTTTTACAGTTATAAAGTAACTATTTCATGGAAATAGAAGCCTAAAAGAATTAATGTTGTAACGCAATTATTATGCTCAAATCATAAAATCTTTATATTATCCATGTCTGCCAATACAATATAATTTTTTATTCATATTGCATTCTATATAATGGCAATGTTATTATATGTATTTAACAGGCGAATCAAAATAGCTTCGAATCGATATCGAAATGATGAAATATCGATGTCTTAACAGAAAATACATAATTTGCCTGTTTAGAGTCTGGCGCGATGAATGTGTGTCATAAATAATATCTTCTTTTAAAAAATGTCATAAAGCACAAACATCGAAATAAGCTTCATATTTCGAGCATTATTTCGATATGATGTAATATCGATGATTTCGACGTCAATTAGACGTAGATTCGATAGTTCATTTCTCGCTGATATGTATATACAAGTATTTACAAAAGCTGGGGTACTATTGCAATAGAATATTTTTGAGATCAAATCAAGTCAAAAAGTCCTGTACCACTTTTCCCTTCGACTAATAATTATCGAGATATTGTAAGTTAAATATTGAAAAAGTTACCAAGTTTTCCTTGAATATCTCAAAAAAGTATTAGGCAAATAAAAAAATGTTTTAGACAAAAGTTGTTCAAATTAATTAGGAGAAAAGGACAATACAATAAAAAATAGGGATTTCCATTTAAAAAATTTAACTTGGACCTAACACAGGCTCCGGATTTAAAATCTAATAAGATCGTCTATTGGCCCCCCTTTAAACCCTCCAACTTTTATCTGAAACATTTTTCACATAAACCAACACTTTCTGAGATAATTTGCCGTTTCGGAACTTTTGGCACTCACTGATACAGTCTAACTTCTTATTCAAAAGCAGTTCGTATGCCATTTTCTTTCTGCGAGCGTATTCTTCTGTGATTTTGTTCCAATGTTTTTAATGGAAATTTGTTTTTCCGGGAATGATGAAAAGTTTTTGTGCGCGAATAATATCTAGGATACGACAAGCATACAAGTAAAAAATAATTTTGTGACGTAAACTTAACAAAGATTGCATATTGAAAGCTAGATTATTAGTAACGTTAAGATTAGTATTATTAATATTATTTATTACATATTGTAATATATGACCGAAAGTTAATTGTCGTTTCACCGGTTTCACGAAGGATTATGCAGGACGGTTTCGCTCGTTACGTAGAGAGACGGGAATGGTGATGAGGGAAGAGACTACAAGGATAATGTTTACTTAAACTGTATTTCACTTTACACCAATCAAGACTCGAGGTATCGTGACGCGATTACATGAGCCTTTCGCTACGCGACTGGTCTCCTCGGAGATCCGCCTCGAACTCTCTCGAACCTCTCTCAACGCTTCTTGTACTGAACTCGTTGAAACACGTTCGGACTTGCACGACCGTTATTCGCGCCGCGCAAACATCTTGCGTCATAGCCCACCCGACCAATCACACACACTCTACAATCGCTCGTCGGCGACGGTGCCGCCATCGCCCCTAGTCAACTATTGTGACGCTCGCATGCGCCACCTGGAGCCACCTATCGGGGTAGGCGCCATTCGATTTCTTACAGATCGGCCAGCCTGCGACGACATTCGACCCGAATGTAACCGGGCTTTTCAAAGAAACTGAACCATAACTTATTTATTAATAATATTTTGAACAATTTTCACGCAACTCGAACTTAACTAAAATATAATTCGAACTTCAATAAAATAATCTTACACGCTGTTTTTAGTATTAGTAACACAGAACATTACAGGCGCACTCGGCCATTTCACAGCATAAACTAATTCTATACTTATACATTAACAGGGTCATTTTCAACATTCGACGGACTGACAGGTTTAACTGTTTTGATCCACGGCTTCAGGCGGTCTGGCGATAAGATCGAATTATAAGGACGGGAGGTTATGTCGAAACCGGGAATACTCTCCACCACATACCGATTCTTGTTTAGAGCCTTTGCAATTCTATAAGGGCCTTTATAAGAAGGTTTTAACTTTTTATCCTCTCCAGGCTTAACAACCGTATCGCGAATCATCACCAGATCGCCTGCGTTATATTCCGTCGGCTTTTTGTGTAGCTTGTCATAATACGCTTTATTATAATTCTTGATGCTTTCAGCAGAGTCTACCGCCGCTTTGCGGACCGAATCACGGTAAGCTTCGAAATTAAACTCAACCTTCGCCAATTGGTTGAGGCGCTCTACTAACTTAGCATCCACGTGACCACGCTGGTCATACCCTAAAAGTAGCTTTGAGGGGGAACTCTTTAGAGAAGAATGAAATGTGTTATTTATCACATATTGAACTGTGCTTAAATAATCCTTCCACCTACGTGGCTCTTCAACCAGTTTTCTCAAGGAAGATTTTAGGAATCTGTTCACCCTCTCAACTATACCGTTCGCCCATGGGGCCGCTACCGCTACTTTGCGATGCTTAATATTACTGGAATTTAAGAACTCGGTAAATTCGTGCGAAGTAAAAGCAGTTCCTCTATCAGATACTATTTCGTTCGGATTACCGAATATATGAAACAGACTATTAAATTGCTTGATTGCCTCCTTCGAATTGGTAGTTTTAACCGGGAACAGCCAAGTGAATCGCGTGTACGCGTCAACGACCAATAGGACGTGCTTAAAGCCGCCAATCGATTCCACCAAAGGACCATAATGGTCGGTATGCAATATTTGAAAAGGGGCTGAAGGAGGATCCGTAATCTGCATCTCACCTTCGCGTGAATTTACCGACACGTTCGACATTAAACATACTAAGCAGTTTTCTATATAATCATGAACCTTTTTACGCATGGACGGGAACCAATAATTCGCCATAATACCTTGGACGGTTTTTTCCATTCCACAGTGTGCCATGTTATCGTGATATACCCGTATAACATTGCAGACCATGGAATCTGGGACTACGAATCGGGGTTTGTCTTCACCCTTCCTATAAATTAGCCCTTCGATGAGCTCAAACTTATCGTTTTCTGTAAACTCTAATTCTTCCGCGATACTCTTTAACTTAGCGTCCGTCAATTGCTTGTATTCAAGCTCCCTTTCTATGGGCATTGAATCGACGTACGCCACGGCACGGCTAAGGGCATCCACATGCGCCATCTTTCCTCCTGCGCGATGGACGATCTTAAAATTATAATCTTGAATACGTAAAGTCCAACGAGCGATTCTTGGGTTTAGATGGGCCTTGTTTACGGCGTAAACTAATGCTTGACAATCTGTTACGATCGTGAATTGCAGTCCATAAAGATAAATATGAAATCTTTCGATTGATTTCACTATAGCTAGCATCTCGAGTTCAAAACTAATATAGTTGGCTTCGGCCTTGTTTGTTGCTTGACTATAGTAAGCCACGGGAGCGAAAACACCATCGCTTTGTTTTTGCAGTAGAATACCTGCGATTGCTACATGACTCGCGTCGGTATGAAGCTGCGTCTCCGCATTCGAATCGTAAAGTCTTAAAACCGGGTAGGAGACTAAATCTTTTTTCAAAGATTCAAAAGCCTGCCTACAGTCTTCACCAAAAATGAATTTACTCGATTTGCGCAACAAATTGGTTAAAGGCTTCGCCTTACTCGCATAGTTCTGAATGAATCTTCTAAAATAATTCGTCAAACCCAAAAATCGTTGAACGTCCAACACTTTCCTTGGAACGGGAAACTTGTGAATCACGTCTGTATGCCTTTCGCTAATTGTTATTCCGTTAGCCGACACAATATATCCTAAGAACTCAACCTTTAATTTCAAAAACTGACATTTATTAATGTTGATTTCGAAATGGTAACGTTTGAGCTCCGTGAGCACTCGTTTAATAATTTCTAAGTTTTCGTCGACAGTGTCGGTAGCTATAAGGATATCATCCATGTACAGTATAATTTTCCGTAACCGAATCAACGTTGCCAAGTCGGGGAGATTTTTTAATTGTTCGTAAAACTCAGCCCCCGATTCGCTAAAACCGAAAGGCAAACGTACGTATTCATACTGACCGTCATATGTCGCAAATGAAAAATACTTCGTGTCTTCCGGATGGATTTCCACTTGGTGGTAACCATCCTTCAGATCTATCGTCGTGTACACAGATTTTTTTCCGATATCTACCAAACAATTCTCGATTACGGGAAACGGGTATTTTCGCTTGTGTACTCGAGCGTTTAACGGCCGGAAATCTACGCATAAACGCCATTTACCATTTTTTTTCTCACTAGCACGGTTCTCGCGCAGTAGGGAGAAGAACTGGGTTTGATTATGCCCCTTCGCAGAAGGTCGTCGGTTATTTCGCTCGTTATCTCTCTCTCCTTCCACGACATGCGTCTGGGCGAGTAAGCGTATACCGACTCATCCTTGAGCGCAACCCTGACTAAATGCTTTTTCCCAGAAGGGGTTACCTCTGCCGACTCTACTTCCTTGAATACCGAAATTAACCGTTGTTTAACCCCGTCATCGAAATCCGTCTCGATAGAAGATATTTTTTCCTCTAACATTTCGGATGGTTCAGGGATTTCATCCGCAAATGCTATTTCGTTAAATAACCGCAACTTATTTTCTGGATCATCGGAAGATGGATTATACACTATTTTTATTCCGTGCTTCTTTACAAAATCCATGCCGATTATTAAATCCATAGATAAACAATCGTTAAGCAGAACATTCAATTCTATCGGAGCGGAGAATTCCGGCAACGGAGACAAAACCAACTCGGAGGAAACGGTATCGCTTATTTGTATTGGCGTGTTATTTAACGCTTTGTACGAATGACAAGAATTTTCCGCGCTATCGGACGATTCAAAATACTTTTTATAAACGGACGGTCGGATGAAAGAAATCGGGCTACCCGTATCCACGAGAGCTATCAAGTCGGATTTCACATTGTTCAATGCAATAACCTTGATCCGGAAATCGTCGAGCTCGAGCCGCCGGTCCTGATCCGCTACGCAGGCCACCGTCGTTGATTCCGTGGACTGTATTGTTGCTGTGGACGGCGCCGTTGTGTCGGCAATGTCGACTGCTGAAACCGTAGTAGGGGCGGTCGGTGCGGCCGTCTGCGACTGTTCCTTGCGTTTTAGTTTGAAGCACTCTTCTCGTACGTGCCCCTTAGTTTTGCAGTAGGCGCAAAACTTGTCTTTATTTGCCGGCACTACACTAGGGCTCACTGACACTTTACTTTCTTTTTTCACCGCGAAGTCCTTCCCTTTCTGCGGCTTACACGTCACATTCCTCTTCGGCATGCACGACGACGTGATGCGATGCATTTGGTCCAGGAATTGATCGATATCCGTCGAATCCAACGCTGTCGCCATCCCTCTCACTGCCATGTTCGCAATGCCGTCTATTATTAACTGGATCTTGTCGGCCTCCGGTATCGCCACACTCTGCATCAGGTCGATTTTATCCATTGCATAATCCATGAAGGGTTCCTTCGGAAAATTCCATTGTCGCTCTTCAATTTTTCTCATCTGTACGTACATCAGTGTTCTTCGTTTGAACCTACGGGTGATGGCTTCCTTGAAAATCGTGTAAGATTGATTGCTGGTCCCCGTGTTGTGTTCAAACCACCGTTGCGCGTTGCCGCCTAATTTGCTTGTGGCAGCCAAGAGCGCAATCTCATGCGTGACGCCGTGAATCCGCGCCACATTTTCTACTTTGTTGAGCCATAGAGTGACGTCCTCGTCCTCCGTGCCGCTAAACCTTGGTAACTGAGACGCTAACAGTGTAACCGCCTGTGCCGGTGCTACTGACGACATGATCGAGCGATTCGTGCGGACCGATGTTGGCGTTGATTCTTGAGCGGGGCTTCTCGGAGTCGCATTTATCACGGACATCATTTGTTCCATCATTTCTCGGTTGTGCCTCGACTGTTCCTCTCGATCCAGCCTCATCTGCTGAAACATCAAGGAGCAGAACTGCGAAAAATCGGAAGGTCCCGCCGGGACGTCTCCTACTGTGGCGGGAGCGGGTTCTTTTTGACTCGGTCGATTCTCGAAATCGCGGAGCGGGCCATTCTTTTCCAGGTGTGATATTATCACCTGGAGGCAGAGCCGCCGATCCTCCATCGGCATTAAGCCGTACGTCCGGGCTTCGTCTTGGAGCTCCTCTAACGAGAGTCCTTCTAATCGGGATCGGATGTTCACCGTATCCATCGTTCGGTTTCTTACGTGTGCTCGTAGCACACCGAGATCACGTGACGAGAGCGTAACGAGGTCGTGATGCGAGCGCGACTACGTATCGGAGGTCACGCACGCACGAAACACTTATCTCTGCGACGGTGAAATGGGACCGAGAGTATTGTTCGCACAGACCTCTCGGTACAAAGTATGAAGGTATCGTCAGGATACTTCGAGGGCAGAAGACACAGGGATGCCGCGGCGAACGCCAAGTCTCGTACTGTCTATTGCAGCGTGAGCGCGAATGACTACACTCACGGTTATACAAATCCCACTTCTGAACTGTAATATATGACCGAAAGTTAATTGTCGTTTCACCGGTTTCACGAAGGATTATGCAGGACGGTTTCGCTCGTTACGTAGAGAGACGGGAATGGTGATGAGGGAAGAGACTACAGGGATAATGTTTACTTAAACTGTATTTCACTTTACACCAATCAAGACTCGAGGTATCGTGACGCGATTACATGAGCCTTTCGCTACGCGACTGGTCTCCTCGGAGATCCGCCTCGAACTCTCTCGAACCTCTCTCAACGCTTCTTGTACTGAACTCGTTGAAACACGTTCGGACTTGCACGACCGTTATTCGCGCCGCGCAAACATCTTGCGTCATAGCCCACCCGACCAATCACACACACTCTACAATCGCTCGTCGGCGACGGTGCCGCCATCGCCCCTAGTCAACTATTGTGACGCTCGCATGCGCCACCTGGAGCCACCTATCGGGGTAGGCGCCATTCGATTTCTTACAATATTATCAGTAATGTAAAAATTGATTTTAAAAGAGCTTCTTAGATCCAAGTAATATTGTCATTATGATAAATTTAAAAGTAGGGGAGACCGGGGCTAAAACGTCTACGGGGTAAATACGTCTAATCAAATATTTCGGAACCTGTATATTGTGCGAACTCGCTATTAACATTGTAAACGCTGCTTATGGTACCCATGTGACCAACGGAGTTTCGGCAGGTTACCTGCCGTGTTATGATTTTTACGAGGGCAAACGTGTTTTCGGAAGGTGAAATTGTAATATCTGCAATAATATTTGCTCTCCAAATCTCGAGGTACGTGATTATAAAGAGTAATGCATGCTGAACACGAATCCAGTGTAGTTTTTTCATTATCGTTGATGTCTAATATTTCATGGGCGATCAAACCTGAAACTTGTGTTTGGGGCTAATCCGTCTACAAGCACCCGGGGCTAAACGGGCTAATCTCGTCACTGTGGCGCGCCGGGCGCACGACTTCAGCTCATGGCGATTTCAGGTTAGGTTGTAACCGAACGGTATAACATTGGGTCACGGAACGCTCTTTTATGCCCTCTAAGTCATCGGTCGCCACTCGGTTTGTCCTTAATCTACCGAGAAGGTAAGTATTTATGAGTGTATGGTCAACTAATTTGTTTAAACAATCCTCTTTTCAGATTCTCGACCGGGGTGCCCATTCTCCATCGTCTCCTCTCGGATCATCGACGCTCATCACCAGCCTAGGTATACGCAGTATCGAGATGGCTTACCACCAGGCTAAGTCCCGACACCGTGGTAAATTAAGTTAATTAATATTTATTATTTTCAGGTTTTCGGAACGGGTGCCTCATCCGTGTCGCCGGCCCATGGATCATCGCTGTTGAACGCCCGTCAGGACCCCCGCGTACACAAGATGGCTGACCACTGCTCCCCCGAGGTAAGTATAAGTACCGTGGTAAATTATCTTAATTAATTGTTATTATTTTCAGGTTTTTGGAATGGGTGCCTCATCTGTGTCGCCGGCCCATCGATCATCGCTGCTGACTGCCGACCAGGATCCCCGCGTACACAAGATGGCTGAACGCCACTCCCCCGAGGTAAGTATAAGTACCGTGGTAAATTAACTTAATTGTTACTATAATTTTTCGAGATTTCGCCGCTGGTGCCTCATCCCCGATGTCCACTGATGTAGCACCGATGATAAACTCCGACCCAGGTCAACGATTATAGAAGATGGCTGACACCCGTGCAGTTAAGTATCAGGTAAGTAATCGTTAACTCTTTTATTTTCACAAATGTAGTTTCCATTTATTCATAATCTTCGTTTTACACAAACAGGTTTTCGCTGTTACAATATCCGCGCAAGATGGCGGTCGCACGTCTCGCAAAGTGCGAAGTTTCACTTTTCGGTTCACTCGGACCGTTCGCCTTTTGCATCGGCGACAATTAACGCGTTTCGCGGGCGTTCCCGTTGGTTTCGGACGCTGTGGTAAACTAATTATCGTAATCCGGTAGACGATCGCGAACTTTCCACGACACACCGAGATATACGCGCGAGAGAGATGTTACCTTTACGAGCGCCCACGAGAGACTGCCTCGAGGAATATTCCGTTCGCAGGCTCCCCACTTACGGTCTTTTCCCCTTCCATCGCGCCACGGCCGCTTTCTCTTTCCGGAATGCGGGCTACGACGCAGTAACATCTGGTGTTTGTCAGTTCTGGCCGCGCCAGATGTTCGCGGTGGAAAATTCCACATGCGTCCCCTTAATGATAACATGCTCTATTACCTCCCGGGTAGTGGTTTCCCACTACTTACAATATTCGCGTTTCGTCGACGTCGACCTGTGCGCACGAGTCCTCTGACGTTTCTATACGCGCACCCGGACCGACTTCTCGACGAAGATGTCCAGGTGCACTTCGCGGTGCCCGCCGTTGACGGCGACCCCCGGTGCCCGCTTCTGCGACCCTTCCCGTCTGTATTCCGGCCTCGGTTCCCGTAGCCGGCGCCTGGGTATCGTTTTCGCGGACCGTCCCCGTAACTCTCGTCTAGGAGTTCGGATCGCGACGGCGCCTGGTCCATCGGGTGTACCAGGTCTTCCCGACACGGCACCGCCGGTTTTTCCTCGGAGAAGACGTCTGTTTCGCTACTTCGCCTCCTGGTGGTCGGATCGCAACGCGGTTCGGCTGTGCCTATTTCTCGCAGTGCTCTGACGTGGCACCGATGGTTACCTTGCTCCTAAGTCCGCTCGATCGGCCCGCCCCTCACCGCGGTTCCGTACTCCGCTTCCCGGTGATCGGATCATGGCGCGGTTCGGCTGTGCCTGTCTCCCGCGATGCCCTAACGTGGCACCGGTAGTTATTTTACCTCGTTTGGCTTTGCGTCGCCTCACGGAGTTACCTCCGCGTGTTTCGGGAACGAAGATTGTGTGTGGCTCGGCGCTATCTATTCTGCGCTGCCTTGCGATCCACGCGCATCAAATCAATTAATGTTTACCGGCCGAGCCGAGCACTTTCGTGCCAAACGGAACTAAATTATCTGTGAATCGTCAAATCAAGCTTACGTGCTAAGTGGGCCGTAGCCCGGCGATTGTCATCGCGCAACTTATATCTATCTTACGTACTATTGCGCCGGACGGAGTATGCAAACATAAACAAAACTTTTTTATACTCTAGTTTTCCGTCCTCGGAACGCTTCGCGCCTCTTACACTCTAGTGGAGGGCCTTCCTCTCGTCCTCCTGGGGTTCTTCCTCGGACGACGGACTGTGGAATTCCTCCGATTCGTCCCCTTCGTTCGGCGCCGACGCTTGCGGCCCCGCCGTCACCGTCACCGTCTCGCTCACGGTGACCGTTGTCCTCTGCAACGTGATGGTGCAGCCACTGGGTCCCGCTGCTCCCCGGAAATCGTCCGCCCTGGCGGACGAGGCCGCATCTCGACTGATCGCGGTTGGCTGGGCCACCCGGTAGCGCACCACCGTTCCGCAGGCCCGTGGGTTTGCTTCCCACGCGCTGAGCCCCAGGCTCTCTCGGGATACCGCGCCCGCTCGCCACGCTTCGTCCGCGGACAGCCGTCGTAGGACCACCCGCGGCTGGCCGAGGAGCTGTCCGTGCCCCTTCTTAGCGCACGGCTTCAAGGTTTCCCTCGAGCGTGATTCTGTCTTCCCTTGCACGTGCGTCAGTTTGTATAGAAGGGAAATGGTACGCACGTATCGTCGCAAAACGGGTGTTTTGGCCGACCGAAAAGATGGCGGACCGTTGTTTTCGAGATCGCTCGCGCTCACGGCACGTCGGCGAGGTACGGCGAGGCACGGCACGGCTGTGAGATCCCGCGATTTCTGCGCGAGAGTTGACATGCCGCGCGCGCGGTAGATCGTCCCGGCCGCGGTAGATCGTCGTTGTTGGTCGTTGTGTCAGTGACAGTCGCGCGTGCGACCGCATCGTCCAGCGTTCGCCGCATCGTCTCAGCGTCATTGTCGCCGCCGTTGTAGTGGTGGTGGTGTCGGTGGTGGTCATCGTCGTCGTCGTCGTCGTCGTCGTGGTAGTCGTGACCGTCGTCGTCGTGGTGGTCGTGGCCGTCGTCGTCGTCGTCGTCGTCGTCGGCGTGTCGAGGAATCGGCGCGAGGACGCCGTCGAGTCGGTAAAATGGTCGCGCTCCACCGCGAGCTTTTCTGACCCCCCTGTCGCTATTTATCGCTCCCCCGCGAGAAACGCGGCTTGGTTAGGTTGCTCGAGGGTCCGCGCTGATCCTATGGCACCGGAACGCCGTCACGCGCGTTCCCCGTGGTTGCCCGCGTTGACAATGTGACGTGCCGTTGGGGAGTTTACGATTTGGTTAACCTCTGTATTCACGTGCCTAAATTGTTTTATGGAATAGGTAAAACAATTATTTTTTAACAATGTTTCGCATAAAAATTTTAAATAAATTTTTATATTTTTCTCTTAAAAAACAATTATTAAAATGTTTCCTATCATTTTTCAGGATTAGATCTACGTATATGTATTGAAAATGCAGTGTGACTGATTAGCCCCGGGGGGGAGGGGACGCTTTAACCCCGGCATTTTTGAGATTTTAATTTTTCCACCGTTGTCGTTTTTGCTCTATACCGGTTAAACAAAGCGACGTAGATAAAAATTTCCTAAATAAATTTTGTAGCTAAAGGTTCACTCTTTACAGTGGTATACCACATTTAACTAAAATTATTTATTTTGTTGTTAAAAATCGGCACCGAAAAAAACCAGACTGTTTAGCCCCGGTCTCCCCTATATTATTATGTAACGTAACAATTAATTTTTGAAAAGAAAATTTAAATTATTAAAAAATTGTTGATTTATATAGTTATAAGAAAAAAATATAGATTTTAAAGAACTATTATAATTATTTTTTGTTATTATTATTCTTTTATTATTGGTCTCTATTTTATAAAAAAGTTAAATAAGTTAATAATTTTTGCAACAAATAATTAATTATTCTTTTTTCAAAACAATAGAGAGAAAACTTGAAACAAAATTTAAAAATATATTTACTTATAATTAGTTTTAATAATGCCAAGAACTCTTATTAAAAACAGGGATGTGTAATCAACAATATAAAATAATTCAACGTCTATAAATAATGAAAATTATCTTTATTTTACGTATATTACTTATATCGCTATATGTAGACTATAAATGGAATATTTATAAATTACAAGAAATATTATTTTTTATATTTTGCCAATAAGAATGAGCAAAGTTGAATTATACTATTATAATTTGAAAAAAATGAACTTGTCTTATAATTTGCATGTCCATTTAATTACCTATAAATTCCCTTGGTTCTTATACATTCCTTAAACTTTGATCAGATATTTGTAGAGTAGATATAATAATTTTTAATGTCAATAACGCGCTTCCAAACAAGTGTAAATTTTCACACGTCATTCTACAAGACTAGCAAGATTGAGTTACACTATTGTTACTGGAAAGGGTATAGACACTTCCAACCGCAGCACAAAAACTCCGGCAACCATTACAAGCATTTGTATATTTTCCAGACTTCTTTCTTGTAAGATACTTCTCATTGCCTCGTCAATTTCTCAGTAACAGATTCGATGTTGTATCGTAGCCAAGAAATGATTAAAAAAGTCAAAAATAAAGTTTTATCACAATAAAAAAGATTATTTTATTGGTAAAATTTCCTTTTTTATGATTTGTTATTGTTATAAAATAATAATAAAATAGATAAATATAAATAGATTTATATTTATCTGTTTTAGATTAAAATAGATTTATAAATAGATTTGTGTTCTTTATTCTAAAATTTTAAAATAAGGAGTTTTTTTTAAATTAAGATTACATTTAAAAAAATTATGTAATTTATAGTTTTGAAATCAGCGTAATCTATTATGGAAGTTTGTGTTTCTGTTTTTCATAAGACACATTAAATGTTATAAATCAATGAAATTAAACAAAGCAATTTCCAATCTTTCTTAATGTTTAAGGAAAATCTTAATTAATTCTCTATTTAATTTATTAATATATTTAAAATTTGCTTAAACATGCTTGTACATATAGAAATGTATATTTAATATATTTTTAGAATAAATAACATAAATAAACTAATATATGCATTTCGGAACATTGTTATTGTTCTTTTAATTATAGAAATTAGAAATTAATCTAAAAAATGTAAAACATGTTAAGATTCAAGGTTTTAATATACCAATATAATTACCAAATAATTTAAATGCAATATTAAGAAATTTTATGTAATCGACAATTTAGATTATATCTATTTTAAATTATTGTGGTTATACTTTAAATTATATGTTAGATTATATTTTAAATTATATGGTGTTATACTTGCATGTATAATATCTACAATTTAAGTTTAGGTTCGTTACAGTGTTTGCTTTCGGATTTTATATCATTATAATTATTATTTTATTGATATATTGTTAAAAGCTAAAAAGAATGCTAGTCTAAAAGGAAATTAATGAAAATAAAAAAGAAATACACGACACGTGAACATCACATTACGACATAATTAATGGCAAAGGCGGGGTTCAGTTATAAACTATTGCACAGTCTGAGCGAACGAAAATAGAACACACGTTGCGATATATTAGTTTGGGGAGTGTAAGCAATATATTTTATCCAAGTATTGATGTTTGTATGTTTAAGCGAATACTGCAGCTAATGAGGCAAAAACACAGTATGGGTACGACAAATTATAAAGCAGACTATTTTGACACTCAAGTGAAAATATTGTGATAAAAAAAGTTTGCGTAGATTGGCTGGAATAGATAACAACGATGAAAAGGGATATGAAAACAACTATAATGAACTTGTTTCCATTGGACAAAGTTGCGAACTTGTTTTCGCCAGCGGTTTTTGTATTCTTATGTTAGACAAGCAGGTGCACCGCGGATGGGGCGGCACGACGAGGGTGGGTGATGTTAGGTAGCGTCGCGACTACGGCGCGGCGCGTCACGCCGTCATTTAAGCGTGAGACTCCGTCGGATGAGCGTCGGACACGTACTTCGATTGTACCGAGACACGTGCGACGTTCATTGCTCGAACAAAATTTTGCGTGGATCGAGAGATCGGGGACAGCTTTCGTGTGTTGTGATTTGCGTTACAATGACAATTTCCGTCGGATCTCTGACGTTTATGCGATGTGGAAATAAACGCGGAGAAAATTACTTCTGGTGTAGATTTGAATCATAGTGTTTGTTTTTTATACACGTGCTGTGACACTTTGTGAATTTTTATGACGTTTAAGGAAAGGTTCATCATCAAAATATTAAGTCTGAATACGCACGTTATTGAAAAATGGTTTGAAGGATGTGCGTACTTAATGGATTGGAAAATTTATTAGAGCAAATTAAAAATAGGAAGTGGTTATCAATTTTTTATTGAAAAATTATATTGCTTTTATATGTTACCGCTTTAAAAGTTCACGTTTGACAAGTTTCTCACTCATCATATATAAAGATAACTGACGAGAAAAATTATTAAAGTTAAACCTTCGCTGTTTTTTCAGTTTTTAAGTCTTTGGCGATTTAAGTATTTGAAATATCTGATATACATTGATCACGATAGTGATCACATTTTAATGAGATTTACTTATATTTTAATAGATAAATAAAAAATATAAGATAATCTTAAATAGATAAAATAAATCTTTTAATAGAAGACTATAATTACGAATTTAAATGTAAATCAATTTTAACATAATTAACACTCTAAATAAGAGCATAAAAATACTTGTCTGGAAAAAGAAATGCAAGAAATTTCATCAATAAATGTACACAAAATTCACGATCAGTCGTGAACACTATCGGAGTCGGGGACTGTATGACAGTTCTTATTTAGAGAGATCGATTCCCAAGCGGTCAAGCGATTGAACCTCGGGCGATGATTTCAAGGAGAAACGTTGTTGTCGCGTCCGATGGAATTGCGCTCGTGTTCGAGTTCTTTTCTGATCGATTTTACCAGCAGAATATTCTTAAATTGTTTAGTACGGTTTATTCCTCTCCGCGATTATCCTTGAAAAACATTCTGTTCATCATTGATTGATACTATTCGTAGTTCGGGCTCTGATTAATTAGAACAGAAATGGAGACATTTCTAGAATCACGTACGTACACAAAAGATAGATATGGTATGTGTGATTAAATTTTTTAGTAACAAAATCGAATAACATTAATGGGTAGTTTGGTCAGCAAACTTTTTATTAGAAAGACAAATAAAGTTCATGATCAGTCGTGATTATAATTAATATAATACAATACAATTAATTTTAAACTTTGCTTAATTATTTAAAATCTGGAAAATAGAGTAATAAACAAACCTCTCTATTAAAAATTGATATATTAACTACTACTGATAAATAAAATATTATTAATACTGCCATAAAAAATATACATGCACATATAATAATTTGTTAATATAATAATACACTTTATCATTTTATATTAAAATGCAAAAATTAATGAAATATATTGCAAGTAGGCAAAAGAATTAATTATGTAGTTTTATTTTAATGAAACATTGTTTTACGCGATACTTTGCAGAAGTTAATCTTTTAGTAACATAAATTTAATCAAAAAGTGATTGCTGTTTAAAAAGACGCGTTCAAACTGTTCAAAGTGCTGATATTAAAAGATATAAAGAGTATTAAGAATTTAAAAGTGACAGCGAGATTTGAAAGTTATAACAATTGTAGGGATAGCATAAATTTTGTAATTAAATTATAATTTAAATGTTATTATAATTTAAATTGTTTGTAATTTAATTATTATGTATTTTATATATAACGTAGTAAAATCAATTATTTTATTTGCTTTAATTTTATATTAATTAATGCAAATATAGCGTTTTTTGTATGCTTGCTTGTAACAAAGAAAACTTTTTAAGCGGGACTTTGAAATATATTCAGTTTACGCGTATACATTTTTATACATAGATTACCTTAAAAAAATATATTCTATTTTAATAAAATATATTCTATTTTAATATGTATTTTAATATGTATCGAACGTATAATAAGAACAAACGAAAACATATTATGATGTTGTAGCTTATACTGAATAATCTTTTGCTTGAAGAAATATGTTTCGCAATCGTACCGTTGCGTTGATAACCGAGATATTTGGTCGACGAAATGTGTTAAATTTGAAGTTAAGATACTGCCAGAAAAAATATCTTTTATTAACGTCACATATCCAGCTGGGAATTTCTGCGTAGAATGAAAAAGAAACTTCATAAAATTTTCATTGAGCCGTGAGGCGTACGTGCGTAAAGAATGTAAATTACAACACTTCAGGCATAACTTCTTTTAAGTTTTCCGTTTTTTCCAAGACCAACAACGGAGAAATCTCCATGTCTGCGAGTACGTTATATATGCGGCTGATGGGTCACCATCGCAAAAGTGATATTCTATGAGTATCATTCAACTTTTAACTACGAAAGTTTGAATTATTTTACATTTTCACGATCAATCGCAAGGGCTAATATGTATTTTACCTAACTTATTTTTAAAATGTAGTAGGTATATTAAGTATTAAGTAATAAGTTTAAATCTTTTTTTGGTAACTTTATTAAAATAATAAAATTGAGTATTCAAAAGACACTTATACAATGATATTTTTAGTTTGGATTTGAAAATTTATTGATATTATTAATTACATTAAATTAGATTCGATTAAATTACATTGAAACTAATAACATAAAATCTATGTGAATATCACCAAACTATTAATTTGCGCTACTTTAAATTAGAGATTTATTAGATATGTTTTTGAAAATTATAATATGATTAATTACAATCAAAATTTAAATTAAACGCCGAATTATGCAGTCTATTAAATTCATTTGTCATTAAGTTACTTAAAAATAAATCTATCTTTTACCATTTAATAATACACGATTTTATACGTATGTGGCTGTCGTCTCAGTTTGAATTTTAACGAATTTAACTGTAGTTTTTTCAGTACAAAGAATTGTAATACCTATGACGAACAAAGCTTTTGTCAGATTTTTAATAATTCTCTAGGAAGACAATGTAGGCGATGACATTCGTTAACGTGATGCGGATTATTATCGTGCATTGGAATTGATATGCCCTATTATAAATAAGGCATTGCGAGAAGACACACACTATTTTGTCCTGTCGACCTTTCGACACATTATCACAATTCGATATCGGATTAAAGTTCGAACCAGACTATATGGCGGCAAAATAGATTGCACTTCGATCGTACATTTCCTATGAGGCTTAAGATAAGTTATATCGTTCAACTCGTGTTTGTATTTTAACGTTACTTTCGAATATCGTAACTTACACGATAATTTAATGAAAGGTATGGAAAATAAACATAAATGCATATTAAAAATATGCAACATATAAATATAGATATTTTTATTAAGTTAAAAAGTTAGTTCATGCATATATAATATATAATATTTTTAAACATCTTACATAAATTAAAATAATATATAAAAATAATGTATGTAAATAAAAATAAGATAATTTAAAAAAATCTTGAAAGATAAAACAGAGAATAAAATTTTGAGCATAAGAAAAATAGTAAAAGATGCCTAACTGTAAAATTTTAGAATATATTTATGTTAATAAGTAAGCAAATATTAATATTTACTATATTATTTATCGTACATGATATATATACGATAAACATGTGTATAATAAAAGTAATCTTGACTAATTTTTGTCGTATTGTATTTTATTTTTCGATATTAACGCGTATCGTTTGTTGCATCATATAAAAAATATAGGAATTATAGTTAACGTAATAAACGTGGATTAATGTAAAACTACTAGATAGTAAAAAAGAGAGAGAGAAAAGAATGAAAGAGAGTGAGGTGAGAAGAAGGAAAGAGAAAAATATGATTGAGATATGTAGTTACCAATCGATAACCAGTACAAGTCTGGGGCGCGGTTGTGCGAGCGACTAATTAAATTTTATAGTACTAATAATTATACTTATACTTGATTGCCATTTTCAAAATTGGTTTTGATCCCTACTTGGTTGTGAGATTCTTCTTAATTGATGGTCTTTGGCGGACTGTGATTGAGACATTTTTATTTATTTACTTAATGTGTGTTTTATTATTAATTAATTAATTGTTTTACTTCTAGAAATAAGCTTTGTTATTAACAACAAGCAGAGCTAGAATGGTTCGACAAAATTATTCAGCAATTCTTGACATAAAGATATCTCATAGATCTATTTGATTAATTAAATAAATTAGTGCAATGTTCTTATTAAATTTAATTTATTAGCTTTTCCCAAGAGAAATTAAAGTTACAAGGTAGACTTAGATGACTTCATAAGTAGATGCTACATGATAATTCGCAGGATGTGATAATCATTAAATAAAAAATTTGTTTTAATATTTTATTCTAGCGCTAACACATATTACATGAAATTAAAGAGTTTCTTAGATCAAAATAACTTTTTAACTGATTTATAGAGTTTTTAGATTTTTAATAATATAATTTTTAAATAAAATCTGCTATTCTTTCTCTTTGAAAAATATTCAAGATTATAATCAATAATATTTAACCGACATTTCAAAGAACATTTAGATTGCTATTAATTTCACTTAAATTTTAATAAAAATTTCATTGCTAATTATGCTTCTCTCACATTAATGTTCGACATTACTTAAAAACAAAAAATTTTAATAAACTAATTAATTGCTCTTTAATTATTCTTATAAAGTGTTGATTGAGTTAATTGAGTGTTAATTGATTCAATACTAAATTAATATGCAAAATTATGTATGTAAAATATGTAAAAATGTTATAAAATTATATATAGGTACTTTTTTACTATTAATATAATATAATTTATTTGGTGGTTGTTAATAAAGAATATTATAAAGTTTGAGTTTTTATTAGTTTATTTTTGCAAGAAGGAAAATATAAAGTTTTTATGAGCTGTGTGCAGTGATAATCAAGTGACGTTAAATGAGTGTTTGACGCATACTTTACAGTGACGTATTTCAGCATCCTCTTTTAAAATTCTTGATGGGAGATAGAGGGCTACGCAAAATCGTTCATTAAATAACTGTGAGAGAAGATACTTGCAAAATGAATGAACCTGATCCTTGTTTACCTCTCATCTTGCCACCGAGATATCGACTTCGCGATCTAATCTTAGGCGATTATGCTTTCAATGACGACGGCGAACGGTAAGTGAATGATTGTAGATGTTACACAGTTTGCATAATCCACAAATCCTCTAAAAAATTTATGTTTTTGACAGAATATATCCTTATCTCTTTTTTTACAAATAAAATAAAATGTAATAGTTTTCTTTCATCATTTATCCTTTTAAACGTACTTATCTCATTTCCAAAGAAAAAGCTTTTACAATTTGATTAATTTTTTTTAAAATTAACGTCTGTAATTAGATTACATAACATGATTTTAATAACGATAATATTTATAACAGCAATTTATAACAGCGTGTATAAATTGCGTAAGATAAGTAAAATTTATAACATCTTGAATTATTTCAGTTTACGATATCACGTCATGAGAAATTTATTTCTGATGTTATAAATTTTAGAACATTTTTTTAGACATTAAAGTATACGTAACTTCGTGCATAAATATATTTCTCTTGCGACATTTAGCATAAAAGTATGTACGTATGTAAGTATAATATTAAAAGTCTATCTTTTTCTTACTTTTTTTATTAGTTTTATTATAAATTAATTTTCCTCTATTTAATCTTTCAGTCCAAAGCTATGAATTTTTATATAAAACATTGTTAGTTAATAAAAGCTGCAATAATTAACATAACAGATTTTAAAATTTGCTATGCAACAGATATACATTAACAATATATGAAAATATTATTACAGATCCGATATATAAAATGATATAGTTATATAGAATTAATTAATTTTAATTATTTAATGCAAACACATCTCTCTAAATCTGAATCAGAGAAAAGTCACTGAAGTGGCATACTTTATACTGATATCAGTGAATAGTCACTGAACGCATCAGTGATTATTCACTGATATGAATGTAAAGTATGCTACTTCAGTGACTTTTCACTGATTCAGATTTAGAGAGTATTATGGCATATTATTGCTAATATTGTTAAAATTATTTAAAATAAATAAAGTAAATATAGTAAGAAAAACACATTTAAACTTATTGAAAGTATATCAATCTTAAAACAATAAAGAAATAAAAAAGTAAATTTAATTTAATTTTTAATTAAAAAATTAAAAATATCTGTAACATATGTTATGTGTTAAGAAATACTGATACATTTATTGATGCAATCCGTGCTAAATCAACGATGCAATCAAAAAATTTTTCTCTCTCTCTCCCTCCCTCCCTCCCTCCCTCTCTCCCTCTCTTTCTCCCTCTCCCTCTCCCTCTTTTCTCCTCTCCTCTCCCCCCTCTCTCTCATAATTTAATAAAATAATAAAAAATTTATGGTCATATAATAAAAAATTTATTTTTGTAATGATCTCTTCTGAATATCTTTGATTATAAGTCGAGATTACCATATCAATATTGATTTCTGATAAATATTAAAATCTATAAGTTTTAGCCAGTAGAAGTTTCAGACATTTTTGATATTAAATAAAATGTATAAAACGTCAGCTGAAATAAAGCAAAAATTACATTAATTAATTTAAATTTAGTAACATTTATCATATACATACATATATGCGGTAATATCATAAAAATGTAAAAATAGTTGTCGCTGTAAAAATTGACGCGCGGTGATGCTTCTTTATGAAATTGATGGTGAAATTTATTAACTAGGTGTCCCTAGTTGTCTCACATATTTTCTTGTTTATACACTTTATGTAAGTGATATATACATAAATTGTTGCTAAAAAAATGTAGTGCAGATATCTCAAAGAGTGGAGAAACTCCGACTCTAATATTATTTTAAAATTGCTTTTGTATTCGACTCTTCGTATCTCGCATTGAAATATGAGATTATCTTATTTCTGTCGTTTCAATGAAAAGTTGTGCTCTCAAGAAAACTTAAATAACGACATTTGAATAATGCGAAAATCTTAAAACTGAAAAATTTTCTACAATTTTTCTATAAGTTGTGTGTGTCAATTGTATATCGAAAAATATTCTGCTTTATTTTTTTCATTGAACCTTCTCAGTGGAAATAACTGTGAGATGTTAACAGTTTACTCATCATGAGACAAGCGACAAGGGAAATCGATAAGAAAAAATATGTAGTGAAGGTAATACGTGTATCTTCGACCGACCATATGCTATAGCGAATGCATCTTTCATAGCAAATGTAAAACGTCGTTTTATCGCATTGTAAATAAAATTACACTAGCACTAGGTTTCCTTTGAAATTGTGTGTTAATTAAATATTATACATATATATATATATATATATATATATATATGGGACGTTTCACGTCAACCGGATCACTTGTCTGCCCAAAATTTGAAGCGACCTACGAAGATGTTCGATAGCTCAAAAAATTAGTCTTTACTAGTACTTTCGAAAGTCATGTGCCCCGTTTTGAAATCCAAAATGGCTGATCCAATATAGCGGCTGAAAGCCTGAAAATTGGAGAAAAATCTACATAATTTAACGTAATCATGTTTTTAAATATTGATTCGGTTTTGAAATGGCTTGGTAAGGAGTTTTCAGTGTCTCTGATCACGATCCTGGAGTTGAATAACTGATATCTAAGATGGCGGATCCAATATGGCGACTGAAAGTGTAAAAATTAGTAAAAAGCTAATCTTATCTTGGTTACGTTACTGAAATTCAAGACGGCGTATCCAATATGGTTGCAGAAACCGTAAAAAGACTACTTAATTTAAACTCCATTTTCTCTAATAAATATTTTATAGATTATTTTTTAAAAAGTCTACTAATTAGGAATCCAATAGTCAAAGGTAAGAGCAGTCAATTTGAAAAGAACCGTTGAAACCACCACAGTAACTCTATGAGCAACCTATGGTATTAGTTCACCACCTATCCTGAAAAGGACTGTTGGAGAAGCAACACCAGCTTACTGAACCGCGAAAAAGAAATTTTCACCAACTATCCTGAAAAGGACTGTTGGAGAAAATATATCGATAGCTCACTAAGTTACCGATGGAAATGCTTACTAACTATCCTGAAAAGGACCGCTAGGGAAGCCACCACAGTAATTCTCTGAGCAACCTATAGTATTCGCTCACCAACTATCCTGAAAAGGACTGTTGGAGAAGGAACATCAGCTTACTGAACCGTGAAAAAGAAATTTTCACCAACTATCCTGAAAAGGACTGTTGGAGAAAATATATCGATAGCTCACTAAGTTACCGATGGAAATGCTCACTAACTATCCTGAAAAGGACCGTTAGGGAAGCCACCACAGTAACTCTCTGAGCAACCTATAGTATTCGCTCACCAACTATCCTGAAAAGGACTGTTGGAGAAGCAACATTTGATTTTAAGATTTTTAAGAAAGTTGGGAAAGTTTCATCAACTTCTGAAAAGACTGCTGGAGAAAATATAATATTAACAGCTCACTGAGTTACCGATGGGATTGCTCACTAACTACTCTGAAAAAAAAAAAAAAAAAAAACGTTAGAGTAGTAACCACAGTAACAATTTGATTTTTAAATTAAGTAGTCTTTTTACGGTTTCTGCAACCATATTGGATACGCCGTCTTGAATTTCAGTAACGTAACCAAGATAAGATTAGCTTTTTACTAATTTTTACACTTTCAGTCGCCATATTGGATCCGCCATCTTAGATATCAGTTATTCAACTCCAGGATCGTGATCAGAGACACTGAAAACTCCTTACCAAGCCATTTCAAAACCGAATCAATATTTAAAAACATGATTACGTTAAATTATGTAGATTTTTCTCCAATTTTCAGGCTTTCAGCCGCTATATTGGATCAGCCATCTTGGATTTCAAAACGGGGCACATGACTTTCGAAAGTACTAGTAAAGACTAATTTTTTGAGCTATCGAACATCTTCGTAGGTCGCTTCAAATTTTGGGCAGACAAGTGATCCGGTTGACGTGAAACGTCCCATATATATATATATATGTACAATATAAATGTATATATACATATATACATAATTGTTAAATAATTACATTCGGATTTTAAATTAAATTTCAGCGAGTCCTATTTATCCCGTTATACTATTCTTATTGCTTATGATTAGTTCACTTTCATAACACGAAAGAAGATAAATAAACAAGTCTGTCTCAATGTCAGTTCCCTCGAGTCAATCAATAACAAAACTATTTTATTTTTAAACTTGCAAATGTTTGAATACATTAATTGTCCTGAACGTCGATACATTTATTTATCCGTTTCTTAATGTTATCTTGAACGCAGGCATTTCGGAGGTGATACATCGAAATGCGTCAATAATCCGTCTCCTCATATTCTTGGATGTCATTGGTGAGCGAAAACTTTTACTTTGACATGTCCTTAGAAAAAACAAGTATTTCTTCGCCTTGGGCAAACCACCCTAAATTCACTCAAATAATATCATAGGCAATCAAGATCCAGTCCTAACTGATTACAGCATTTCCTTTGTAATCTGATTGTGTAGCATGGTCATGTATTTTTACTTACCAATTTTCTTCTTTTAATTTAAAAATATTACGCTTAAATAATTTTGACGAAAACGAAAATTTTTACCATGTAAAAAAATATTAATTTATTTTGCAATTGGCAATAACTTAGGGAACATAGCATCTGATGTAGATTTAAATACACTAAAATATTTTATATTTTATTAAGGTTAATTTAATTTAATTAAATATTATTTTATTAAAATTGCTGTATGCGCGCGCGTACTACTATGAAACTAACAAACATGGATATAACATTATTGCTGGTTTAATTTTCTCGGAGTAAAACCGATTCTACAAAATATCTTTTAAATATTAAATCTGGCACATAATGTAAATTTTTACAAAACAAAAACAATATTTTTGATATGAATAATATTTATCAATAACAGCATTAAATTAAATTAATTGTTACGTTATATCTGGACTTTATATTCATGGTTCTGATTTACGTGGTAAAAATTATCATTCGATTTATGCACAACAGAATGAATTTCCGGAATGAATTCCGGCAGATTTAATTCCACTGTAACTTTAGGTAGTTTTTGAAAAGTAAGTAACTGTAAGTTGAATTTTGTATTTCTATATAGAATTTCATTTATTTGTTTATTTTCTAGAAATTATATAATTATAAAATCTTTTATAACCTGATTCAACGTCGACTCTTCTCTTTTCTTTTTATCGGTATAACCTTATTTTATTTTTGCGCAATGTGCAAATTACATTTTAATTAGATCTTATTACAAATTTGATACGATGCCATTTATTAAATTAAACATAATTAATGTTTAATGAATATGTCATGGAATGAAAAAGTAAAAGAACGCATCTGTTTCTTAGTGAATCAATATCACATCTATAAAACTGCTAGACCCGTTATGGTTATACACGTCGGAGATACGTATCTAACACAATCAACCATATTATAAAATGCTTTTAACCAGGGACACGCGAAGACACGTAACTTATGCAATAGATCGAGTGTTATAGTGTATAACCTTTCATGTAAATTTTTTATCGTGCTTTTTTTAGAAAACTGGAATCTGCAACTGAATAGTTTTAGTCAATATCTATAAATAGCCACAAAATCTATAATAATAGAAAGAAACGTTTACCCTTTCTATAAAAAAAATTGGTATACATAAGAATTATATGCCATTATTTTCTACAGAGTTGAAATGCAGTGATTAATGAATAACGTATCATTTATTATTGTGTATTATTATCATACAAGAAAATATTTTTTTCTTTTCTACTTGTAAAACTATGTAAAAATTTACAAGTAACGTTAAAATTTATAGTTGTATGTTTTCTATCAAGGACCATATTATTTGGCAAAAGTATTTTTTTATTTCTGCGATGGAATGTTATTTTTATCTAATAATAGTTTTGGCAGAAATATATTCGTTTTAGCAAATATTTGGGTAAAACCAGAAACAATATTAGATCACTAAATTTATTTAACGCAAAAAGCGTAAAGTGTTCTCTAAAATCACGTATAATCTCCATATTGCTTATTTATACGATACAATTCGGTATTACAAGCATGCAGGTATTAATCAGATAGATAAAGAACTATTTATACGATGAATGGACCGATTGCATACTTTTGCAGTAGATTCGCATAACTATCTTGCATAAGCATTTACCAAAAGATCAAAGTTCGAGTATTTATTACCACGCGTATATGGCATTACTCTTTTTTATCAGTTACATTTATGCCGCGTTCTAACAGAAATATCAAGCAGAATCTCGGGTGGTTCAACCTTCTTTTGGGAGATAGTATTTTCTCCCGTCGAAAACACGAGAGTACAAGACGTAGCTTCCTCTCTTGGTTTTAGATTGAGTTTATGTTGCAGTTATGATTAGAAATATTTATGATATCAAATACTACGACGTAGTTTGCTATGACTTTATATGATATGACTCACAAGGGAACCTCGCGAACTGGAAAATTCTGATTTAAATGAAACTTTCCACACATGTAGGGAGAGTAAAAAGATGAATTTAGATATTTTTTGTAGCTGCCCAAAAACGGTTTTAAGGGGTGAAACCACTGCTCATATGTAGAGCGGTTTTTTGCTTTTCTCGATATATCTCGAAAAATATTTGAGATATCAAAAAATGTTTCTTATAAAAGTTTTACAGTAAAATCTTCTCTATTTGACAACATTAATAATATTTTTTAAAAATAATTTTTTAAACAAAATTTTGATTAAAAATTAAAAAAAAATTGTTTTTTGAAATTTTATTAATGTGGTTGAATAAAGATGTTTTTACTATAAAACTTTTATTTGAAACATTTTTTGATATCTCAAATATTTTTCGAGATATATCGAGAAAAGCAAAAAACCGCTCTACATATGAGCAGTAGTTTCACCCCTTAAAACTGTTTTTGGGCAGCTACAAAAAATATCTAAATTCATCTTTTTACTCCCCCTACATGTGTGGAAAGTTTCATTAAAATCAGAATTTTCCAGTTCGCGAGGTTCCCTTGTCAGTGTAGAAAATTGCTTCGCCGTTATTGTGATATATTTTGCGGAGAACAATATTAAATTTCTTTGCAAACGGCTTTGTTTAATCAAAGATATTTTATAAAATTGCATTAATTTTTAATTGCTTATTAAAGTATTTCTTTAGTATTTAAATTAAAATTGACTAATGAATTATATCTCAGAGAGGATTTATCTTTATATGTATCACACAAACACACAATAATGTATGATATATATGGTCTGTTTAAAAAGTAATGAGACTGAATTTTTTTCTCAACAACTAGTAACACTGTAAAAACGAGACTGCAGTAGATCGACCCTTACGAAATAAACACCCAAGATTTGGGTGTTTACACTCTATTTTCGGTGTCAACGCCTAAATTTTCAGTGTTAACACCGACATTTGAGTGTCGACACCGAAACTTTGGGTGTCGACACCAAAAGTTGAATGTCGACACCGAAACTTTGGGTGTCAACACCAAAATTTGAGTGTCGACACCCAACTTTTGGTGTCGACGACACTCAGGTTTCAGTGGCGACACTCAACTTTTGGTGTCGACACTCGGGTTTCAGTGTTGACACCCAATTATAAAACAAAAGATAAAAATTATAAAATGCAAGGTTAAAATTTAAACTTATTATAAGGCCACATCATACATATATCTAACTTTGAATTATATATATATATATATATATATATATATATACCCAAGTAGCAGATGATATTTTTAAATGTTTTTTTAATATTTATTTTTCATTAATTATACATTGTACAATTCATTGTAAAAAAAAATCTTTTTTTAATATTTATTGAATATTTATTTTACATTAATTATTTGTTTGAACTAATGATTTAGACGCTCGACAGCACATGGATGTGCCTTCGCTTTGGTGTGCGTTGGCAGCATGTGGAGGGGATGCGCTGCTAGCGCATGCGCAGGGGCCATATTCTGTTCGTCGTCAGTGCTGTTAACGATGTCGGCGCAGCTTCTACACGTTATGAAAAACCTGCGCAACGACACTTATCGAACCGATAGTTATCGGTAGGTAGGAACGGAATACAGGCCCACCGCATCTCCTCCATATGCTGCCAACGCACACCACAAAGCGAAGGCATATCCGGTGTCGCACATATGTGTCTGGTATATTTATAGTCAAGGTCGGTAAATGGACGCGGCGTCAGCGTCGCATGATCGCCATTTTTGCCTCAGTGAATATGTATGGTCCTTACGAAAAAAACACCCTAAATAACACCAAAAAATAATAGCGTAATTTCGGATACCCAAATGGCGTTTACACCATTTGAGCGTTAATACCAAGAAAATTTTCGGTGTCATTTTTGATGTTTTTCTTGGCGTTAACGCTCAAATGGTGTAAACGCCATTTGGATATCCGAAATTACACTATTATTTTTTGGTGTTTTTTTGGGTGTTTTTTTGAGTGTTATTTAGGGTGTTTTTTTCGTAAGGGGAGAGCTACATTCATACTCTACCTTCAGTTAAAATTTCAATTTGACAACATTAATACATGTGATTCTACAATCATTTGTATAACCGTATGTTTGGGTGACGCGTCACGGAAATGGAACATAAAAAAATCGAGCAGCGTTTAGGTAGAGTGTGAATGTAAGGGTGCGGTCACATGGACTGATATTTTCCGCGTAACGCGTATCGCGTAACCAATCAGAGACGTTCCGCGTTTTCTGTTACGCCTGTTTTAAAAAGTTGCGTATTACGCGAGTTTGCGGCTTGCGCAACTTTTATGTGGTACTCAGCGGTAGAGGCGACATGGAGGCACCTGTAAGTTATTCTTTAAATATTATTATTCTTTAGTTTAGAGTTTACTACAAAAATATGTAAACAGCTGTTTTATTTTCTCTCTTATATTTTTCTTTATTTATTTCTATATTTATTTGTTCTATGTTGGTTTTCTTATTTTGTTTGATGTGTGTTATAGGTTATATTATTTGGTTCTTAATTTGTTAACATAATTATCTTTGTTTACAGCAAATTAAATGTGGATATTGTGGTTGGATCATGGCACATCAATGTCAAAATATATTACAACATGAATGTTTTAAAGAATACGATAGAAATAAGTACGCTTTGAGCATTGACGAAAATAATGTAGTTACTATTGGTATACACTACTTACATGTATCAATTTGTAGATATATTATATGAAATGCAGTATTATAATCAAACTTTTTTTACAGTGAACAGATTAGACGAAGATGAACTATTGTCACCCGAAAGTTCTAACATAGATTTGGATGAACGTCTTATAATGGCTGTAATAGATAGACCACCGTTATATGATCATCGTTTAAATGTTAAGGAAAGATCTAATTTTTCATAATTATGAAAATACAATTCTTTTATAAGAGTTTTACTTGCTCCATACCGTTCTCGCTTTTCGTTTGTAAAAATTGGATGAACCCAATACTTCCGTTTTACTATTTTGTTTCGCTCGTTTTCTTTGTACAGTAAGAAAAGAGTAACTAATTTTTTTAATTTCATGATTAACATTCTATAATCTTTTTAATTTATTGTTTCCTTTTGTAGAGCAATAATAGCTATTAGTAACTCCGAATTCATTTTAGGTTACGCTTTATTCACTGTCAGTCAGGTTATGGAACATTCAAATATATTTGTATGCATTTACGAAATATTCTGATTTCATCGTTCACATGGACACAAAATTTGCGTAATAAATACTCGCGTAACCAATCAACTGCGACATTTAGTAATGTTTTAACAAAATAGAAAAATATTATTGGTTAAACGCGATACGCTGCTGCCGTTTTATGTACCATGTGCATTAAGGACATTCAATTCCGCGTAACAGAAAACGCGGCACGTCTCTGATTGGTTACGCGATACGCGTTACGCGGAAAATATCAGTCCATGGGACCGCACCCTAACTCTCGATCTACTGCAGTCTCGTTTTTACAGTGTTACTAGTTGTTGAGAAAAAAAATTCAGTCTTGTTACTTTTTAATCAGATCACGTACATATATATAAATGTTTTGACCTTTTTCCTTTTATTAGTTTAATGTTTAATAAAAAGTTTATTGTTATCAATAAAGATCTTTTATTAGACTTAACCCTCTATCTTTATTAAATTACCTTCAAACACCACACTGGGTCACGTTAACTCAGTCCGTTTGAAACACGTGCAGCATTTCTAAACAGTGAGGAGTAGACGGGTTGGGACTAGGGGGTAAAAAAACTTACATATCCCTACTACAAATCCCCTCCACAGCAGCCTTAGTATGTTCGAAGCAGCGGAGTAAGAATGTCGCCAAGTTAGTCTATATCAGTTGCGCTCACTCAATATGATAACATCAGAAAATTCTTAATTGTCCGAAACTAAAAATAATATATATCTAATTTAATCTATTTTTACGGAATTTTATATCCATTTTAATTATATAATAAAGTATTTTTATTAAATTATTTTGCAACAATTTCATCGTATTATTTAATATTGTTATACCTGATTTTCATTTAGAAACACATTTTCTTCATTTCAGCTTTATGTAGCCGTAATTATTGATCCGTTATTTTGGATTTTCAATATTATTAAAACAATTACTTCCAACACTTTATAATCAACGCTATAGCCAGTTTATTTCATAATTGTCAACGAAAAATACGATTTTTCACATAGAACATTCGTTTGGTAAAAATAAAAAAAATTACCTAACTTCACCTCGCCGATTAATTATACTTTTTGGAACAAATTGTTATGACGTATTTTTTTTCTTAAAGTATAATTTATTACTTCTCCATTTCTATATAATTAAACACTCTCTTTTTAAGAACAGACTGATTTAATTAAAAAACACGATTGTTAACGGAATTTAAAAACATTTCTTTTCTTTTTTTTTTATATTTTGAATATCAGAAGTTTTATGACATTTTTATCTATATATTCTTTTTCCTCACTGTTTGGCGTATTGATTAAAAGAAGGAACTTTAAATTAGATCCCGAGATACAAACAAAAGAAAACTCTAGGTTAAGCTAAACATGTGTGGTGTTAATGGCCCAGGAAATGTAGCTTTTAAGTGATAATTGTCGTGATGTTTCACTGGTCCTTCTCAATCGATGTAACTTTTGAAGCTATAATAAGCATCCTTTTTATAAACATTGTAAAAAATTTATTGCGAAAAATATTACCCCAGCCAAAGTTCGAACTTGGATCTCCCTACAATCCATGACGGGCGTCTTTACCAATTCGACCACTGAGACATGTAGTGATACGTATACGTCGTGATTATAATTTAATAAACTCGACCAATTAGGTCGAGTAAAAAAAATCTTTATTAATTATTTATGGTAAAATGAAATTTTCTGATTTAGTTTATTGTTATATTCATAAAATAACTTTCTGAATAATATGTATAACGCATTATATTGTAATACACTAATAAATATTATAGAAAAAATAAGAACACTTCTATAATCGAAAACCACGATTATCGCTATGGCTTTTTTGAAGTAATCATTCTTTCTACATATTTCGCTAGCGTAACGTTATTTTTTCGTAAAATTTAAGAGCAATATCCAGAAGATACCTTTTAATAATTCAAGTTTGTACAATAAAATTACTCAATGGATTGCCTTTGGGATTCATATTTATATTCCAAGATTTAAGTTTCTCAAGAAACGTGTAGGCTTCTTGTTTGTTTTACATTTGCTTTCTATCTGTTTGCTTATGTGTTTAAAGTGTTTGTTTCGTTTCTAATATGCAATCGAAAAAAGAAGTAACAATTTACCTTTTATACTATGTTATCATTTTGCTTATTTTAAGCTGAGTAATTTGTGCGCCGAGAACAACGTAACACATTTTAATTCAAATATTATCGAGAAAGTGATTTTCATGCTTTATATCGAAATGTCATTTCGTATTCGGTTTAACGTCTGTAACGCAATCAAGAATTTATTGATGTATGCGGTCTCTTCATCGTTCATACATTTCTGTTCTTGAATATTAAACAGTTCTCGTTGTTTACTGATTGTGAGATTCGTCGCAAAGCTTTTGTAAATACGAGTGGAAAAGTGCTTAATTAAATTATCAGTTATTTAAAACAATTGCATACGCGACGTTTGAGAAATTCTTACTTATTTGTCTGTCATTAAACATGCAATAATTTATTTGTAATGTTTGTACATTAATTTTTTATGTAGACATAACAAAATTTATTATAACAATTTTTTTATATTGTGCATTAAAAACAGTTTAATTATAAACCTAAAAAAATAATATAAAGTTTTTAAAATTTTATAATTAAGGAATGAAGAGCATCGAGCCGTGACAAGATTTAAGTGTCAATATATTAAAAGTATAACAAAATTTTATATTAAGTAAATCGTGACTGTTGAAATAAAAAAGATTTATTAAAAATATATAATTATAGTTGCATCAATATTCAAATGTGTCATGGCAATATCATTAAAATAGAATTGAGTTTTACTTTTGTGCATTATACACATATGGCGTATAAAATATTCCGTCTTATAAAAATCTGGCTACGAAAATTTATCTGTTCATACTTTTAAGATTAAATACAAATTAAATAAAAGATTTAAAATAAATTACAATAAAAGAATAAGAATTTTTAAATTAAAATTTTTTAAATATTAAATACATTCGAGTTATAATCCAGAACGCTGAAAATCGAAGGAAAAATTGTATAACGCAGATTTAAATAACAGTGCAGTTGATCAGAGATCTTAAACATCGGCTCTTAAACACGGAAGATAGTCGCAGTTTTATGCTCGCGTAGAAACCGAGGAGGCTCACTTGACATGATTAATATCGACCAGTGTTTCTATTTTGATTGTTTCCTGCAGGCTGGACTCTTCTTTTGCGCAAGCATGGGAGCTCTCGTGCAGCTTCCGGCATTATTGTTTCTCTTGAGTTGTCGCTTTTACCATAACATTTTCCTCGAGGTGTCCTCGAAATCGACATTTTATTAGAATGCTTTTTGCTTCCTCATAGAGAAAGCTTTGTTTTCGTAAAAAAAAAGTTTTTTTAGTTGCTGCTGCCAATGTGTTCAGAATTTCTAAAACGTCGAAAAATCGCAATTTTAAAAAATGTCCGTATGTGTGTATGAGTGTGTGTGTGTTTTTTTTACAAGGGTAGGTAAAAATCTTCATAAAGACACCATGTAGCCCATGCTTCATGGTAGTGTGGGGTTCTTTACCCACTAAAAACACCTCCCTGTACGTCATTCACCATCCCCACGCGACCGCAGTAAGCATTACATTATGGGGTGGTATAGCTTTTTAGCTCCTCTTTATTATCGATTACCTCTTACATTCCCCGTCCTCGCTTTGCGCTTGGGGGTTCAGATTTCGGTTTCCCTCCTTTCTTGTTCTTTTCGTCGAAGATCCTTCAAGAGTTTCACTGCGAACGTTTGAACCGCTTTCCACTTTTGCTCAGAGGAAACCATATGCAACACGATGGTTTCCGGGATTATATTTTCCCCTATTTCCGCCTCCATAGCGCTGCGGGCGCCTCTGTATCGCCGACAGTGGAAAACCGCGTGTCAGCATCTTCAGGTACCCCACAATCCAGACAGTTGGGTGACTCTTCTAGCTTAAACCGGTGTAGATATGCTCGGAAGCATCCGTGACCCGTAAGCACTTGCGTTAGGTAATAATCCACTTCTCCATGCTGCCTCTGTATTCACGCTCGGATATCCGGGATGAGACGGTACGTCTATCTTCCCCGCTCATCTCCAGTCCATCGCCGTTACCATAGGTTGAGCGTCTCAGCCACCACGGCCTCCCGTTGGTTCCCATCTCGCAGATGGTACAACCTCTGCCATTCCTCAGCCACAAGATCAAAGGGCATCATTCCTGCAATCATGGTGTAAATAGACAGGTGAAGCATTGCGCATAATGGCGGCAGGTTTGGCGGTTGAACCAATCAGGAGGCGACCCGTTTTGTAGGCGCTCACTTTAAAGTGAAATTCGATTATAAGAAATAAAAATGCGTGAATCATGTAAAATTTTAAATATATATTTAATAAAATATAATAAAACGTTAAATAAATAAATTAATTAATGACAATTAATCCTACGTAACCCAACTAAGGCAGGAAAAACGGAATAAATGAATAAACTAATAAATTATATTATTATTAACCCTTAAGCTGCATACGGCGTCCGAGCCAAAGTGATATCTGGCATCTTCTCGTAACTGTAAAACTTGCAAGCCTGTCAGAAGATATTAAATAAACAATGTTTATCAAAATGACTATAAAATCGTCAACTACAATGTAGACAGATGTTTCATAAATTTTTTTAGATTTTTTAAAATACTTTAAGGTAGGGAAAAATAGCGTTGAACGTGACAGAAAAAACGTATGCACTTTAAAGGTTTAACCTACCTGACCAAATCAGGACAGAAGAAAGGAGTTTAATACATAAATAAACTATAATGACAATTAAATTTGCGTAACCAAATCAGGAATTTTAATCAAATATTATCCTACCTTGTTTGTTAGGTTATAGGTTTAATTGTTTATCAGTTTATATTTATTAAAGTATATATTTATTAAATTCCTCTGCTATGATTGGATTGCTATGATTTGTCATTAGGAAAAGTTATTGTACTCGCCTAGCACAATCCGGCACAATTTTAAAAAATTTTAAAATGTGAAATTCTTTTCCCCTTTGACTCATTATTTTCAACTCTTGCAACTTTCGATTCTTTCCTAGCCGTTATCTTGTTGTGCTCGACTAGCACAATTCAGCACAAGTCGTAAAATTTCATTCCCTGTCACGGTTAAAAAGTTATAGCGATTTGAAAATTGTAATTCCTAAAAACTGCTTTCTCTAGATAGTTGTGCTGCGAAAACTAACGATTTGCGGACATTTTTTCATTAGGAAAAGTTATTGTACTCGCCTAGCACAATCCGGCACAATTTTAAAAAATTTGAAAATGTGAAATTTTTTTCTCACCCCCATCCCCTTTGGCTCATTATTTTCAACCCCTGCAACTTTCGATTCTTTTCTAGCCGTTTTCTGGTTGTGCTCGTCTAGCACAACTCAGCACAAGTCGCAAAATTTCATTCCCAGTCACGGTTCAAAAGTTATAGCGGTTTGAAAATTGTAATTCCTAAAAACTGCTTTCTTTAGATACTTGTGCTGCGTAAACTAACGATTTGCGGACATTTTGTCATTAAGAAAAGTTATTGTACTCACCGAGCACAACCCGGCACAATTTTAAAAAATTTTAAATTGTAAAATTTTTTTTCTCACTCCCATTTCTCCCCCTCCCTTAGCCCATTATTTTCAACCCCTACAACTTTCTATGCATCTCCGGCCATTTCTTTGTTGTACTCATCTAGCGAAACTCAGCATAGCTTACAGAAGTTCGGTAAATGCGTTGTAAAAATAATTATTTGTTATTTTGTTTTTGAGATTTAATATTTTTTATCTGCCAAATGAAAAGAGATATCGAGTTTATTCCAACGGCACAACGTGGCACAAATTACTACCTATCAACAAAAAAAATGGGTTTATTTCGGGAAAAGTGCGGGGCTAGTATAATTTTGTTTTTATTTTTTTTCTTAATTGTTATTGAAGTTATCAATCTCGCGTTTGCGGCACAAGTCAGCACAAATGCAGCACAATACGGCACAAAAAAAACTGAAAATTCGAAAAGTGCGGGGCTATCAAAAATTTTGTTTTTTTTAATTTTCTCGAGTACGCTTTGAGTTATAGAGTTGCGGTTTGCGGCACAACACAGCACAAACGTAGCATAATGTAGCACAATTATTAAAAATACAGAATTTAAAAAGTGCGGGGCCAACTTCACACACGTCCGAATCTTAAAGAATGATATATGAAATAGGGGTAGAAAGAACTAAAGAATGTAATAGAATTAGAAAAATTGCTAATAGTAAAGGGGTTTCTGATTTCTGTTAAAAAAAAATGTACGTGATTGCTCCAATTTCCGCAAACTTTGAGATATCAAACTGAATTTTTTTATATGGATAATTTTTATGGATAATTTTTTGTTACCTATTTTTTGGAAACCGGTTTGGAAATTATTCAAATTTCGAGAAATAATAAGTATTAATTGGCCGATTTTCTTGAAACCAGTGCCAACATTTTTTTAATTTTTGGAGGATAAGTTTAATTTTTTATTAATGGATAATTTTTTATTAATGGATCAATTTTCTTGAAACCAGTGCCAAAATTTTTCTAATTTTTTGTTGATGATTTTGATAAAACTGATACCAAAAGTTTATTAATTTTATGGGGATGGCTACTGTGGGGTTGAAAATTGGAGGTTGCATGGGGTTCTATTGGTGCTCCTAATTAATGGGTGAGTTTGGGGAAAGGGGAATACATTTTGAGCTCGCGCGAAGCGTCGTCTGTCTGTCTGTCTGTCCGCGAACTCCTCTTACATTAATGAACCGATTTTCAAAGAATTGTATATGAAGTAAGGGTAGAATTTTCCGGGGATTGCCATGATGTAGTTAGGTATTATAAGTGTCTGACGTCTGTCTGTCTGTCTGTATGTATGTATGTATGTCTGACCGCGAACTACTCATTTGTTAATGCACCGAATCTCAAAGAATTGTATATGAAGTAGGGGTAGAATTTCCCGGGGATTGCTATAAAGTATATAATTTTTCGTTACTGATCTTTTTGGAAACCGGTTACAAAATTTTTCCAATTTTTCAGGAAATAATTGACCGAATCTCAAAGAATTATATATAAAACTAGTATGAAATAGGTGTAGAAAGAACTAAAGAATGTAATAGAATTAGAAAAATTGCTAATAATAAAGGGATTTCCGATTTCTGTTTAAAAAAATGTACGTATTGCTCCAATTTCCGCAAATTTTGAGATATCAAGCTGATTTTTTTCTTATGAATAATTTTTATGGATAATTTTTTGTTACCGACTTTTTGGAAACCGGTTTAAAAATTTTTCAAATTTTTCGAGAAATAATAAGTATTAATGGACCGATTTTCTTAAAACCAGTACCAAAATTTTTTTAATTTTTGGAAGATAAGTTTAATTTTTCACTAATGGATCGATTTTCTTGAAACCGGTGCCAAAATTTTTTTAATTTTTTATTGATGATTTTGATAAAACTGATACCGCAAATTTTTAAATATCAAGCTGAATTTTTTTTATGGATAATTTTTATGGATAATTTTTCGTTGCCGATTTTTTGGAAACCAATTTCAAAATTTTTCAAATTTTTCGAGAAATAATAAGTATTAATGGACCGATTTTCTTGAAACCAGTGCCAAAATTTTTTTAATTTTTGGAGGATAAATTTAATTTTTCATTAATGGATAATTTTTCATTAATGGATCGATTTTTTTTAAACCGGTGCCAAAATTTTTCTAATTTTTTGTTAATGATTTTGATGAAATTGGTACTGCAAATTTTGAGATATCAAACTGAATTTTTTTTATGGATAATTTTTTGTTAACGATTTTTTGGAAAACGGTTTCAAAATTTTTCAAATTTTTTGAGAAATAATAAGTATTAATGGACCGATTTTCTTGAAACCAGTGCTAAAATTTTTTTAATTTTTGGAGGATAAGTTTAATTTTTCATTAATGTAAACAAATACCTTTAGCACCCTCTATCTCTGGTATTTGTTGAGTCACCGCAAAAGCGCATATACGAAAATTATAGAGAATTGAGTCCTCTACAAGTTTTATTTGAACATTTTTTTGATAAAACCAACAGGGAGCAATATAATTGTCAATAAAAATGTTCATATTGACGGCACTTTTTTTGTTGTAACTTTTCCTTAACAGCTATTAAAAAATTTTTCAAACAAAAGTTGTAGCAAATATTTTTCCCTATAAAACAAAACAAAAATTAAAAAAATCCGACCAATAGGAGCCAAGATATCCAAACTTACCCCTATTTTTAAGATGGCCGATGCACAGGGAAATTGGAACTTTGTGAATTCGGGCATCTCCTATGACCTCCTACTCACCTTTAAAAAATTGGCTGGTCTATCCGTTTTGTAAATATTCGGTGTTTTTCAAGCTAATTTTACTGGCCTATAGGCTTTAAAACAACAAAGTACTTTATTAAAATTGAAAAAAATAAATGTTAAAATTTTTTTTCTCATTATTTTATTTAAATATATATTTCTACAAATATCTATTAGGCCAGTCATATTAGACATCAAACCTTCCAATTAATCTTCCCAGGTTGCAACCACCATGAATTGCTTTGATTTGAGGTGCTATAAGTAGGATTTATTTTGCTTCGCAAAATTAACGCGCAATAAAAAGTTATTAACAATATTATCAACAAAAAACACGATTTTTTTATTTTTTCTCAAATATCTCGAAAACTAAGCAAGATAGGGTAACTAACTATACGTACCTTTTTTGTAGAGCGTAAAATTATCTACAATAATGATCTGAACAACATTTATCGTCAAGTCAGTCGTTTAGCTTGCAAGCGCCGTCAAAGTCCGAGACATGGATCCCGAAAACCCTCGATTTCATCGTTTCTTTGATGTTGCGCCGGTGATTTTTTTCCGTTATTTAAAATGGAATTAAAAATCCCCCAAAAATCACACATCATCTGAGAACTACAAAGAATACTTTTCACAGTATAACTGATTTTTTAGATCCTTTTTCTTTAGTTTGTAGCTATGTAAGCAAAAAATTTTGATTTTTTGGAATAGTCTTAGTTTTTCGCTGTTTTCAGGCCTTAGAATTTAATTGAGACGAATTTTATCGTATGCATCTTGTTGTGGACGAAATTTGCAACAAAAAAGGACCCTTGTATTTTTTTCGTACGACAAACGCTGATTTTTTTATTGACGCACAAAGTTATCCAATATTGCGCACAGGTCGGATAACGCTTGTTTTACATCAAAATAATTATTTTTTATTAACATTTACGTGATTTTTTGCATTATTATTGAACCATATTGCAAAGCCGTTTTTTTTGCAGTAATAAAAATTTATGTTTATAAATGAATAGTGTAAGAGGTATTAGGTAATAAGAAGTATGTAGAATTTATACAGTTGGCAAAATAAAATGGAATACATACTTAGGAATGGAAACTGAAGTATTGGTGTTCTATAATTTGGCCTCTCTATTCTTTCGCCGCAATGTGGTTTGTGAAGAGCATTACTAATACATCAAATAATTTAGCGATTCTATCAAGGAATATAGGTCGTAGAATTATTATAAGAATTTATTCCACTGTGGAACCATCTATATGTTTGCTGGACACTTACCTATGTTCTTTAATTTAAATTATCTTGCAATATGGAAAAGTATTTTGCTATTAAGCTTGGTACATTATAGTAATTATTTGTTAATGCGTTGCAATTTATCAAAAATACATTTCGAAAATATGCGGCAAACAATAATAATATTTATTTATACATAACTATAGGTTTTTAAAAACGTGCAATGGCAGCTATATCATAAATTTTATAAAATTTAAATTTATCTTACAATTAGTTTAATTGTCTTGTGTTACTGTGTCTTTGTGAATTGATGAATTACGTTGAAGTACATTGAAGTGTACATTAAAAATCAATATTAAACATATAGGATGTATATGTATGTATAAACAAGAAAAAATGTCATATGTACATATGTCCGGAAATGCCTGTGTGTGATTTATGAATTTTAATCGAAAAATTACATTTGACAAAAACTGATAGAATACATCTACAATGACACATGACTAAAGTACATCATCTTCAGTTCAATTGTTTATCTTTAACTTATAATTTATAACAAATGCTCAATATGTTCTCCACCTGCTTCAATGCACGTATGGACGATTATTGACTGTCGCACCCTTTTAAAGATGATGGTTGCGGATGGTTTCGCGGACATCCATGATACGTTGGTGAAGCGTTTCTTTATTTGTAATTTCAGTTGCATAAACTAGGGCTTTTAAGTGTCCCCACAGATGAAAATCTAATGGATTTAGGACAGGCAAACGTGTCTGAGACAATCTTTTGATTATAACTCATAAACCAAGCATTTCCGGATATATGTGTATATAACATTTTTTTCTTGTTTATATGTGGAGAACTTACTCTCAAAGTTTGTACAAGTATTTCTGAATTATCCTGTACATTAAAAATAATTTTTCTAAAATTTTAAATATACCTACATATGAATGAAGTTCTATTTGTCTAAATTTTAATTAATTTTAAATTAATATTATAAACATATATAAGAAAGAATTAATATGATACATTAATAATTAAACATTTATAGTTTTAAATATTTAAGATTTATTTAAAATAATATTCTGCATGATATTGTTAATTTCAGAATTCTAACAATATGATCTATGCTTTTAAGTTAATAAAGCCATGTAATATACTTACGCATAACAAAATACGGATCGATTATATCATCTTTTCAAGTATCTATCTAATGCGATACTTTACTGAAAAGCAATATATATGTGTTATGTTAAGATATTTAAACGCAACAATCCTTAAAAAATTTATGACGAAGTATTTAAAGTAAAAGTAAGAACGACCCGGGTGGAAATTACAACCTGACGCTGTATGGGCTCCGGTTAGTTTTCCACGAGTTAATGTGGGCGCTATGATGGAAGGCTTGCCTGGGGTTGTACTGGGTGGTAACGGCAATAATGGCCAGCTCCAATATTGGAAAACTATCTAGGCCCTGGCTCGCGGAGCAATGTTGCCCTAAGACATTAAATCTGTCTAGCCGCTATGTAGAAAGAGATCCCATGTGCGAATTTCATAAAGGCTCAGTGCTGGCTTGGTACTGGTGCCAGAGTTACCAGTACTGGCTGACGATTCTGGGCCAGTACAAGCTAAGATCGGGGTCATTACTGGGGCAATGTCGGAATGATAACACGGGTCCCAGTCTTGGCGCCAACTTTGGCCCGACACAGAGTACTAGTACGGGGACAACACTGATTGCCATATCATACTCGCGGCGTGTTGCTTTCGTGCCGCGGTCGTTACCTCCGGCGCCGCTCGAGCGAGAATTTCTCCAAGTCCAATTCAGTCTTTCGACACCGACTCGTGGCAATGCTGTGTTCGTATAAGTTACACGACGGTGGCGATCGACTACGAGCGCGAGCGAACGGGAAACGATGCTCCCCGCATCGACTTCGTCGTACGTGCCCCTTTCGTGTACGTATTCCACAAACGTTTTACACATTCGTACGGACCAAGCGAAACGCGTCCGTACGTATCGCTCGTGTCGCTCGGCTCGCCGAGCGCACCGCACCTCTTATAGTACCCAACCAGCCGGCCGAGCGATCGGCGACGCATGGTCTTACGCACTGTCGCTTACGGGCGCCGGAGGCGAAACCATCGAGACCATCGGGACTTGACCGCTGAGAGCGACGACGACGCGAATTCGATTACCGTACGAGATATCCGGCAGCCAGTCTCGGGGGTCGACGATACGTCACGTTGACGCAAAGCGAGACGAATGACACCATAATTCGGGGTACTTGTAACCGAGAGGCACGAACGCGGTCGTTACCGCGTGGGCTCTAACGAAAAGTCCTCTCGCGGCGTGTTGCTTCCGCGCCGCGGTCGTTACCTCCGGCGCCGCTCGAGCAAAAAGCTTTCTAAGTCTCCTCGCGGCGTGTTGCTTTCGCGCGGTTGTTACCTCCGGCGCCGCTCGAGCGAAAATTTTCTAAGTCGACCCAATACATGCCCAGTACTGAGCCAACTCTCGGCCGTAGATCAATATCATTTCTGGCCTTATACACAGTCAGTACTGAGACAAGACTCGCCTCGGAACAGAATATGGTTGCGTGGGGGTACTGGTCACCGAGACTGGCACAATACTGATCTAGCGGTTTATCCGTACTGGGGCAGTACCACCCACACACATCAAGTCTTGGCAGCCAATATTGTGCCACTTCTGGGCCATGCGGACAACTCTGGCAGAAGTCCGAGATTTCTCTAGAACACCGTGACGCCATTTTATTAAGTTGTTGCTCTTTCCGCGCGCCTGGCAGACATCGGTGCGAGTTTTACGTCGCTTCGTTTCGCGAATTGCCGGGTCTCGCTCTGTTCTCACGTATACTCTTATCCGCGCTCGCGAATCGCCCTTGCCAACGGCCCCTCTACTGTGACCGCACGGAGGTGTGATGCTCTCAAGATCTATATAACGGTCGGTGTCACCGACACGGTCGCCACTCGATTTTGCCCGACAGAAATCGAGAAAGTTCTTAATATTCGCGCTAAGATATAATGAACTTACTACCCTTTGCTGATTCCCCCTTTTCCCGCCTCTAGAACTCGGAGTCTAAAACACCGTGACCGCCGGGGCACGAAGCCCTCGGGGCACGCGCTCCGCCTAACCGAGTAAGTAAGGAAACGATGAAAGTAGTGGTATTTCACCGGCGATGTTGCCATCTCCCACTTATGCTACACCTCTCATGTCTCCTTACAGTGCCAGACTAGAGTCAAGCTCAACAGGGTCTTCTTTCCCCGCTAATTTTTCCAAGCCCGTTCCCTTGGCAGTGGTTTCGCTAGATAGTAGATAGGGACAGTGGGAATCTCGACATTTGCACATGGGTTATAATCCTGCCTCACTGGCCGGGCGCTAGCTAGCCCCCGGCTGGATTTCCCATCTTGGCACCCCCGCACAATTCTGTCTAGCGCCTAGATGAAATACTAGGCAGCGCCTAGCTAGATTTCCGATACGGGCGTGCCACGACATTCCCCACGGGGCCCAAAATAGAAACTTGGATCGCCCAGACACATTTCCACCCGGGGAGCAATATTAATGTAATAATTAATTTAATAAATTAATAAAAATATTTTAAAAGTTATTGCAATTAATATAATTAGTCTTTGTTAAATATAAATTACATTAAAACCTTATTTTTTAAAACATTTTTTCTTTAAAATTTCTATTTAAAATTAATTTAAAATAAGATTAAATTAAAATTATTTTGATATTTATTCAGCGTTTTAGCGTTATACAAACAAATTAATTACGTATGATATTTTTATAAGATATTTATTAATGCATCACTGATTAATTCAATAAATGTATTTACAGTTCAATATATTGTATATATTACACATTAAGAGTTAATCTATTGCATAAAAGCGACCAATGATTTTATCGTATTTTATTTTTTACTGCGGAAATAAATTGAATTTTGACCGTGAAAATAACTACTTCGTTATATTGCCTAATCAAATGTCGTACGTAATTTCGTTATTGAATACGATATCGTGAACGATGTTGATTGCTTTTTCGTGTCAATGGAATTTAGATAGTACACCGCAAAGACATAAAACCAATATTTCATAAGTCTTATGTAATGGATTTTGGCTTAGTAATTTACATATGTATTTGTTTACACTGACATGGACATTATTATATATTTAAAGAGATAATAACATCAGTGACAGTATACATTTAAAAAGATATGCTGACTGAAATTAGGAAAGAGCTGTGTTTAATTATAATTCAATTTTGATAAAGTATAATTCATAGATTAAAAATAATTAAACAGAATACTATTAACTAAATATTTTTTCAAGAATTTACAAAAACTGAATAATTAAATGCAAAGTATCAGAAGAAGCAATATTTGGAAATATTTATTTTAACAGATAATAAAAATTTAATAAAAATATAAGATACTATTTTAAGAAATATAAATTTTGATAATTATGCAGAAATAGGGAGCCATTCCCGATTTCAATAATTTTGGGGTATGTTATCAAGGTTATCACTCTGAGTAACCTTCAAAAGGTTTTAGCCGGTGGTCATTGTTTGTTATTAACAAAAAAGTTTAAGAAATATAACAGTTGTGACGTGACATTAGTCACGTCCCCTGCCCGGATGGTAGCACGGCCGAGGTGGGCGTCAGGGGTGGTGCCTCCACCCGAGCGGGCGAGGCGTTAGCGTTACCGTTAGGCTAAATTTATACTCTGTAGTAAGACATATACAGGTTATGAGCGAGGGTGCGGAGCGGCTGGCCAGGGATCCTTGTAACGGCGGAAAGTCGCACCGCGGGATTATTGCAAGTGGACGGCCGGAGGCCTACGGAGGACGGACGGCCGACGAGCGGGTCACGCTGGGGCCCACAACCGGGATACCCGAGCACCTAACAGGAGGCCGCGTAGCCCGCAACCAGAATGACGGCCCGGAGCACGGAGGGACCGAGAAGGGGGACGCCCCGACGAAGGTCCCCGTCCCGCGATAAAACCACTACCGGAGTTCCGCCACCGGTCGACAGGCCACGGCCTGTCCAGCCTGGCCGTCGATGGACCGGTCCTCGAGTCGCGGCCTGGACAGCCGGACTCGACGCGGATTTGAAACACCCGCCGGTAGGTGGAGGCGGAGGCGCCCGGACGGGCGCAGCGATCGCATAGGGCGCAGCAGGCATCGGGCGCGGCGACCGCGCGAGGCGCGGTGATCCCGCAAGGCACCGGAAGTCGGGCGCGGCGATCGCACGAGGCGCGGCAGTGGTGCAACCCCGGCGCGCAGGCGCGCGGGCCCAGCGTGGTCCCGCCGGACCGGAGAGAATAAAGCCCCTTGCACAATGCTAGGCAATAGGCAATAGGAACAGGGAATAGAAATAAAAAATCATGTATAAATGCAGAATAAACAGTGACATAGGCAATAGACATAGAGTTTCCGTTACGTTGAAAATTCTGTGCCTTATTGCCTGTTGCCAACCAATCATAGTATTCGAATTTTTTGAGTTGTAATTAACGATTTTATGGTTATTTCCTGTTCCTATTGCCTATTGTCTAGCATTGTGCAAGGGACTTTACTGTCGCGTGAGCCGCCATACCGGACGGTACCATTCTGCCCTTGCGAGCGTTTTTTCGGGATCAGGCTGCCGGCGAAGGAAGAAGGAAGCGATTGTAAGGCCACTGCTCACGCACCTAAAGTAAGATCGCCACGATACCAAGGTCTTCCCGGGAGTCGCGTTGTGCCGCGAGAATGTGTGATCCGTGTTAGAGTATCGAGAAAAATACCGCGGGAGGGCCCGGCCGAGAAAGCGAAAGCTATACTGCCCGTCTCGGGGATTCGGATGCGCGGCCGCCGACAGTCAGCGTCTCGTAATTTGTATGATTTCCGCGAAATTTTCGTGATTCGTCTGAGTTCCGTGTGATCTCCGTCTGATGCGTTTCAGTGTGATTTTCGTGATATCGTTTCGTGAACGGGAAGATGCGCCGGTCGTAATCGAGCCGTTTTGGGCGGGGTGCTCTTCGCACGACCGGGCACCGTATCATCGCGGGGCCGTAGCGTGGCCTCCGCGTGATCGCGTCGCGGCGTGCGGGGCATCGTTGTGTCGTATTGCGGACCTCGCGAGGCTTCGTGCGTGAAGGCCGAGGTCAATCGCGGGGTCAATCCGGGACTCGCGTAATCCGAAGGGATTCGCGGTCATTTTTGGGAGATTATCGTTTCGGGTGTCGTTGCGTTCGTTGTAAGTAAGTGTGCGTCGATGCCGCGAAATCCTGCGTAATGTTCATGTATCGTTCGGCGTAAGGTACCGCTCGCGTTAATGTCTCGGTCCGCGTAATGTTAATGTATCGTTTGCGTAAAATGTGTCGTCTCGCGTAAAGTATCGTGTCGCGTTAATATATCAGTTGGCGTAGAGTATTGTGTCGCGTTAGAGTATCGTTTTGCGTAAGGTACATCCCGCGTTAATGTATCGTCCCGCGTTAGAATATTGTTCCGCGCTAGAGTTGATTCGCGCTCAGTCATTATTGAGTTGTAACGAGATACTTCGCCGATCTCGCGAAGCGTGGCGGGACGCGCTGTGACCGTCGTCGGTCCTTTGCGGAAGATCATACTCTATCCTGTCTTCTTCTCTTTTCTCGTTAAATATACTCGTTACCCTTGTTATTTAATTTGCTTTATTTCTTTGTGTGTCGATTGCGCTGCGCTCCCTCTCCTCCCTTCATCCGAGATCCACCAGCGGTCTCGCTTATGGACTGCACGCCTGAGATACGTTAGGCTTTCGCGTGGGATTTAGATTTTAGAGTAACGTGGTGCGCGTAATCGCACCTGGCGCCCATTATCGTATTGGAAAAAATTGTCTGGTCGAGCTACCATCTTGCGATAGAGATTTCGGGAAACTTAAGATTAAGCTTGAGATAAGGTAAAGTGACGGCGCGCTCCTTTTCGGCCGGCGAAACCGAAGGGACATCGTCGTCGTCGTCATACAGTTTATTTCAGTGCTAAGGGAAGTAATTTGCTGATACGTGTGTATATACAGTACACATGTAGGCGGTGGAGGGACTACCACCCCATCCCTACTCATCCCTGCTTGCGGTAGCCCCTCTTCTGTCTACATGTGTACCGTTTATACACATACATATCAGCAAATTACTTCCCTTAGTACTGACACAAACTGTTATATTTCTCAGTTACATTTGTTAGTATCTTTTTAATAAACAACGAGCGCCGACTGCAATCTTTACAATATTACTCTATGTGATGACCTTAATTGATAATATATTTCAAAATTATTGAAATCGGGAGTGACTCCCTATCTCTTCATAATTACCTAGGCTGCGTTTCAGAACCACGCTCTTAGTGCTATGAGCGTGCTGTGACCTTGTTTAACTTTCTGTAAGTAACAAAGATAGAACGACGCTCGAGTACTAAGATTGTGGTTTTGGAACGCAGGCATAAATTATTAATATATTTCATTGTTTAATATTATTTTATTGTTTAATATATTTCATATTACATATTATACAATTTTTATTGTGATTTTATTATGATTTATATTATGTAGGTATATTTCTTTTGTAATTGACAATGTTGATATAAGCTTTTACAAGACAAAAGATTATTATATTTATTATAGAAATATATACAATTGAATTTATTGTGTTAAATTTTTAGATAATACCACCTTTATTAAATTGTACAATTAGGCACAGAAAAACAATTGTTCAAACTTTTTATTAAAGAAAAATTCTTCTGATATCTAAAATGTTTATGGCTTCTCAATTAATTAATTTTTATTTTTAACTTTTTCATTTTTCTAATAATTCCAACGTTGATAAGGTAGAAACTTCCGAAATTAAAATTCACTATTTCGTAAATTCGCGCAATGCTATTCTGATTAAGCATACTCTTCAGCTGGCCTATTTGTGACCTACTCGACATGCTTCTAGAGGAAGTGTACTTAGCACATATTCGCTCAAGTCATTCTCGCGTGTTGGCTATTTCTGAGACCACTGTATGAGAAGACATATACTTTGTAGGTTGACAATAGGTATATTGTCACTCCATTCGAGGGCAAGGGAGATGCAACATAGTTATACCCTGCTGCTTTATCGACTGCTCAGCATCCGTTGGGAGCTTCCGTCTGTTTAAGCTCTCGACTTATACCACCACAGATGCTCTTGATGATTCCTAGATTGCGCCCTTTCATATTCATAAAAGCTTCCTTAGAATTGCATTACGTAGATGGTAAACGCGGCATATTTTAGATTTTTTGAAATATAATTAATGCTATAATATTATATAGATATGATAAAAAGAAATGACTTTATGGAAAAATTAATAAGTACAAAATTATAAAAACTTTACAAAAATTGATAAATAAGATTAAATTTTGTATTTTTTATAATTTGCGACATATTTTAAAAAAGCTCATTGTGTTTTTTTGAATTAATTTGTATTTAGAATATATTAGTACGTACAGTATTAATATATAGCTTTAATAAAATAATATATATGTGTGTGTGTGTGTGTGTGTGTGTGTGTGTGTGTGTGCGTGCGTGCGTGCGTGCGTGCGTGCGTGCGTGTGTGTGTGTGTGTGTGTGTGTGTGTGTGCGCGCGCGTGTGTGTGTGTGTGTGTGCGTGTGTGCGTGCGTGTGTGTGTGTGTGTGTGTGCGTGTGTGCGTGCGTGCGTGTGTGTGTGTGTGTGTGTGTGTGTGTGTGTGTGTGTGTGTGTGTGTGTGTGTGTGTGTGTGTGTGTGTGTGTGTGTGTGTGTGTGTGTGTGTGTGTGTGTGTGTGTGTGTGTGTGTGTGTCACAAAACGCTTAGTAAAAAGATTTACTTCTGTGAAAATCTTAAATTGGCTTTCTGATTACCTAAATAATTATTTTTTTCAAATTATTTAATATATATTTTGCACTTATATACTGCTAATTATAGAAATTTTTAATATATTCTCACTCACGTATTATGCAAACCATAAATTAAATGGACTTTGACATGGTGTTCACTCAAGATGGTGTTCTCATATCTTCAATTTATCTGCCTTTATACAGACCAAGACATTATAAATGAAATTCACGTTTACGACATGTCCCTATGCGGAAAGCAGCTTATCGCTCAGAAACTAAATTAATCATGCATTGGATCACTTTGGGTTGTTTGGTACTGATTTGGTATAATTAAATTTTGAATAACGGTACATGCGGTAGAAATAGCAATAAAAGGCTGCAAAATTGCAGTTGCATTGATTGTGAAGCTAATGTAAGCAGTGCTTTATGTTTTACATGGTATAAGAAATATCAATTAGAGATATAAATGTATATTATTGTTTTAATTTAAATTGTATATTATTATCTTTACATGTTCTCCATATTGTGTAAAGAATAAAAGATACTGGATTTAAAACTGACTATGATACTTTAATACAAAAAAAAGGGAAAATATTACAGTTAAGAATATTTTATTATATCATTTGCAATTTGAATCTTATTGTTTCTCAATGTCTATGTTTTACATCGCATTAAGACAATATCAAATTTTATGGAATAAATTCGCCAAATATTTTTTTGTTTTAGATAAGCAGTATTTATGCAAATATTATTCTCTGGTATAAGCAATTTTTGTGTAGTAATATATAAAATAAAATAATAATACGAGCAATACAAATTAAAAGCTATTGAATTATTTACCTGATTGATTTTAAAGGTTTATTTTGTTATTCAAATTACGCTTCTGATGCGCAAACACAAATCTACTACTCCATTAATCCAATTGGTACAATCTACTGTCCAAAAAATGAATGTGCAACAGAGGAGCGATATATTTTTGAAATAAAGCTATATATGTGTATTCTGCTCGTTATGCACGCTTGTCTTCTCCGTTATTATCCTTATGAAGTTTTATACGATATGCGCTGTTCTTCAACCGCATCAATCGATTATGCTATTTGCATATCTGGCAATTTTGTATTTGCTTTTTATTGCGGTCCTCTTTATTGCAGTATTTCAAAGTTATAGTATTCATATACATATATTATCTTTTTATCCTCAGTTCTTTTTATTAATTAGTATTATATATAAGCGTTTCCTTTATAAAATTCTCGTCAAACATTTGATATTTCTATGCTTAAGCAATTAAAAATTTAGGACCTTTAAATCTTTTTTTAAGATGAAAGATCGATAATAAAAATCTATCCTTTTTATTTCGTTTTACATACGAACCGACTTTATTGAAACAGATTTATATTTTAATTAAAAATTCAATAAATTAAATAATGCAAAAAAAAAGAGAACTTAATACGTATAATCTGTCATACACCATATAATATTATTATACAATAATGTTATTATACAATAGTTTGTCGCATAAATGGTAAAGTGATGTGTGCGATGCCTCATAAATAAATGGTTAAGTTAGAATACTAATAAGAAAATAACTTTATATATGATATATAACTCTTATGAGAATATTTGGCTTAATCAATATATGTACATATATACATATATATCAATAAATGTACAACATGTGTATATAATAAAATCATGTTAATTGTTAACAATAGTAATATATCTTACAATAGCAACATTTAATTACTAGCATAATATATTAAGATTATTCTGTAATATTTAAAATACTTTTTATTTTTATTTTATATTCTTTATATACAGCCATATAATTCTCTAGATGCACATAATTTTGTAAAAAGGTCTGAAAGATACTCAGTAAAACATTTTATATATAAAAACGTACATAAATATATATTGTTGTAAAAATTGTATATCCATATGTTTCTACTTCTTGTGTAATTTCTGTTTTTATATATAGAAAAAATAATAAAAATATTTAAAAATAATTAAAAAAATAATTTTTGTATTACTTCTTTGTGAAAAGTAAACTTTGAAAAAATGAGAAAACTTGTAATTACATGTAAACGTAATAATATAAATATAATTATATGTATATGATTATGCATATTGTATATAAACTAATTACTATTTTACTTTTTGTAAAAAAAACAATGCAAAAATTATTTTTTAAATTATTTTTTAATTATTCTTTTTATTATTTCTTTTATATATACAGACAGAGATTATCCAAATAAAAGAAAACAATTCAAAACATATTTAGACATGTTTTATATATAATTTGTATGTTTGTGTATATTTTTATATGAAAAGTTTTTTACCGGGTACTTTATGTAATCTTTAAGTACACCTAAAAGCTTTTAACCCTTAAATGCCACCCGGGGTCCAGCGGACCCCAGACCCTTTAGAATGATATATTTTCAAATGTTCCCGCCAAATATGGAGCTCATATTTATTTATTTTTTATTTTTTATTTTTTTTATTTTGGAGCCAACATTTTAACTGTTGGCGATCTTAATTTTTTATACTATGTTGAAATTGAAATTTTAACAATATAAGCATTTTATTCTCTTTTCTAAGCCTTGAACAACATTGAAAATAATTTTCATAACTAAATATCAAAAAATCAATAAGTAAGGAGACATTTTTCATGCTGGGGTCTTTTAGACCCCATGTGTCATTTACGAGATTCTTGAGAGGTGTGGCATTTAAGGGTTAATCTTTTATAAAACTAACAAGCACGGTTTTATTTCGCGTGTCATGAATCTTTATCTCTAAACTTTTGTACATAAAAAGTAAAAGTGTGTTACAAGCATGAAGTTGTATTAAAATGACGATTATCAGATTACAAATAGCATGAAAAGACTCCATTAAAAGCATTAGTCTCTCGCGCTTATACTTTTTATTACGCAAACACTCGGTGCATACAGTAGCGAACCACGTGGGTCACTTAGATTTTCAAGCCTTCCGCCTGTGCACAGCGCATGCTCGTCACGCAAGTTTAGCTTGGCTCCCGGTGCAAATCGATGCTGTCTCTCCGAACCGTCCATTCATCCACAGTTCCGTTACACCAATATAACCTATCGCCCCAAAAGTGCAAACATACCCTTAATAGAGTACGTGTTACCTCGCTGATTAAACAGGGATGCTCATTCACAGAGGTTAACAAAAATTAATAAACAAAAATTAGTAAATAATTTAATTAATAAAATATCAGGAAACAGAAAAACAGTATTACAGTTTGATAAAAATAATTGTTTGAAAACAAATTCGCTTGACTAAAAATAGTTAGCATAAGTGATTTCAGAAAAACAGATGCATTACGGTCTCACTTTACAGCTTTCTTTTCGATCTTAGAAATGCATCAAGAGAAAAAGACAGACTCACGAAAGCATGCGTTTTTCTTTGACAAGAAATTTGCAAATCGTCTTTGGCTGCAGCTCGGTAGTGTCATTTTTCTCAAGAAGTACAACGATGAAGAAACTGAAAACACGACCACGTTGGGGAATGAATAAATCGCATGCGTCATCGTCATTTATCTCGATTTCACGGTCATTTGTCATTCACGGGACACGAGAGATCCATGAGCAGCCTGGACATGACGGACTGCTAAGCTGTAATGATGAGAGGTGGAGTAGATCTCCGACGTACTCCACAAAGTGGCGCAGTCGCCTTGACAACGGCGGCGCCATGTGCGTGTATGTGCTCCCTTTCACGGCGGTGTCGACGGACGGTGAAGAGACGGAAAAGGACAACGTCCACAGGAGTGAGTGAGATAAACGACGATTACACCCTGCGCGATGATAGAAAGAGGGAGAGAGCGCGACAGTGCGCTTGATGGTGCTAGCTAGAGAGAAAAAGTGGAATACCGGGGTTGGACGGTCGGGCGCAAGGGGGTGGCGCGCGAGAGAAAACCGCTAGCGTGTACCGCAGTACGGGATAGTGAGCTGTGAGCTGGTCTTCCTCTCTCACGCCGCGAAAAAGGCCACTATCGGCTGAGACAATACGATCGTTCGGCTGTTCGTTTTCCGCCATTCCATATCTTATGAGGACAGATTGTTCGCGAAGGTGTTCGATTCCCGACGTCGTTCCAGTTCAAGAATGTAACGTATTACGTGAGGAAGTGGGGATAATTGTAATATTTATACTGGATTGTTCTCGAGGCTGCTCCGGATCTCTTTAAGGGTGTGATCAAGTCATACCAGTTTTTATATCAGTTGTCGCGACGCGCTCGACGAATGTCAAGGACGATGCGGCATTTCGTCGTTGTACGGCACAACACCCGTTAAATTCCGCATTAGTGACACCCGTGAATCGAAGAGACAAGGGACAGCGATGTCAGCTGGGAAGTATCGTGAACGCGTGTAGATCGCAACGTCAAAGATACTACGTTCTTTTTCTCGAAAGCTTCATCTTTAAATAAGTGATGCAAAGCGGACCACTTACCGTCTTGATCTCATTGAGATCCTAACAATGCAGGCACCTGTTCTTGAGTGCAGCGAATCGGAGGACGGCGAGGTGGATAACGATCCTCCCTTAACTGTCTCCAGAAGTGACAGTGGAACGGTATCCTCGTGAGACCCTGCCACCTGCGGCGAGTGTACTACGGCTTATTAATTGGTATCAAACGAGAACTTGAAGTTTTCGGTATCCTTCTCATTGATGCGATTTTTGAAGAATTTCTTTGATACGCAAAGAATTCCATACTTACGATAGAATACCAGTTATATGAAAAATTGATATATGAAGAAGAATTTTTAAGTGACTGGACAGGAATGCGTTTGAGATACGTTTCCAAAACGTAAAGAAATGTTACGAAATAGAGACAACAAAGATTGTTGAAGATAAAGTTTAAATGATTGAATACATTCTTGTTATTGACAAATTCTCAAGAAAAGTGGTTTTATCGTATTCTAAATGTGAGATGTATGTCATGACATGAAGAATCACACCCTGTTTCTACATGATCCAAAGATCTTGTTGTCTAAACAAGAAAACAGCTGTTGTTTTTGCCGCACATTAAACTGACATTTTAAGAGGCGAAAAAGTGAATATTCTCACATATGTGAAATTTAATTGCTATCTAATAAAATATTTGAGACACTGGAGTATGGATTTATGGATATATCGATGAAATCTGAAGCTTAACATAAATAGGTATACAATAAATTACACAATAAACACAATCTAAACTTGAGATATATGGAAAGATATAAGCATTCAGGAGTTTGTTAAGTAAGACGTTAAAGTAAGATGATATAATCTCATCAAGATATTAAGTAAAGTTGAGCTCGCGTAACTTGCAAAGGTGCGCGTTCTCGTTGTTATAGTTGCTATATCCGTTGACCGTGACCTTCGATCACCATGTGACGTCATTCAGGTCAGACGGAAACGGTGCCGTGCAAACGAATGCGTCTCCAGATGCTTTTATGACCGCCGTCGCGGCGACAGTAGCAATCAATCAGACTGTTGTGCATTCAGTAGACATTATTTTATCATTTTGAGGAATGAGACTCTAGCAAAACTCTCATTATATAAAACATGCATTTCTCGCTCAGTGAAAAAGATAGTAGTAAAAAGAGAGATCATCGAAAAAAATGAGCGGTGTATTATTTTGTTTTGGTACTCCAATACTTTTTATGGTTCAGCTCCTGTGCGTATGACTACGATCGTTAATAACTCATATAGGTTCGTGATGCATAAAAAAATATGTGAAGTAACATAAGTTTAAAATAAACGTTGCTTTACTTTGATAAAAAGTGACCACGCCAACGGAGTACTAGAAAACTCTTTTAACTTTCGCTCAAAAGATAAAAAATGTGACACTCAACATCTCGCAAAATGTTTTAACGTAAGTGTATTTTCATTTCGCGAGCGAGAAAGAAGTGCGAATCAATTCAGAACGATTCCAAGGGAATTGCCGAATACACTTTTCCGTAGTTACGCAAGGTGCGTTAATACTTTACACTGTTCCATTGTTATTTGCGATCAATCGTTATTGTTATCTTGCGATAATGACTTTCAATGTGAGCGTCACTTGATGTCAAAAGTATAATACTGGTGCAAGAAAAAGTGAGCTTCATGAAACTCTCATTTTTGTTTTAAAATTCAACAACGGTTTTAGGCAAGAACAGAACGAAACCTCAAGTTACTCTTTTTCTTCGTTTGTTATTATACACTCTTGATGCATTTTCAATGATCAAAAGTAGCCGACCCAAATTGTTATCCACATAGTTAACAAAAAAGTATATATTGTTGATAGTATTTATTATATTAAGGCGTTAGTTAATGAGATTTATTAAAGCTCGTTGAAAGTTAGAATTTTGAGAAACTGCTTTTAAAAAGTAAATGTTTATTGTTAGAATCATTATGTAAATTAGCATCGGAGAAATTAATGCTCAGAGTTACGACATTTTTCAGAATTTTTATGAATGTTGTTAATAATATTAAGAGTTTATTAGTTGAATAATATCAACTATAGCGGTTTATGCAATAGCTTGTAATATTCTCAAAAAGTCAGGAAATACTTTAGTTATGTGAAACTACTTCGCAAAATTACTGCATCTGCAAGTCTTCCATCTTATTTCGACAAAAAAGACAAATGAGAAGCAAGCGTTTCTTTCACTTCTGAAGAACCAGAACTTACAAATTCTTTCTAATATAAATTTACTCGGTGAATCGGGTACAAGATCGGAATTATTCAAGATCGCTTCAGGGTTTTTTTCATCATGGCACGAATAGGTCACAAAAGATTACCTTCGTTTCTCCTTCATCAACTTACTTTTTCCAAGTATTTGTAGTTACTCCTCTAAGAAAGACAATACTTCTTGGCTAGAACGTAATCAACTTTTACAATAGCGAAACAACTTTAAGTAAACGTATTTTCTCCACAATTTTATTACTATATATATATCAAGAAAATAACGTTTTCTAATTGAATCTTTTTTTGAAGTCTTCTTAAAAACTGGAAACAGAAAAGCTTTGGTTATTTTTTGCAATGTTTGAGTACGGATTTCGGATTTCGACCGACAGTGATTTCTCTTTAAATTTGATTTTGATGATTAAAGGAACAATGAGTGCACGAAATACACTTATAACATATATTGAAGTTACGCTCATGGAAGATTAATGGACTATTCAGAATATGAACACAGAAATGCTATAAAGTTATACAAGCATTTACGACATAGCTTCGCGAAATGAAGCAAGAATGTTATAAACAATAGAAAAGACGGACAAATTTTAAATCTTTTATAATAAGCTATTCAGCATCATTGCGCGTTAGTGGGTATTATTTTCTCAAGATGTTCGTACGAGATTCGTCAACTTTTTCTCTGCGTTATCGACCAATTACATATTTCTTGGGATTCATTCATCGTGCTTGGTCAACCTGCAATTATAACCATTCTGCTAAATAATTGGAGAATATTTACGGCGATGTGGTCGAAGGAACGATGTGGCCGGATGTCGCCGGTAGATCTCACACGTCCTGCGATTATTTCAAAGTGAAGCTGCCGGCAGTGAAGAAAAAGAAGAAGGAGAAGGAGAACGAGGGGTGCTGTAAGATCTTCGCCCTGTTTCGTCACCGCAAGCCTCGGGACCCGGTCCGTAGTTCCAGTGCAGCCTCGTCGGTGCCCCTGCTCGATATGGGCGCCAGAGCATGGGACTACGAGGCCTTGCCGGAACTCCATACCTCGACAGCGGTCACGCCGACCTCGACGCCACCGAACGCATCCCAGCAGAAAACGCCTAGAGTGTATTTTCAAGCAGAGAATCTGGCGTCCACTAGGCGAAGGAGCAGCAATAGACTGCTGACACCGCAGCAGTCTTGCAGGAGGCGCAGTCGGAGCATGAGCGCATGGAGCGACCTGTCCAGGTCGTCCTTCAGGTTGGACGAAAGGTTCGTTCGTCTCTGTCTCGGATCTAGCCGCCACGACTCATTCTACTACTTCATAAACTGGCGACTTATATTTCATTAGGCAATTTTAATACAATATTAGTACGATCCTATCTAAAGGTAGGATCCGGGAGTTGAATTGGCTTTATAAATGCGGATCTAATTTACATGGCTAATTAACTTTTATCTCGGCATAATTATACATGATTACATGCTATAAAAAGAATTACAAAGGTTTTAAGTTTTAATGAAGTTACTTCCTAATAAAATTAGTTTCGTCGAATGTATTCATTAAAATAAGATTTTTAAAAATCTAATTTAGAGCCATATTACTATGACAAACATTTACAAAGTAATTACACAAAAAAAGATTAAATTAATTATAATAACTGCTAAGAACATAAAAATATGTTTTTTGTCATTTAGAAACAATGTGAAAACAAGAATTATTGTCACTCGACTTATTTTATATTAAGGAATTTATTACATTTATCCCGTATTTTTACATAGACAATAATATTTTTTTATTTTTACAAGAAAATAAAATCTTTTATATCGAAAATTAAAATTAATTTGCACACTAAATTTCACGTTGTAGTTTTTATCAAATTTTATGTTATTGAAATTGATGATTACGAACGGGCTTCTATTATCTTTCGATAATAATTTCATCGTTTTATTCCTCGCATAACTTTCATTTATTTATGTATTTTTATATTCGAATTTAATGTTTAATTTACTATAGGAATTTTTGTTATTTTTTTTACTACATTATTTTTACTACATACATTTTTGCTATATATATATTATTGTACGAAATTCTCCGATTATTGTGCAAATAATAATTTACAAGCTGTAGAAAATAATATTTATTGTTGAAAACATTTTTGTCGTACTTTATGTATCACTAGTGAGCGTTTAAACATCTCTCTCTCTCTCTCTCTCTCTCTCTCTCTCTCTCTCTCTCTCTCTCTCTCTCTCTCTCTCTCTGTTTCTCTTTTTTTGAAGGAATTATATTATTTTACTTCTTCTTTTTAATAAGAAAAACAACATTATGATTTAATAATTTTAAAAGGCTTCTATGATTAAAATTAAAATATGAAGAATAAGGCATAGAGCCGTAACAGGATGTTTGTATTAAATTATTTTTATTTTTAATAAAGAATATTTTTCCAACCATAGTAAACTGCGCGCCGACAAATCGTCAGACTTATTGCAACACAGTTCTGGTTGGCGTAGTAAAATCTCCCCTCCCCCTAATTAAATCGTTTCGATTTAATTTTGATGATAAGCATTTAAAACTGTAAAAAATTTATTGCGAAACATATTACCTCAGCCAGAATTCGAACCTGGAACTTCCCTTATTCCGTGAAGGGTGGATGTCATACCAGTTCGATCACTGAGGCATGTGGTAATATTTATCGCAATAACCTGTTATTAAATAGTTCTTCAGTTCTTCAGTTCAGTTTAATAATTATAATAGGTTACTGCGATAAATATTACCACATGCCTCAGTGGTCGAATTGGTACGACACCCTTCATGGAATAAAAAAAGTTCCAGGTTTGAATCCTGGCTGAGGTAATATTTTTCGCAATATAAATTCTTTACAGTTTTAGATGCTTAGCATCAAAATGAAATCGAAACGATTTAATTAGGGGGGAAAGAGAGGATTTTACTATGCCAACCAGAACTGTGTTGTAAGTCTGACGATATGTCGGCGCGCAGTTTATTATGGTTGGAAAAATATTGTTTATTAAAAATAAAAATAATTTAACACGAATATCCTGTTACGGCTCTATATATGCCCTATTTTTCATATTTGAATTATTATTTGATACCCGTTTTGATATACGTAGATAAACTGGGCGAGTGGGCTCGACTATGTGTTTAAGTAAGAATGTTAAAAGTATTGTGGGAGAGGTTAATAATATCATTATCAGTTTTTTTTCATTGAGCAAGTGTCAAGCTGCTGTATCTCGTCAGTGCATCGCTACTCTACAAAGAATAAACTTTCGATTATCGATCATCGTTATTGACAATGTGCATGTGGTTATTTTATCGAAAACCAATAGTGATTGCTATGTTGGGCAATAAAACCATGAGTGCACTTTGAGTGTCAGGATATATAAATTCAACGTAAATACCGTACAGCAGTGCAATAAAATTTCGTAGGCATGGATGTTGATAAATCGTGTAAACATTTATAAGATCTGTACAAGGAGATCTAACCATGGCTAGACAATTATAACACACAATAATATTAATCTTAAAAATTCTGAAATACCTACATATATTCTGTCACGTACAATAAAAAAATCTGAAATTTTTTTAGCAATAACAGAATTATAAAAAATTGTACTATAATATAAATCTTGTTTTTAAATCACGTTACAATAAAATGACACATAGTGATTTCCCAAAAGGACTGAGATGAAAGAGATAACTTTGCTTTAGTTGAAGATAAGATTGGAGGAATTTTTCGTGTCTGTAACACATTGCTTTTATTTAGTGTATTTTCTACAAAGTTTTTACAAGTTTTTTAAGTTTTAAATATATGATGGCAATTTTTACTTTTTCACTTTTATGTTATATTTGTGTTTGTAATATGTAATAAGTGTTTGTAATTTTTGCAAAAATAAATTTCTCAAAAATTTATTTTTTAATTAGAAAATACAATATTTATTGATAACATTTATGTTTTTAATAATCTTTATGCATTACACACATTGTAGATAGTTATTCTGAACATTTATTCAGAAAATATGAATACATATGTGAATTATGATAACAATTATTTTATATTAAAATAAATGATAATGACATAAATGACATTAAACTTGAAAGTATGTGAACTGCATAAAATGTACGTACAATATGTACGTAAAATAATTTTTATTTTAAAATATAATTTTAAATAGAAGAAAAAACTTAATATAACATAGAACAATACAGTTTTTCAGAACTTAACGTCAAGGGCCGTTTTGTATTAAAAAATGTCGTAAACGAACTTATGCACAACGTCGTAAACTCTTCGAAAATAAGCTTAGTAGCTTTAGCTATTAAATTTGAATTTATAGCAATATTATAAAATTAATGTCTCCCATTTTAGTCAAAATGAGACGAAATTTACAACTTTATTATTGTTATACACATTATTAAAACAGATGTGCTATTTTATGTCTTTGCTTTAACTGCGGTTCCCTTATCAAAATGTGCCCTTGAGTGCTCAATGGCGGTCAGTGGGAATGTATAGTTGCCCTACAGTTGCAATGCAAATTATATGGAAAAGTTAATGGAAAATCTTGAGTGGCAATAAAATGAATGGAAACGCAATGGCAAGATTCGAATGACAACTTTTTCCATACAGGCGTAATGAAAACTGCTAATGACTTATGAAGGTTAAAACTTGTGTATGGAACTTGCAATGCGAATTATATGGAAAAGTTAATGGAAAATCTTGAGTGGCAATAAGATGAATGGAAACGCAATGGCAAGATTCGAATGACAACCTTTTCCATACAGGCGTAATGGAAACTGCCAATGACTCATAAAGGATAAAATTTGTATGGCATTTTTCTACCTTCAGCCAATGTTGTTCAGTGTGAATTGTAATGGAAATTCGTCAATGGTAAACATGCGTAATTAGTATTACAATATTGGATCCAGATCGCAATAAACATTCAGTTCCTTACATATATGAGGCATTATATATTGCCAACTCGGCAAACGTTTGACCCTGACCAGTTCCAATTTAATTGTCCCATGATTTTTTGTTATTGTATTTGCTCAACTAAACTCTCAGAATTTTTTAGATTTTTATACCAGCCAAAATTTTGTTATAAATTTTTGAAATTCAAAATTTTGACCCGAATTAAAAAATAAGAAAAAATTTTTAAAAATCTAATGTCAGATAACAAAACATTTAAGCTTATAATATTTATAGAGTGTCTTAGACTTTTTTTTATTTTATAAGTTTTAAAATTTTGTAAATGCTCCAACTCGAGGAACCGAGCTTAAACTTTCTATATAAATGAAGGAACATTAAACAAATTTGGTACGCAAATTTGTTTAATTTCAGTTAATTTATATACAAAGTTTTCTTAGCTCGATTAATCGAAGATTGCTCAAGTTAGAGCATTTCAAGAGTTTAAAAAACTTTTTAAACCTTCCGAAAAAAAGTCTAAGTCCACTTTCTAAATACGCTTAAATATGTCAATGAAAGATCATATGCTTTATTAAGCTATTATAATAGACTGTCTGTTGAACCAAAGGCAATGGGAAATAAAGGCATTTATATTAAAGACAAAATAGGACTTGGTATATGCTAGATGGCGCGTGTGTGAATGGTAGCGGTGAAAGTGCGTTGTGCGATTTTAGCTTTGTTTCTGGGTTTAAAGATTAGTATGTGGCAAGTAGGGATAATGGAAAGATAGGGTGTAAGTAGGGGATGCGATGAGAATGAAGGGAGATAGTAGAATGCAAGTAGAGAAAAGTAGTATAGAAGTGTTTACAGAACGTGGTAGGATGAGGTTATGGTGACGAGTCAGTTCGGTAATGGTAATATTAAAGACAAAATATTACCATTTATTAAAATGCCATTGAATTCCCATTGTTCCAGACGCAATGGAAATGAAGGCATTTTTGTCAAAGATAAAAATTTCCACACAAAATCCCATTGGTATTGCCAGTGTTAATACCAATGGCAATACCAATGGTAATACTAATGGCAATACCAATGGCAATACCAATGGCAATACGAACGGCAAAACCAGTGGCAATACCAATGGCAATGCCAATGGCAATGGCAATACCAACGGCAAAATCAGTGGCAATACCAATGGGATTTTGTGTGGAACTTTTTATCTTTGGCAAAAATGCCTTCATTTCCATTGCGCCTGGAACAATGGGAATTCAATGGCATTTTTTAATGGCAATGAAGGGCACATTTCGATAAGGGTTATATTGTCTGATGCGTTTTGTATCTCTCAGGAGAGTAATATAATTTTATTGGTAAAACTGAAGTAAAATTTCAAATGACTTTACATTATACATCTGGCTTTATAAGACATTAGAAAAGAACGTCATTTCGTTCGCTGACGTTCATCTCTTTACCTTTCATGATAAAATAGTTTTTTTTTTATAAAAAGTTTAAAATATTACTCATAGATGTTCTAAGAACATTCCAAGAACGTGCAGAAATGGGAAGAGATTCTTATTTCTTATTGATCACGGAAAGGTCATTACGTTGCATTTTCAAGCAGCGGCTGAATTCTTTAGAGTGCTTTTAACTTTTAAGGCCAGTCTACAATGAGTCGTTAGTCATTAGTCAGATGTCGGAAGAGAGTCGGAAAAAGTCATAAGCGTATCGTAAGGCGATCGGAAGTCTGTAATCGGCGATCGTAAGCGATTCCCTACTGAAAAAAATCACGTCATGAAATCACGTCATGAAATTACATCACGAAATCACGTAATAAAATTTAGTAATTAATGACATAATTAATTACGTAACAGATTGTTCCAAAACGGTACGTGATTTTTAAAAATCACGCAATTAAAAAAATTACGTAATGCTGAGAAATCACATTTTTTTCTGAAATCTGGATAAAGTTATATAGGAACTACAAAGTTTGTTTAATTGCTTCTTCGTCGTAACTTATGCATGTAAAACATGATTTAAGGGGGGATTCTACTGTAATGGGTCAAAAAAATCGATTTTTTGCATAAATAAATAGTATAAGGTTTCAAGAACATATTCCCAAAGCGTTATCGTCGAATTCGTAAAATTGACGAAACTACAGCTCCTTTTAGTGAGGCGCGCGGAGGATCGATACAGCAGAAGTACGCTGTACTGACTTCGCAGCGTTCTCGGCATTCTATCATTGTGCGGGAACAAAAAGATCCTTTATACCTAGACCCTCGACTATTTTGTTTGACCCTACATGTGTTTATATTTATGTGTTAGTATTTTTGTGTGTATGTGTATGTGTGTGTGTAAAGAAGTTCGAACAGCCAAAAGAATGACAAAAACTGCCGAACAGGAGTTCTACGAGGAAGAGGAAGGCATTTTATATGGGCCCGGAATAGCGGATTGAGCGTTATTTAACTGTAAGTATCGTGGAAATATCAAAAACTTCATTTCTTTATTCAACTGCGACTCTTTTGACCCGCCATATTGAATCCGCCATTTTGAATTTTAAAAATCTGATATTAGATTCGGATTCAGCGACCTCAAAAACCTTTATACTGAAATCTTCATGCATTTCTACGTGCTTTTTTGGCTGACAGCAAAAAAATAAACTTTAAACGCGTTTTTCTCAAAACCACTTTTTCCAACTTTGCGTACAGGATAACTCAAAAAGTAATCAATCAAATAACTTTTGCCACGCATGATTCGATTCCTTACAATTTTCTCCAGGGATTGAACCTACCGTTACATTTTATTTTTTATTTATAAAATTTTTATCAACAATAGAAGATTGATTTTTTGATCGAAAAAATGTCACTTTTTTTACAATTGCTGTAACTTCTTCAATTTTTCATATTTTTATTTGCAAATAGGTTCAATCCCCGCGTAATTTATTAAGCTTTAAAGAAAATTTTTGTTTTTTGCTTTCAGATAACTCAGCTCGTTGCTACATTGTACGCAGATAACCGTTGCGCTACCGACATTGTGCCACAAAATTGTACGTTAACACAATAAAAATTAATGAAATTAAAAAAAATATATTTTTTTTTCTTTAAAAATGCCTCTTTATATTGCAAAAAAAAATTAATCCAATATTACTTATAGTTTTCTTTAAAAAAATTCCCAAAGAATCATTATTTTTCGCCCGGCTACAGTAGAATCCCCCCTTAAGCAGAATAAGTGGTTTTAAATAAAAAATAAATACTGTGTGTGTGTGTGTGTGTGTGTGTGTGTGTGTGTGTGTGTGTGTGTGTATATTAATTATATATTGTCTATAATTTTATTTTTATGAGTCAACTTTTTAAGTATATAAGTGAGTATAAAAGTGCATAAGTATAAGTATATAAGTGAGTATATCAAATGTAATAATATAATAAAATAAATAGCATATAACATGGACAACTTAGATATATGTTATGGTAACGTTAACAAGGTTAAACTCATTTTAACATTGGTAATATGGTAACACTAAACTTAATCACTATCCGATGATGATTCACTGGAATTTGAATCACTGCTACTTTGTGAAGAACTTGATGAATTGGGCGATGTTGGGCGTCAATGACGTTTTCTTTGTTTTTCTTCTTCTGCAAAATATTTTTAACATTATTATTATTAAGGTGTTTTTAATTTTTAAATAGTAACTTTTAGAATATATTGTTTTCTAATTTTGTGTATTTATTTGTTGAAAGACTTTGTTTTAAAAAATCTAGAATGTTAAGATCTAGCATGTTAATTAAAAATGTTTATTATTTTTTATAATCATCTATGCTAACAAATGTTTAAAAATATTAAAATTTTTTATTTAATTCAATATCTTATATTTTACATGTAAACACAACTATATTACAAATTATTTTTTTAAGTATTTTTTTACTGTTAAAGAGTTCTTTAACTGTGTATAAAGTAAAGAAAAAAATATCAATTATTAATAGAAAAAAGTACTATACTTTAAAGATTAATTGCATTAAATTACTTGTTTTTATAAATTTTTATGAATATATCAATCTATCGTAAACACATATTTTCCATTAAAAAATACAAAAAAATATTACCTTTAAACATATAAAAATTATTTGTCTATTGTTGTTTAAAAAGTATTGACAAACACAGCAGGTATGACGAGAATTCTTTAGTAGGTGAGCGATAGAAAGAGAGTTCCTTTTAAGAAAATTTTGTCTTTATTGTATGTAGTTCTTTCTAAAAATATGCCAACGTAAAAGAAATTGATATAAACTAAAGAGTTTTTACGTGAATATAAACAAACAAATCAGTAATCAGTCCTGAAGATAGAATAGAGAATAAACTAAAAAGAGTCAGATCTTACAGGACGGAATCAAAGTATCTAGATTACTGACTGAGAATGAGAGCCCGAAACGTATTTGAATGTAATGCTGCTGAAGAAAAAAAGAAAGATAGAAAAATGAAAAAGGAGGGCCTCTGCATTAATGTCTATCAGATCGGTTCTTGGGCTAGAATTTTAGGCCAGAGCCACAAGAACGAAATGCAGATCTCAGATCTGAAGACGAGAATGAACCTAGCAGAGGCCCTTGTACTTTGACGACCAATGTCGATCTTCAATATGTCGTCTTAAGATTTGGAATCTATCAAAGGTCCCGTTCGTGGGACTGCATCTCTCGCCTCGATCTTCTCTCACGGACGCTAGTCGTTGCAGTTCTCCTTTTCCTGCTGATGATTCCACTCCTTGGTCATTTGAATCTCGCTCGGTCAGGGTCCAAAACCTTTGCAGTTGTCAAGATGAATCCGAAAGAGAGGCAGAGAATCGACTCGTCCGAAAGATCGCAAGCACTGCGGCCATGACACCTGAACGCCCCCACCTCCTTCTTCTCTTGTTCAAAATCTAGTTATTATATAATTATATATATTTAATATTATATGTTTTTATGTAAAATTTTTTTAACAACATCCAAAAATATTTTCAACAAATGAGAGGTTTAAAGATATTGTAACGTAAGCAATTTTCTTTTAAAAATAAAATAAATTTTTAAAAATTATGTGTGCAGAGTAGGGGAGACCGGGGCAATTCGTGACAACGCGAAAAATTTGAAATGCGCGCCATCGGAACCCATGCGCAGCTAAAAATCTGAAATAATTACTGTGGGTGGCGCTAGTGGCCTTCTATGTTACAACGAAGTTTGACACGCGTATTTACCGTGTAACGTTGGCAGTGTCAGAAAAAGTGCTTTTGTGTTGTCGAAGTAAAATTTTCAGATCTCGGATTTTTTGTGTTTACTACGAATTCATCCGTTAGAAATATCATTCGGTAAGTTTTACTTGTTCTCTAGATTGTTATACACGTGTGTGAATCACAGATTGTATGCACTTTCATCTTGTCTGGATTTTTTGCGAACCGAAAAATGAAAAGTGACGCTGGGGCATTTCGTGACACGAGCACTCGGGGTATTTCGTGACACGGTGCTTACGAAGAAGCGTTCGGGGCGGCTCGGGGTTAGGTTTTGGTATAGTGCACGTAACATATGCTATACCAAAATCTAACTCCGAGCCGCCCCGAGCGCTTCTTCGTAAGCACCCAATAATTAACTAGAGTTCTAAAATTTCAAACCTCATTTCTTGTCCAACGCACCAATCGGAAGCGCCGGAAGTGCGAACAAAAGTGGCTGGATGATTGCTTCTGATTTTGTGTTGTTTTTGAGACATTTTCAAAACCACTGTCAGGCTTCAGCGGCAAATCCTGTGCTTTTAATTCTGGACAATCATCAATCTCATATCTCAATTGATGCCCTCCAGTTTTGTCAACAGCATCATATCACAGTTTTATCTTTGCCGCCCCACTGTTCACATAAACTCCAACCCCTGGATAGGAGTGTTTTTGGTCCATTAAAAAAATCTTATAATACGCATTGCGATTATTGGATGTTGAATAATCCCGGAAGAACGATGACGATCTATGACATCCCTTCAATCGTCACCTCAGCATTGCCTTTAGCCGCAACAAGTTCAAATATCAGATCCGGATTTCAAACTGCAGGAATCTTTCCTCTCAATCCAGACGTTTTTCAGGAAATTGATTTCTTGCCCGGTCATGTCACTGATAGAGCATGGAGTGGAGAGGACCAATCACGGCCAGGATCGTCAACCGAAAATGGTATGCCCAAGGCCTCAAGCCCAAACATCAGCGACGATGACATTCCCCTCGCTGAGGTCCTTCAATCCATTCGATCGTTTCCCAAAGCGGGCGAAAGGAAGGTCACGAGAAGAGCACGAAAACGCAGGAAGACTGCAATTCTGACTGACGCCAACGAAGTAGACACACTGATAGAGGAGCAAACACATAAATCCAAAAAAACCAACAAGAATGTGAGGAAGAAGCCTTCCAAAGAGCAACCAGCTCGCAGACAACGTGGACGCCCGAGAAAAGTCATTCGTTGCAGTTCTAATGATGACTAAAGCACTTCTTAATCATTTTTTGTCTTTTTTATCTTGTTTCAGAGTAAATTAATGTTATGAGTTTTGAATAAAGTCATTAAAACAGGATAGAACAGGAGTGTCACGATTTGCCCCGTACTCTGTCACGATTTACCCCGGTATCGGGGTAATTCGTGACACGAGACATGGTGAGACATTTTGTGTTCTACTCTAAAAGTTATGTAATAAAAAGACACAAATAAAATTTTTTTTTAAACTAGAGGGTTGAACCATTAAAAAACTACTGTCAGTATTTTTTTATCTATAACAGTGTTCTCAGGAAAAATTGGTAAACGCGAAATGTCACGATTTGCCCCGGTCTCCCCTAGATATTTTAACCTTTAAAAAAATTTTAAATAAGTTTAAAAAAGAATTATATGTATATTGTTTTGCAGAGTCTTTTGCAGTATTGAATATAATAATCATCATAAATTCATGCACATTTTAAAAAGAGTAAAGTACAGCTTCATAACCGATTCTCAATTTTAACAACGTGGAATATCGTATATTAAATGCTGGTGATGTAAATTAAATGCATAAATGACATTTTTTATTAAGTTAATTAAAACTGTTTTCAATTTAATTTCGTACTTCACACAGATGTAATTTTGACTATTTAGAATTAAATTACTGGAAATTAGTGCATGATGGTTAATCTGAATAACAATAACACAAAAATGAGGGAAAAACAGATATGAGCACGGTATATCCAGGTATTCGAAAAGAAATCTTGTTTTAATCTAACGATAAAAGCACTCTAATAGCCAGTCTAAAATGATTCGTTAGTCGTTAGTTAGATGTCGGAAGAGAGTCAGAAGAAATAGTCATAAGCGTATCGTAAAGCAATCGGAAGTCTGTAATCGGTGATCGTAAGAGATGACATTTGGCCAACCCTACTGAAACAAATCCCGTCATGAAATTACGTCATGAAATTACATCACGAAATCTATACTCTATACTATTATATAAAATTCTTACGGGTGGTGTATGTTTGGCCGTTTTTAACTTAAAAACTATTGGACCGAATTTTTACCACAAGTATATAAAATAGGGGTAGAATTTTCCGGAAAGTACTATAGAGTGTATAGTTTTTCATTACCGATTTTCTGGAAACCGATTTTTTTAATTTTTTTAATTCTTACGGGTGGTGAAATAAAAAAAATCGGTTTCCAGAAAATAGATAACGAAAAACTATACACTCTATAGCAATCCCCGGAAAATTCTACCCCTATTTTATATGGTTTTAATACAAATTCGGTCCAATAGTTTTTAAGTTAAAAACGTACAAACATACACCACCCGTAAGAATTAAAAAAATTAAAAAAATCGGTTTCCAGAAAATCGGTAACGAAAAACTACACACTCTATAGCACTTCTCGGAAAATTCTACCCCTATTTTATATACTTGTGGTAAAAATTCGGTTCAATAGTTTTTTGGTAAAAATTCGGTCCAATAGTTTATAAGTTAATAACGTACAAACATACACCACCCGTAAGGATTTTATAGATTAGTATAGATTAGTATAGATAGAGAGTATAGATTAGTATATATCTATATATATATATATAGAGATTTTCTAGAAACCGATTTTTTTAATTTTTTTAATTTTACGCGAAATAATTGACCGAATCTTAAAGAATTATATATGAAAAAATTCGGTTCAAAATTCCGGTTCAAAATTTTATTAATTTTTCACGGATGGGTTTAATTGCCACGATGTGTATTATTTTTCGATAACAAGTTATTTTTTATGTAGGATAATTTGCTTATTTCACATATTATACATATGTCGAGAAGAGAGAGAGAGAGAGAGAGGAGAGAGGAGAGGGAGAGGGAGAGAGAGAGAGAGAGAGGGAGAGAGAGAGAGAGAGGAGAGAGAGAGAGAGAGAGAGGAGAGGAGAGGGAGGGAGGGAAGAGAGAGAGAGAGAGAGAGAGAGGAGAGAGAGAGAGAAGAGAGAGAGGAGAGAGAGGAGAGGGGAGAGAGGGAGAGAGAGAGGGAGGGGAAGAGAGAGAGGGAGGAGAGAGGAGAGGAGAAAGAGAGAGAGAGAGAGAGGATAGAGAGAGAGAGGAGAGATGAGAGAGAGAGAGAGAGAGAGAGAGAGAGGGAGAGAGAGAGAGAGAGAGGAAGGGGAGCGGGGGAGAGAGAGGAGAAGGAGAAAGAGGGGGGGAGGAGAGGGAGAAGGAGGGAGAAGAGGGAGAGAGAGGAGAAGAAGGGAGGGAGAGGGGAGGGGGAGAGGGGGAGGGAGAGGGGATAGGGGGAGGAGGGGAGAGGGGAGAGAGGGGTGGGGGAGAGAGATGGGGAAGGGAGGGGAGAGGGAGAGGGAGAGGGGGAGGGGGAGGGAGAGAGAGAGAGACTATTTGCGTGTCTTATTACATATGTCCTCCGGGGCGAAGCCCGGGTAACCAGCTAGTCATATAATAAAATTAAGTAACTATTCCCCTCTCCCCAAATTCACCTATTAATTAGGAACACCAAATTTGATATTTTTTCTCCTCAAACTCTAACCTACATCTTCGAATTCTTTTTTAATAAATAATAAATAATAGATAATATTATAAATGCAGATTAGCATATTGTCAAATATTTAAAAAATGTAATCCCCTATATTGAAGTCTTTAAATTTTATTTTTGCTCGCGCCTCGCGCGTTTTTACTCTCCGCTGACCCGCCATTATTGACTCTCTTTCATTTTCTTTTATTTTATTTTCTTACTGTTCCTCTTTTTTTCTATTTTGTTTAAAAATTCTACTCGGTTTAGTTTTACATTTGCTGTCTTTCTGTTCTAATATCAATTCATTTATTCTTTTTTTTCGCCCGCGCTTTGCGCGTTTTCACCCTCTGAAAAATTATCCATTAATGAAAATTAAACTTATCCTCCAAAAATTAAAAAAAATTTGGCACTGGTTTCAAGAAAATCGGTCCATTAATACTTATTATTTCTCGAAAAATTTGAAAAATTTTGAAACCGGTTTCCAAAAAATCCTTAACAAAAAATTATCCATAAGAAAAAAATCAGCTTGATATCTCAAAATTTGCAAAAATTGGAGCAATCACGTACATTTTTTTAAACAGAAATCGGAAACCCCTTTATTATTAGCAATTTTTCTAATTCTATTACATTCTTTAGTTTCTTCTACCCCTATTTCATATATCATTCTTTAAGATTCGGTCAATTATTTTTTGAAAAATTGGAAAAATTTCGTAACCGGTTTCCAAAAAGATTAGTAACGAAAAATTATATACTTTATAGCAATCCCCGGAAAATTCTATTTCTACTTCATATACAATTCTTTAAAATTCGGTCAATTAATTCCCGAAAAATTAGAAAAATTTCTGATTCCGGTTTCCAAAAAGATCGGTAACGAAAAATATATACACTTTATAGTACTCCCCGGAAAATTCTACCCATGTTTCATATATAATTCTTTGAGATTCGGTCAATTATTTCCCGAAAAATTAGAAAAAACCGGTTTCTAGAAAATTGGTAACAAAAAACTGTACACATTATGGCACTCCCCGGAAAATTCTATCCCTATTTTATGTACTTTTGGTAAAAATTCGGTCCACTAACGAATGAGCAGTTCCCGGACAGACGGACAGACAGACAAACAGTCGGGTTTTATATTATAGTAATCGGTAACGAAAAACTATACACATCATGGCACTCCCCGGAAAATTCTACCCCTATTTCATATACTTTTGGTAAAAATTCGGTCCACTAACGAATGAGTAGTTCGCGGACAGACGGACGGACGGACGGACGGACAAACAGTCGGGTTTTATATAATAGTATGATAAGAGAGAGTTTATATATATATATTATATATATATATTGCTTCCTCATAGAGGAAGCTTTGTTTTCGTGAAAAAAATTTTTTTCAAGTATCTTTGGCAAAGTGTTTAGAATGTTTTAAAACGTCGAAAAATCACTTTTGTACAAAATGTCCGTGTGTATGTGTGTGTGTATGTATGTAACGCTTCTGTTGTCCGTTAATGCTCTAACTTCCGTAATTTTTTAGATATCGGAGTGCATTTTTTTTTAATCGATAGAGTATCATGTAAGGAAGGTTGGGATTGAATTTGGCAATGATCGGTAAAGCGGTTCTTTTTTAATAAAATTTTGAATTTTTGTAGAAATGTTTGTTTATGCTCTAACTTTTGCAAATTTGGAGATATCGATCTATTTCTAATTTTATTATATTTTTCAGTCTTTTCTACCCCTATTTCATATATAATATTTTTAATAAATAATAAATAATAGATAATATTATAAATGCAGATTAGCATATTGTCAAATATTTAAAAAATGTAATCCCCTATATTGAAGTCTTTAAATTTATTTTTGCTCGCGCCTCGCGCGTTTTTTACTCTCCGCTGACCCGCCATTATTGACTCTCTTTCATTTTCTTTTATTTTATTTCTTACTGTTCCTCTTTTTTTCTATTTTGTTTAAAAATTCTACTCGGTTTAGTTTTACATTTGCTGTCTTTCTGTTCTAATATCAATTCATTTATTCTTTTTTTTCGCCCGCGCTTTGCGCGTTTTCACCCTCTGAAAAATTATCCATTAATGAAAAATTAAACTTATCCTCCAAAAATTAAAAAAAATTTGGCACTGGTTTCAAGAAAATCGGTCCATTAATACTTATTATTTCTCGAAAAATTTGAAAAATTTTGAAACCGGTTTCCAAAAAATCCTTAACAAAAAATTATCCATAAGAAAAAAATCAGCTTGATATCTCAAAATTTGCAAAAATTGGAGCAATCACGTACATTTTTTTAAACAGAAATCGGAAACCCCTTTATTATTAGCAATTTTTCTAATTCTATTACATTCTTTAGTTTCTTCTACCCCTATTTCATATATCATTCTTTAAGATTCGGTCAATTATTTTTTGAAAAATTGGAAAAATTTCGTAACCGGTTTCCAAAAAGATTAGTAACGAAAATTATATACTTTATAGCAATCCCCGGAAAATTCTATTTCTACTTCATATACAATTCTTTAAAATTCGGTCAATTAATTCCCGAAAAATTAGAAAAATTTCTGATTCCGGTTTCCAAAAGATCGGTAACGAAAAATATATACACTTTATAGTACTCCCCGGAAAATTCTACCCATGTTTCATATATAATTCTTTGAGATTCGGTCAATTATTTCCCGAAAAATTAGAAAAACCGGTTTCTAGAAAATTGGTAACAAAAAACTGTACACATTATGGCACTCCCCGGAAAATTCTATCCCTATTTTATGTACTTTTGGTAAAAATTCGGTCCACTAACGAATGAGCAGTTCCCGGACAGACGGACAGACAGACAAACAGTCGGGTTTTATATTATAGTAATCGGTAACGAAAAACTATACACATCATGGCACTCCCCGGAAAATTCTACCCCTATTTCATATACTTTTGGTAAAAATTCGGTCCACTAACGAATGAGTAGTTCGCGGACAGACGGACGGACGGACGGACGGACAAACAGTCGGGTTTTATATAATAGTATGATAAGAGAGAGTTTATATATATATATTATATATATATATTGCTTCCTCATAGAGGAAGCTTTGTTTTCGTGAAAAAAATTTTTTTTCAAGTATCTTTGGCAAAGTGTTTAGAATGTTTTAAAACGTCGAAAAATCACTTTTGTACAAAATGTCCGTGTGTATGTGTGTGTGTATGTATGTAACGCTTCTGTTGTCCGTTAATGCTCTAACTTCCGTAATTTTTTAGATATCGGAGTGCATTTTTTTTTAATCGATAGAGTATCATGTAAGGAAGGTTGGGATTGAATTTGGCAATGATCGGTTAAAGCGGTTCTTTTTTAATAAAATTTTGAATTTTTGTAGAAATGTTTGTTTATGCTCTAACTTTTGCAAATTTGGAGATATCGATCTATTTCTAATTTTATTATATTTTTCAGTCTTTTCTACCCCTATTTCATATATAATATTTTAAGATTTGGTTGATTAGACTCAGCTTTATACGCGATCAAAGGTATTGATCGCGTATACAATTTTGCTCGTATATAAAGCTAAGTCTAATCAACCGAATTTAAAAGAATTATATATGAAATAGGGGTAGAAAAGACCGAAGTAAAAATTGTTTTTTGAGTTTTCGATGCCAATGTGTTGCTTATGTTCGAAAACGTCGAAAAATCGTAGAGTATCATTAAAGGTAGGTTGGTGTTGAACCTCAAACTTGAAATCAACCAAATCTTAACAAATTATATATGAAATATTAAAGAATTATATATGAAATAGGGGTAGAAAAAACTGAAGAATATAGTAGAATTAATAAAAATTGCTAATTATGAAGGGGTTACCGATTTTTATCTAAAAAAATCTATATGATTGCCCTAATTTCCGCAAATTTTGAGATATCAAGCTTAATTTTTTTTTATGAATAGAGTATTATTAAAGGTAAGTTGGTGTTGAATTTGGCAATAATCGGTGAAGGGGTTACCGATTTCTGCCTAAAAAGTGTACAAGTTATTCGTTAATAGACCGAATTTTAAAGAATTATATATGAAGTAGGGGTAGAACTTTCCGGGAATTGCCATAAAGTATACAATTTTTCATTAGCGATTTTTGGAAACCGGTTCCGAAATTTATAAGATTTGGTTGATTAGACCCAGTTTTATACGCGATCAAAGGTCTATAATTTTGCTCGCATATAAAGCTAAATCTAATCAACCGAATTTAAAAGAATTATATATGAAATAGGAGTAGAAAAGACCGAAGTAAAAATTGTTTTTTGAGTTTTCGATGCCAATGTGTTGCTTATGTTCGAAAACGTCGAAAAATCGTAGAGTATCATTAAAGGTAGGTTGGTGTTGAATTATCTTTTTTTTGTTTATGGTATAACTTCCGTAATTTTTTAGATATTGGAATGTTTTTTTTTTTTAATCGATAGAGTATTATTCAAGGAAGGTTGGTATTGAATTTGGCGATGATCGGTAAAGGGGTTCTTTTTTTAAAAAATTTTGAGTTTTTTTAGAAATGTCCGTGGTTGCTCTAACTTCCGCAAATTTGGAGATATCGATCTATTTCTAATTTTATTATATTTTTCAGTCTTTTTTACCCCCGTTTTATATATAATTTTTTAAGATTTGGTTGATTAGACCTAGCTTTATACGTGATCAAAAACAAAATTAATATAAACGAAAAAGTATAATTAAAGAAAGTTAAGGAAGGATAGAGGTAGATAGACTTTTAGGAAAAAAGTAAGAAGAAAATGCAGCTTGTAAATTTTATAAAAAAATTTGAAAAAAAAATTGTGCAAATTAGAAATTTACACTTGGCTTCCTCATCAAATTGAGATGTGGAAATTTGCACATAGCAAAGTCACAATTTTGAAGTGACAGAGTAGGAAATTAGCAAATTAAATCCACAACGTATTGCTATTTTTAGTTTTTTTAGTTTTTTTAGTTTTTTTAGTTTTTTTAGTAAATGTACATAATTATGTACACAGGTCTCTAAAGGGTTAAGTGTGCAAGTAGAAACCTTGGCTCACAAAGCTTCCTCTATGAGGAAGCTTTTATTTTATTTAATGTATAATTATTAGTATTTATTTGTATTGGCTTCCTCATAGAGGAAGCTTTGTGAGCGAAGGTTTCTACTTGCACACTTAACCCTTTAGGGGCCTGTGTACATAATTATGTACATTCACTAAAAAAACTAAAAAAAACTAGAAAAACTAAAAATAGCAATACGTTGTGGATTTAATTTGCTAATTTCCTACTCTCTCACTTTAAAATTGTGACTTTGCTATGTGCAAATTTCCACATCTCAATTTGATGAGGAAGCCAAGTGCAAATTTCTAATTTGCACAATTTTTTTTACCTCGTATTTTCTTATATACAAGAAAAATTATAAAAAGAAGAAATAAAAAATAATTAAAAGAGAATTTTTGCATTATTCTTTAATAAAAAGTTTGAGGCAATGAGAAAAAATTAGCTATATATATAAGTACTAGCTGGTTACCCGGGCTTCGCCCCGGAAAACATATGTAATAAAAGCTTCCCCCGGAGGACATATGTAATAAAACACGCAAATAAGTGCTAGCGTATATTTACATTTAACGTCAATAGATTTCCGCATCACCCATAGAGCACAAAATGTTTTTAAAATATTTTTTAAATATTTTTTAGGAAGATTAAAATAATTTACACAAATATTTTTTGAATGTTTCTATGTCCGCCAGATCATGTCAGAAAAATATTTTCAAAAATATTTTTATAAGATTGCAAATAAATATATTTAATAATATTTGTAAAATCTTTTAGAAATATTACTTCAAAAAATAAAATATGTTTAACCCAATAAGTAATAATTGTGTTTCATGTTTGAAAGATTTTTTTAATATCTGTAAAGTATAGGTACATCTTTTTTTTTATATATTTGAAAAATATACATATCTATCTTGTGAATGTCATGATTTTGCTTCGCCAGAGACCTGCTTATATTAGCCCTCAACTGAAATTTACTTACGAGTTAGTATTACCATTATGCGCCGCCTAGCAGCGTCGTTCCAAACTAGCACGGAAAGATGCGCTATCATGCATCTTTTAATTAAGAATATTTCATAATATTTCAAAAATATTTGAAAAAAGATTTTAGAACCAATAATAGATTTAAAATATTTTTAAATATTTTGGAACAAGATTATAAAACAATAAATATGTTGATTTAAATTAATATTTTAAAAATATATTTCAAATATTTAAGAAAATATTTCCTGGGTGATAAAGAAGAACATTTTTATAAATATTTTTAAAAGATTCTCAAAATATTCTTAAAAATGTTATCACAAAAGGTTTTTTAACTTTTTTAAAATATTCCTAAAACCATTTTAAAATATTTCTTGCAATATTTTTATAGAAATATTCAAAAATATTTTTTGAAAACATTTTGTGCTGTATGGGCACCCTTGAGGTACTATTATAAATGCGTTTTTTTTTTAGTGGTTTCCCCAGTAGGCCTATTCCACTATAAATAAAAATAGCTTAATACTCCTTAGTGAGTGCTTACGTCATGAGAGGAATACACTCTCCAAATTTCATGTTTCTAGGTTCAGGAGTTTGGGCTGAGCGTTGATGAGTCAGTCAGTCAATCAGTGTCAGGACATTTGTCTTTATATATATAATATATCTATATTATTTTTTCACAACACCTTTGGATAAATAATATTTTTTGTTTTATTACTCTCTGGTATTAATATAAATTGATTTTCTGCATTTCCTGTTCTTGATAATCCTACATATAATTGTCCATGCGAAAAACAATCCATTCGCAAATCTATCCCAATATATTTAAAAGTTTGACCCTGTGATTTATTTATTGTAATTGCAAAGGATACCTTTATGGGAAACTGCAGTCTTTTAAATTGAAACGGCAAATCCGTTGGTATCATCGGAATTCGTGGTATATATGCAATTTCTCCTGTTGCTGCTCCATTTAAAATGATCGCCTCAATAATATTTGTATGCATTACTTTAATTTGCAACCTAGTTCCATTGCATAGATTTGGTGGATTCAAATTACGTAATAACATAATTGGTGTTCCGACTTTTAGTTTTAGATTATGCGGTGGAAAACCTGCCGGATTTAGTGAATTTAAAAATTCATTTGGATAGTGTACTGCATCCTCATTATTAATGACAGTGTCTATAGATTTATATTCTCTTATTTCTCCATTCAGTTTTTCCAAAATAATGTTGTTTATTTCCTCCGCAGATGCGTTTCTGGGCGATACAATTGCTCTTTCGCATAACCATTGATAATTTTTTTCTAAAAGATTTTCAACATCAGGATAAACTTCGCAAATTAATTCAGTTATATTATTAACAATTTTTCCTATTTTCTGATCAATAGTTATGTTCCCCTTTTCGTTTTCTATTTTTCCCTCTCCTATATTTAATAGTTGCCTCGGAAATTCTACATCTCCTCCTCCAAGGTGTGCTCTCATGTTTGTTTCGCAAATTTAATTTTTCCATATTATTCCATATCCAAGATGATTTTATACACGCTTTTACGATATCTGCCCGAGTTCCTTTTACAATTACTGGTAAGGTCTGTCTGAAATCCCCCGCAAAAACCACTGTTATCCCTCTCATTAATTTTTTGCTTGATTTAAGATCTCTTAAAGTTCGTTCAATTGCTTCAATATGTGCTCTGTGACTCATCGTGCACTCATCCCACACTATTAATGTTGTTTCTTGTATTATTTTCCCAAGTGATCCATTTTTACGAATGCTACAAACTGTTTCTTGTTCCATAGATACATTTAATGGTAATTTAAAAATCGAATGTGCTGTTCTACCTCCACTTAATAAAGTTGCTGCTATACCTGACGATGCCACTGCTAATGCCATCCCACATGTCGATCTCACCTTAGCCAGTATTAAATTGATTAAAAATGTTTTTCCTGTTCCTCCAGGAGCATCCACAAAAAATACTTTTCCTCGATTATTGATAACACTATTAATAATTATATTGAATGCCCGTCTCTGATCAGGCACTAATTTATGAAGATTTTCATGTACATAATTTTGCATCTCGTTATTATCAAACTGACATCTTAAAATTGCATCATAGGGATCGCTTGTATTCTGTTCACTACGTTTCGGTATAGACATACCAAAATCAACCAAATATTTTTCACTCAATGCTACTACCTTATCCTCCAATTCACACAGTCCTTGATTGATGTTTTATATAAGTATATGTGTACAATTATATGTAACAATTGTATGTAAAATATAATTATATATGATTATATATAGAATATTGTATAATCCAATTGCAATTTTACTTTTTGTAAAAAAACAATACACAAATAATTTCCTAATTATTTTTCAATTATATTTAAAATTATTTTTCTTATTTATACGAATAAAGATTATGCAAAAGAAAAAATACATATTTGGACATATTTTATATATCATTTTATTTTAGATTTAGGTATATATTTTTATATATAAAAAATTTTTTGCCGGGTGAATATAATAATAAAAATAAGATTGTAAAAAATAAAATTATAACTATATGTAAACAACATTTAAAAATGATATTTAAAAATGATATTTGATTAACATATGTAGTTAACAGCATTTAAATTGATTGGTGTTTTATTTATTCCTATTGTTATTATTTACCGAATCTCGAAGCTAAAATGTTTGTCATGGAAGAGAAATTAATTTATAGATATATATTTATTATTTTATAAAAGTTTGTAGATGTTTTATTTTTATGTACACTGTTAGAAAATTTGTGTTAAATATAACATAAATCACATGTCCCAAACGGTCCACTCAAATTTTTGTGTTAATTTAACATAATATGGATGTGTTAAATTGTAACATCGATACTATGTTAAAATATTTCAACAGAAAGGAAATGTAATTCTAATCGTAATTTGAGGTCAATTATGTGTACAATTAACATAACTTTTATGTTAAAGTTAAGATTGTAAGATAAAATCAACACTTTTTTTCTGTAAATTTTTATTCCCACTTCTGTTATAGAGCAAAATTAACACTCTTTTTCTGTAAATTTTAACACATTTAATAAATACATTCAAATTGTGTTACTTTAACATATTTTTTAAATTATTTTAATAATTTTACATTTTAAATTTGTTAAGTTAAATTAACATAGCAGGCATATGTTAAATCTACACATGTATGTGTTGATTATTTTACACAAAAATTTTAACAAGGACCTTTTTTAACAAAACTACAAAAATTTTCCAACAGTGTACTATTATATTACTATTTTTTTATTGCTTTGAATATCCCCATTCATAATATCTTAATTTTCTTGTTTCAGGTAAGTGCGAAGCTACTTTTGCCACTTTCTTTCTACGTTACACGTAAGTTATTGAATTAACATCATTAGCGATTATTGATATTATTAGTAGGAGCATAAAGCGAATTATATTCAATTATACTAAATTCTCCAGATCGATGAATTGCGATATAGCACAAGCAGCAGGTGTCTTAAATGCACCACCAAACGTATGTGTATATAGAATTATAACATGTATTAATAAAGTGTGCAAGTAGAAACTTGCACATTGCTTCCTCATAGTTCTTAAGTGTGCAAGTAAAAACTTACACATTGCTTCCTTATAGTTTTTAAGTGTGCAAGTAGAAACCTGCATATTGCTTTAGTTTTTAAGTGAGCAAGTAGAAATCTGCATATTGCTTTAGTTTTTAAGTGAGCAAGTAGAAACCTGCATATTGCTTTAATTTTTAAGTGGGCAAGTAGAAACTTGCACATTACTTCCTCACAATTTTTAAATAGGCAAATTATTTTTAAGTGTGCAAGTAGAAACCTGCACATTGCTTTCTTATAGTCTTTAGGTATGCAAGTAGAAATCTGCACATTGCTTCCTTATAGTTTTTAAGTGTGCAAGTAGAAACCTTCGCTCACAAAGCTCCTCTATGAGGAAGCTTGTATTTTATTCGATGTATAATTATTAGTATTTATTTGTTTTGGCTTCCTCATAGAGAAAGCTTTGTGAGCAAAGGTTTCTACTTGCACACTTAAAAACTATAAGGAAGCAATGTGCAGATTTCTACTTGCATACCTAAAGACTATAAGAAAGCAATGTGCAGGTTTCTACTTGCACACTTAAAAATAATTTGTATACTTAAAAATTGTGAGGAAGTAATGTGCAAGTTTCTACTTGCCCACTTAAAAATTAAAGCAATATGTAGGTTTCTACTTGCTCACTTAAAAACTAAAGCAATATGCAGGTTTCTACTTGCTCACTTAAAAACTAAAGCAATATGCAGGTTTCTACTTGCACACTTAAAAACTATAAGGAAGCAATGTGTAAGTTTTTACTTGCACACTTAAGAACTATGAGGAAGCAATGTGCAAGTTTCTACTTGCACACTTAAGAACTATGAGGAAGCAATGTGCAAGTTTCTACTTGCACACTTAAGAACTATGGCTGCGTTTCGCTATTCACTCGCAGTACTGGCAGCACTGTAAATCCGTTCCAATATACGCGGCAGTAAGCTGTCAAAACGTTTTCGTGTTCATGTGACGTCATAGATTTTGTCGTCACTTCCTACTTTTATTACTGCGGCTCGCGAGGTGAGGTATTCGCAGTAAGAACATGGCGGCACCTTTGGAAGAATTGGTCCTTGTGGACCTGGAAGGCAACAACGAGAAATATACAGTAATCGTTAGTCACGAACAGTGATCGGCAAAAATTATGTTTTTAGTAATAATATCGGCGGTTATTTTTAATTAATAAAAAATAAAAAATTTGAATGTTTTTAATTTTAATTAACAAAAAATTGGTAATTAATAAAATACTAAGCTCTAAATTTAAAATAATTATTAATTGATTGAAAATATAATACTCTGTCTGAAAAATTAATGAATAATCAGAAATATATTGCTCATAATTTAAAAATTAGGCCATATTATATAAAATAAATTGTCAATTTTTAAAAAAATTACTCATTTAGAAAAAATATTTTTAATTTTTTAAAAAATCAGTAGTTTTTAAAAAGTAAATTATTTGAACAATTAGTAGAATTATTAGAAAATATATTACTAATTTTTTTAGAAAATTAGCATTTATTAATTTTGTAAAGTATCCGTTTTTAGGAGTATATTAGTTGCAGTAGAAAAGAAACGATGACGTTAACTATACTAAATAATTTTTTTATACTGAAAATTTGTTTTTTTTGGGAAAATTTGCAATTACTAGATAAACTATATACGTGTTTTGCACGCCCCCCCCTCAACCCCTTCCCCCCAATACAACAATTATAATTTAATCATAATAATAATTATAAACAAATAATTGTGAATTATATGTGTTCATATACGTATTTTTCTTATTTATTCAGATATATCTTAATATAAATAATTTTTAACGTTTCTAACTTGACGTTGATGGTTACCTAGAAAAACTTAATAACTGAATCAAATGATCTCACTCTAGATAAAGCAACATATATAATTTTCGTTGATTAAACACATATTTTCTTCAATCACACCAACTTTATCAAACATTTAAGTTTGATAATTATTGTTTTTTTTTTTCACAAAACTATATATTTTTTAATATAAATAAAGTTTAATTTGATAATTATATCGCCAGTAAGTGAAGAAATTCGCTTGGGTATACTTAATTCGACCCAACTGGCCAACTTTATTCAAAGGAACGCTACGTTTCGACCTCGGGTTTAAGTCCTTTTCAAGCGTCACATATACAAAATTGTTAATCAGTTAGGCATAATGCCTGCTACACCACATCTAAAAACTAATAAATAAAACATTACGACATGTAACATGTATAGTCAACAATTAATTAATATAAATTGAGCGCTTACACAATTTTTTCGTTGAGAGTTACAATGTATAAAAGGACGTTGACGAGCCATATTCGGTCGTTCAATCGTCAAATAAACTTGTCAGGTCGGAGATGTTACCGATAATGTACGGACACGGAGAATAACAAAACAGTATTGCTTACCGCGATTAGGAGGGGAGAACAGATCAAGAAGTGGGAAAATTATAATGTCTCTTCTATAATTCTTCTATAATAAGTAGGGTCTCTTATAATGTCTCTTCTATAATAAGTAGGGTAAAACTAACCTGACTCACGACACTCTAAAAAAACATTTTCAACGCAATATACTCAATCTTGAAATCAAAGACATTAATTATGATATGAATTTTCTACGATCTAGTGTCACAAAGATTGAAGATAAATTGGCCTCTATTTTACCGAATGACATAATCAAAGATTTTTATAATTTTAACTCTCACAGAATTAATCGACACAATAACGAAACTAAATCTAGATTGAGAAACAAATTTGACAATGTTATGAATAAACAAAACATCGCTTACAAATCTTTGTTGAACACAGACCGTAGTAAATGGATTATAAACGCAAGCCATAAACCGATACCTGACAACATAATGAATTTCTTAAGTCTGGGTGGAAACTTCGCTTTACCAATTAACTCAAAAGATAGAAATGATCGTCTACGATCCACCCTTGACATAATTAAAAACTTCGAGTGCAACTCTTATAAAATTTTAGATAGTGTTGTCGATGAAACACGCCGCTTAGTCACGAACTCACTTCATAAATTTCTTAGCAAGAATACACATATTAACCGTATTGACATGTATTTCACACGTGAATTTAGAAAATGCAAAAACTTCTTACGCGAAAATAGTGATGTCCTCGTCACAAAAGCAGATAAAGGTCAGGTAACCGTCATCTTAGATAAGAATTCTTACTTGAATCAAATGACGGAAATGCTCAACGACCAAAACACATACAAAAGAGTAAATAAAGATCCAATCAAAAGAATTACGTCTAAAATTCACGACTTGGTTAAATCCTGGCGTGATAAGGGCATCATTAGCGACAGTATGTACCACCTATTGAACTGTACGAACGGTAATCTCCCGAGATGCTATGGTCTACCGAAGGTGCATAAACCCGACCTCCCGTTACGCATTATTGTCTCGGCGTTGGGAAGTCCGCTATATAACGTAGCAAGTCTCTTACAAAAAGTATTACACTTATCTATCCCGAAACCGAAGTCACATGTAAAAGATAGCTGGTCTTTTGTTAAGTTTATTAATAACAGACAGATAAAGGAGGATAAAATACTCATTTCGCTTGATGTTACTGCACTTTTCACAAATGTTCCAAAAGATTTGGTACTTAAGGGAATAGAGGAAAGATGGAGTCACATTTCGAAAAAAACAGACCTAAATTTACAACAGTTTTTATATGCTATTGACTTGATTCTATCCTCCACTAGCTTCAGTTTTAACGGTGTGATTTATGAGCAGATTTTTGGCGTTCCCATGGGGTCTCCTTTGTCTCCTGACGTCTCTGACATTGTAATGGATGATCTAGAGACGCATTGCCTGAGTTTGCTAGATTTCGATATCCCGATATTTTTCAGATATGTTGATGACATTTTTGCTGTTGTCCCTAAGCTTAAAGTTGACACAATATTGAGTGCCTTTAATAACTATCACCCCAGACTGAAATTCACATATGAGACGGAAAAGGATGGGTCACTTAATTTTCTTGACACAACTGTAATCCGAAATGGCAATACTTTGATAACGAACTGGTACAGGAAACCTACGTTTTCTGGACGGTATACAAATTTTTACTCGAATCATCCATTAAAATACAAAGTCAACACCATTACAAGCCTAGTTGATCGCGCTATTATACTCTCTGACCAAAAGTTCCATAATTCTAATATCAAAATTGTTAAAGATATCTTGACCAACAACTGTTTTCCAAAGTTAATTATTAATAAATATATTGCCAAAAGATTAAATCACCTCAAAACACGAAATAACACGTCCACCGATGATAGTAAAATAATTTTTGATCCAAGGAATTTTTGATCCAAGGAATATACCATTACCATATGTGAAAGACCTGAGTGAGTCCATAAGTCGTGATTTAAAGAAGGTCAATATTAATACCCTATATACGGTCCCTAAAAAACTTGACTGCATAATAAAAAGAGGGAAAGATAGGATAGATGATCTCAATCAAACTAAATTAGTATATAAAATAAATTTCAAAGATTGTAATGTCGCATATATTGGGCAGACGAAACGGCACTTAGGCACGCGACTCAGAGAGCACCAAAATGACATAAAAAAGGACGTCAGCAATTATTCCGTGGTTAGTTGTCACAGAACATCATATGGACATGACTTCGATTGGAAAAAACCATTAATTTTACATAAGGAGAAACAGACCAAGAAGAGGGAAATAGCGGAAATGTTTTTTATAAAGAAATTCAACGATAACATAAACCTACAAAGAGACACAGAGAAGCTCAACGCTCTCTACGAACGAATTATAGAAGAGACATTATAATTTTCCCACTTCTTGATCTGTTCTCCCCTCCTAATCGCGGTAAGCAATACTGTTTTGTTATTCTCCGTGTCCGTACATTATCGGTAACATCTCCGACCTGACAAGTTTATTTGACGATTGAACGACCGAATATGGCTCGTCAACGTCCTTTTATACATTGTAACTCTCAACGAAAAAATTGTGTAAGCGCTCAATTTATATTAATTAATTGTTGACTATACATGTTACATGTCGTAATGTTTTATTTATTAGTTTTTAGATGTGGTGTAGCAGGCATTATGCCTAACTAATTAACAATTTTGTATATGTGACGCTTGAAAAGGACCTAAACCCGAGGTCGAAACGTAGCGTTCCTTTGAATAAAGTTGGCCAGTTGGGTCGAATTAAGTATACCCAAGCGAAATAAAGTTTAATTGTTTATTATCGACTTTCTTTGAATGTTTTTTCTGTTTTTTATTGCTTCTTTTAAAAACCTTATATATACAAAAAAGGTTAAAATATAAAGTTTTAAAAATTCGCAAATATTTGAGTCCGCCATATTGGATTTATTTTTTGGAATTTTTAAAATTTGTTACAATATGCAAAATCTACACCAACAATACCACATATATACAAAAAGGTCTAAAAAAATATTGATAATAAAGTACTTTTGAATCGAGGGATCACTTTTCGGGGGATCACATTGGATTTTTTTATAAGGGATTACATTAATAAGAGATTTTCAATTTTCCGCCGAGATGACTGGGCCCGGAAGTACAAGTAGCGCTAGTAATACGCTTATGCTAAAGTATGCATTTCGTGTGCGATCGCTCTAATGCTAACCACACACACTTTTCATAAAACGTTAACACTTTAAAAGGTTTTGACCAATCGCGTATATCCGTCCCCTTCGTCTTGCCCAGTATCTCTGATTGTAATATTGTCAGTTACCTCATGTTCATACTTGTTTTTGCCAAGACAACTTGTTTCAAAGTCAAGGATAAAAAATTATTTTTATTTAATTGTTAATTTTCTGAAAAATTAAAAAATATTTTTTTTAATTACTAATTTTTTGGAAAATTAAAAAATATTTGTTTTTTATTATTATTTTTTAGAAAATTAAAAATTATTTTTATTCAATTATTTATTTTTGAAAAATTAGTTATAATTCTCGATTTATTATTAAATTTTCTAAAAATTTAAAAATAATTTTAAACATTAATCATTTTTGTAGAAATAATCTTTTTTTGAAATTATTTACAAATTGTTAGGTAAATAAAAATAAGTTAAAAAAATTTTTATTTTTTTGGCACTTAATATATTGTATTTTGGCTTATTAATGATTGCTTTGACATTTAAAAAATAAATAATGAAATTTTTTTTATGCCGATCACTGGTCACGAAGATACGGAAAAAGCCCGAAAAGGTTACTAAATTAATATAATTAATATAATAATAAATAATTTCGATATTTTCATAAATCTGAAAACTGACTCTTTTTTATATATTTAGAATAGGTGCTCCTATCGTCGTGTCACGTCGTGTCTAAGATAGGTTAAAATGGGTTATATTTCTTTCTTATACATAACAACAGTCGCAGTACTGCGGATATCGTTCCGTTATTGCAGCGTTATATGCGGTAAAAGCAACAGAAGTAATTACGGAACGATCTTGCAGCTGTGCTCAATGACGTCACATCGTCAGTACTTACAGTGAATACAGAAACGCAGCCTATGAGGAAGCAATGTGCAAGTTTCTACTTGCACACTTTTTTTTATTGTGATAAGCTTTATTGCGACTAATATCTGTTATACTAATATCTGTTATACTATTACAAAAATCAATTAAATAATTAATATTTTTACTAAAATTATTTCTACTAATTGTGGATATTTATTATTTCCATTTTGTTCTATCGGTTAGTTAATTCTTCTACGGAACTTTTGCAAATTTTAAGATCCTATTTTTTTTTGTTTTTCGTTGGAGGAGGAAAATGCTTACGCATACCCCAGGGCCTTTATTGCAAGAAAATATTATTACCGAAAAAGAATCTATTTCTTAGTTACAAGTATATCGTTACTGCAAGAAAATATTGTTACCGTACAAGAAACGATATTTTCAATGCAAATATATATTATATGTAATTTTTCAGTTTAGTTACCTCAGCACAGAAATCCCTGAATTTAGGCTCATACAGCATGCGCTGTATTAATCATAACGATTAATCAGACAAAATGTATTGAAAAGTATATATACAATTTTATGTTATAGGAAAGCATAAATACAAAGTATGCTTTTGGTTAAAACAGAAAATATATTCTCTGGTTTAACCAAAATAACAATTTTCATAACCTGTCAAGTCGCTAACTTTAGCGATTAATATCTCGCGTCGTGGAGCAGGAGCGACACTTTTTTCGGCCAAATTCTTTCGTTTTGTGCAAAAACCCGTTGAAGGAGCCTAATTTCATCGATTTCTGTGCTGGAATAGCTAAACTAAAGAATTATCATAATATAATATATTTATCTAACAATAAAATAAAAATTATTTGAATTTATTAAATATTATTTATTATTTATATATACTATAAATACCTTATTTCTTTCCTTCTCTCTCTCTCTCTCTCTCTCTCTCTCTCTCTCTCTCTCTCTCTCTCTCTCTCTCTCTCTCTCTCTCTCTCTCTCTCTCTCTCTCTCTCTCTCTCTCTCTCTCTCTTCTCTCTCTCTCTCTCTGCCTCTTTCTCTTTATCGTAACAATTAATTTTTCTCTTCCTCTCTTTTTTCGGACACACCCGAGAATGCCGAAAATAATCTTAAAGAATTAATTATTAATATTATTAATTATATTACTAATTATTTAATATGTATACCTTTTTCTTCTCTCTCTCTCTTTCTCTCTCTCTCTCTCTCTCTCTCTCTCTCTCTCTCTCTCTCTCTCTCTCTCTTCTCTCTCTCTCTCTCTCTCTCTCTCTCTCTCTCTCTCTCTCAATTATTAATTCCATTACATTATTTATTACATTACATTAATTGTATATTTTTTATTTTATATATATATATATAAATACCTTATTCTTTTTCTCTCTACTTATCTCTTTCTCTCTCTCTCTCATACATTTAGTGCTTAAAGGGAATCTTAAGGAGATCCTGCAGCCGTATGATTTACCGACATTATCGTTCTTAGATGGATCTTTTAATTGGCTTTATAGAATTGCAAAAATCTTTTACAGAATTAAAGTCCGCACAAAAATCTAGGGAGACAAACGCGATTTTATATCAAAAACACCAAAAAATTAAAAATATTACTTATTTGGGCACCTACAGTTGTCACCTGACGACAATATTTGCTTAAAACAAAAATTCTGCAGTTTATACATACATAATGTTCATCATCCTCCCTTGGGAAAACATGTAGGAATAATATCGTGTAAGTAGAAGTAAGATTCAATGCGTACAAAAAAAGATCCATCAAAGAATTATTTTAGTAATGCAAATACGGATGCAGAATGACAAGAAGAGCAGCAACAGTAGTTGCCGGATCTTGCGAGAGATGGCGAGCAATCGAAACAAGGACAGATGTCATTTCGTTAGACAAAGACAGATATAGGGAAAACAAAATTAGAAAGGTTGACATTATCGACATCGAAGAAGTTCGCCTGTCACTGCAGGATCCCCTTAATTCTCAGCGCAAAATAAATAACCTCGTACTGTTACGAATCTCACACGATAATACGCGAGGCAAGCCGCGCGACACATAAGCGAGATGATTAATTAGCATCGCGCTATAACGGCTTCAACATTTCGAGACATTTATGTTCGATTGATATCGATATGTTGCTTCCTCATAGAGGAAGCTTTGTTTTCGTAAATTTCGTATATGTACCTTTGATTGCGTATAAAGTTGGGTCTAGTCAACCTAAGAATTATATATGAAATAGGGGTAGAAGAAACCAAAGAAAATATTGTTTTGAGTTTTTGATGTTAATATGTTCAGAGTGTTCTAAAATGTCGAAATATCGCATTAAAATTGCATGTCCGTATGTGTGTGTGTGTGTGTGTATGTACGGACTTAATGTCCGTACCCGCGGAAAACAGTTAAATATGAACTTTATATGGACCTTAATAAAATCTCGATTTAAATTTTATTTGATTTAAATTAATGCTGAATAACTGCATTAATATGGCTCATATTTGTTCTATATATAAAACTTAATTAAGAATATAAGAAGAAATGCCGATATACATTTCGATTAAAAATCTCGAACATATGAATACATGTCGTATATTCTTAATTGACGTGTATACTCGTACGTATGTTTCGTAGTATACAAAGTATATATACGTACTTCTTACAGTATCATTTCATCATCAAAATATTCGTATTTAATTTGGCTTAATAAGGATTTAATTAGCTAATATATTCAATTTAAATATTAATCTTATTAAAACCATATATGAAATTAATAAGTTGTACATTTTATTCAAATTTCATTAAATTCAAATAAAACTTTTATATGTTCTTAATATGTTGAATTCAAATAAGACCTTTATATGTTCTTAATAAGTTCTAAATCTAATTTAAATTTAATTAAATTCAAATAAGACCTTTATACGTTCTTAATGAGGCTTTTAAGGCACAGCGCGCGCGCACCTGGGGCTGGATCCTTGAATTTATTCGCAAGAAAAACGTATGCGGAAATTCTGCTCTTATAAAAAAGTTGCAAGTTGATTAACTAAAAGCCATGCGATCAACTTGCAACTTTTCTGTAAGAGTAGAATTTGCGCATACCTTTCTCTTGCGAATAAATTCAAAAATCCAGCCCCTGTTGTAGCTTGCCGAAATTTTGCGGTTTCAATCAACAGGCAATGTTTTTCAAACGTTTTGTAATATGTGTTTAAAACTGATTTTCAAATATTTTTCAAACGTTTAAAAAACATTGTCTGCTAATTAGGATAATAATGGGATTAGAGAATATGGTATCAACAGAGAATGAGTTATAAGATAAAAAAAACGTTTATAAATTACAATTATTGTGTTTATATTGGTTTGCTTTAAATCCAGTGGTACAAAAAGAAGATAAGTAAACTTCTAATAAAATTAACGAAATGCGCAACACTTGCGCAGTAATCGAATACATAAAAACAAATATTAATCGCTAGCAACAAAAAGATTGATGCAGTTGCACAAAATATTAATCACCATAAAAACCAAGAATACAATTTGCTAGCTCAAAAGAATAAAAATAGAGACATTTTTTATATACTTAATCAAACTGAACCCTTATGGAAAAATACACTCAACTTTTGGTGTTAACCGTTAAAAAAACACCATAGAAAAACTCTTAAAGTTGGGTGTGATTTCGGACCATTTGAAGGTTAACCATCATTTGAAGGTTAATCTTCAATTGGCGGTCCGAAATCACATCCAACTTTAAGAGTTTTTCTTCGGATGATGGTTAACCTTCAAGTGATAGTTAACCTTCAATTAATGATTAATCCTTAAAAAATGACGGTATAAACCCTAAAAATATGAACCCTCAAATGAAAGTAACAAATATGGCGTTCCAATGAGAATCTCTTAAGGAGGGTGGTTAGTCAAATCAATTTGATAAGAATTAGTTCAATGGAGAATATTCGTCTATGGGAATCTGTCGTCCATATATGCCAAAGTTGAAGATAATCGTCTGCATGGTTGTCGAGTAATTAATTATTGAAGTTATACTCTTGTCTCTCTCTTATACACGGGCGACACAGCAAAAATGTTACCTAACCTGTAATGTAACTCTCGAAAGCACATTAAAAATGATAATAATTTAGTGAAAATAGGTGCAAATAACTCTTTACATATTTAGGAAAAACTTTCTCGAAGACTGAAATGATTCGTCTTTATAGTTATCAAGAAATTGTAAAAATGAAAAAACAGGACCACATTTATTATTTCCACATTTCAATGTGGATAATAACGTATTTGGGTTTCAATTGTACAAACAACTCTTTTTAAACCTTAAGAAACAGCAATTAAATGCATTCCACATATTTATTTGCTAAAATTCGTTTATTTCACGCGACGAAAATCTAACCTATATGCTTTCCCCCTGCCGTGCCGCCTGCCTCGCACCAAGAACTAACCAACCTCCTTAAGAACTCCGCTCGCTGAACCGGATTCCTCGCCTCGATCCTCCCTCTCGGACGCTAGCTGCCGCAGCTCTCCCTTTCCTGGCGGTGAGCTCTCCCTGGTGATCCGACTCTCGCTCGGTTAGTCTCCAGAACACGCGCCGCAACGATCAATCCGTCAAGAAAGAAATAACGGACTCGACACGTTCGAAGAAACGCAAGCAAGTGCGGCCATGACACCTAACGAGTGAGGAAGGAGGCGGGGGCTCTTTGAGAGTGGCGACTCGCGCGTCGCGCCATCTAATGTGAAACGATCGGGCGTTGTAAAACGCGAAAAGAATTCGAGCGCAATATCTGAACAAATTATTTAATTTTTAATAAGTCCAATTATTAATATTTATTTTTATAATTGAACTTATTTTTTATTTTGATAAATGTAAATACAAATATCTTATTCTATTAATATTTAATATTAATAATTTAATTAGTTGCTTAATTTAACTTCTTGTTTAATAAATGAGCGGATGTAGTACTGAAAATGTACCTATTATATAATATTTTAATTTTCAAAATTGTCAAATTACAAACAGGAATTTTGTTGTGACTTTTACAGTTATAAAGTAACTATTTAATGGAAATGGAAGCATAAAAAAATTAATATTGTAACGCAATTATTATAATGCTCAAATTATAAAATATTTACATTATCCATGTCTGCCAATACAATATAATTTTTTATTCATATTGCATTCTATATAATGGCAATGTTATTATATATTTGACAGGCAAATCAAAATAGCTTTGAATCGATATCGAAATGATGAAATATCCATATCTTAACAGAAAATACATAATTTGCCTGTTTTTCGATACATATATATTTAAAATGATTAAAAACCCACATAGCATGCATATCAAAAAGACGTCCCGAAGATATCCCGAGAAGATATCCTATCTCCTAAATATATCTTCGGGATATCTTCTGGACGTCTTTTTGATATGCATGCTATGTGGGAAGCCAATGACCTACATAACTAAAACTGAAATTATAAAATATATGTACGATGTAGACAGTATAAAATAATTAACATAATTAAACATGCAGATTTGTGGTTGATAATGACAAAATTCAATAATAAACCTATAACCTAACAGACTACAACGCAAGACTAACATAACTCGCAGGTTTATTAAAATCTTATGAATCACAATTTTTGATTAAATATGAATATATGATGGGTCAATGGGAACACTTTCAATTAAATAAAAATTTAATTTGGGTGTTAATTAAAATTTTATTTGTTTCAAATACAAATAAAATTTGAACTCAGGATGGTTAGATGCTTATTAAATATTAATATGATCCATATATGCGCCTGGACAAGTTAAATCCAATAGCAAGATCTTATTTAAATTTAATTTCGATCCAAATTTGGAACATATTTAAATTTAATTACTTTTATATTCAATATTTGGTTTTTATTTGAGTTTAATTTCGTTCATATAAATGACTAATATAAACCATATTTAAAACATATTTAACTCTTTTCCGCGGGGTGGTTGCTCTAACTTCCGCAAATATTGAGATATCGGGCTGTTTTTTTTTTTAATCGATATATAGAGTATCATTCAAGGAAGGTTGGTATTGAATTTGGCGATGATCGGTAAAGGGGTTCTTTTTTAAAAAAATTTTGAATTTTTTTAGAAATGTCCGTGGTTGCTCTAACTTCCGCAAATATTGAGATATCGGGCTGTTTTTTTTTTAATCGATAGAGTATCATTCAAGGAAGGTTAATATTAAATTTGGCGATAATCGGTAAAGAGGTTCTTTTTTAAAAAAATTTTGAATTTTTTTAGAAATGCCCGTGGTTGCTCTAACTTTTGTAAATTTTAAAATATTGCGCTATTTCTAATTTTATTATATTCTTCAGTCTTTTCTATCCCTATTTCATATATAATTCTTTTAAAAAAATTCTTTTAAAAAATTTTTGAATTTTTTTAGAAATGTCCGTGGTTGCTCTAATTTCCGCAAATATTGAGATATCGGGCTGAATTTTTTTTTAATCGATAGAGTATCATTTAAGAAAGTTTGGTATTGAATTTGGCGATAATCGGTAAAGGGGTTCTTTTCTAAATATTGGGCTATTTCTAATTTTATTATATTCTTCAGTCTTTTCTACCCCTATTTCATATATAATACTTTAAGATTTGGTTGATTATCGGTATATCTAATAATCGGCAAAAGAGTTCTTTCTTTATAAAATTTTGAATTTTTTGAGGATTGATGAAGGGATTACCGATTTCTGCTTAAAAAGTGTATAAGAAGTACATGTAATTTTATATAGAGTATCATTAAAATAAAGTTGTTTTGAATTTTGCGAGGGTCGGTGAAAGGGTTATCGATTTTTGCTTAAAAAATATGTAAGTTATTTGATGGATAGAATATTATTTAAGGAAGGTATTGAATTTGGCGATGATCAGTGAAGGAGTTACCGATTTCTGCTCAAAAAGTTACATGTATAAGTTGTATATGTAATTTTATATAGAGTATCATTAAAAGAAGGTTGGTATTGAATTTGGCGATAATCGGTAAAAAGGTTCTTTCTTTATAAAATTTTGAATTTTTTTAGAAATGCCCCTGGTTGCTCTAACTTTTGTAAATTTTGAAATATTGGACTATTTCTAATTTTATTATATTCTTTAGTCTTTTTTATCCTTATTTCATATATAATTCTTTAAGATTTGGTTGATTAGTTCTTGAGTTACAGGCATTTAAAATGTTGAAAAATTCAATATAAAGAAAGAACCTTTTTAGCGTTTATCGCCAAATTCAATACCAATTTTTTTTTAATGATACTCTATATAAAATTACCGATTATGTATATTAAGCAAAAATCGGTAACTCCTTCACCGATCCTCGCCAAATTCAATACCTTTCTCAAATGATTTCATCCATCAAATAACTTACACATTTTTTAAGCAGAAATCGTTACACATTTTTTAAGCAGAAATCGGTAACCCATTCACCTCGCAAAATTCAAAACAACCTTCTTTTAAGAATACTCTATATAAAATTACATGTACATCTTATACACTTTTTAAGCAGAAATCGGTAATCCCTTCACCGATCCTCGCCAAATTAAATAACAATCTTCCTTTAATGATACTCTATCCATCAAATAACTTTGGGTAGATTGAGGCGAATCGGATTAATATAAGTTTCAAGACAATTTTCGTTAGTGTTTTATTTTAAACGAGCTATGTTATCGTGCTAATTAGTAATCCGATTTGCCTCGGTCTACCCTATTCATTTTAGGGGCCAAAGCACAAAGATGAATATAAGAATAAAATGAGTACACCGATCATTTAAACAGTTGTTATCTATCATCTATTTAGAATTAATTTATAATTTGAAATATATATATTAAAATTTTAAACTGCATTTTTTTGAAAATATATATAGATTACATTTATAACTTGTCCACTTTTTAGACAATGAGCAGAAATCGGTAACTCCTTCATCGATCTTCGCCAAATCTTAAAGAATTATATATGAAATAGGGGTAGAAAAGACTGAAGAATATAATAAAATTAGAAATAGCGCAATATTTCAAAATTTACAAAAGTTAGAGCGACTACGGGCATTTCTAAAAAAATTCAAAAATTTTTTAAAAAAGACCCCCTTTACCAATTATCGCCAAATTCAATACCAACTTTCCTTAAATGATACTCTATCGATTAAAAAAAAATTAAGCCCGACATCTCAATATTTGCGGAAGTTAGAGCAACCACAACATCAAATCTGCACATACACACACACATACACACATACTTCCGGACATTTCTTTTTAATGCAATATTTTGACGTTTTAGAACACTCTAAACATATTAGCATCAAAAACTCAAAAAACAATCTTTTCTTTAGTTTCTTCTACCCCTATTTCATATATAATTTATTTAAATTTGATTGACTAGACCCAACTTTATACGCAATCAAAGGTTTATATACGAAATTTACGAAAACAAAGCTTCCTCTATGAGGAAGCAATATGGAATGTTCAATATCTTTGTGAATACTATAAATGCAAATAATTTCTTTATTGTCAGACTTAAGCGTATACTTGTAGAAAATATGTGACTCAAAATTCTTTTGTGTTTTTATTTAAATAACCATGCAAGAAAAGATCGATCAAGTAAAAAGTAAATAATGTGCACTACTAACAACTAGGATTTAACTATTAGCTGCATATTCTTATATAAAAGAAATAAAAAATTGTTATATTGAAAATGACCAGGTTTTCTTATATTTTCTAATTAATAAATTTCTTATATTTTGTAATTAATTATTAGTAAGTCTTCAGTTAATAATTCAATCACGAGTTTTACTTTCTCATAGATTATGACATTAGATTATTATTAGATTGATATTAATTTAAAAATACTTTAATAGAGAAAAAGAAATGTGCAGTGAATAATATTGATTATTTATTCTTTGCGGTTATTGCAAAAAACAAATAGGTCTTACATTCTTTCATAAATATTCTTAAAATGTTTATATAATTATTTTTATTTAAAATTTAAAATTATTTTTTTATATCAAGAATATAAAAATCCAATCAGTTAATAGAAATGGGAGTGTAATAGGAATCTATGTTTTATTTTTATTCATGAAGCACTTTGTATAGTTTTACGTAGGTATACTACTAAATTACATAGATTAGCAATTGCAGAGAATAATCTTCTCTAGCGCAGAAAAGTTTACTTTGCGACAAATATTATTTTTTATATGTTTTTGCGCATTTTGTTTTTACGGTTAAAAATTCCATTAAAAAAGTATTCGAAGGATTACTACATTATTTTTTTGTGAATAATTCAACAAACTTGCGATATTTATTTGTAACATTCAAATTTCTCTGGAAATGATTTCAGGCGAAAACGAAAGATAGATTATAAAATAAATAAAAATATATATCGTTCAGCATTGCTGAAGATAGTCCAAAAAGGGACCGAAACGTTCGAACATTAAATACTGAATAAATATATCTTTCGCATCGTGAACAGCGAATGGCTCTTATTTAGCCCGATATTCGTCCAAAAATATATATTTTATTCGGTATTAATGGCAAAAGAAGTAAAGAAATAAAATAGAAGTTTGATGTATAGAGTTCCAAGACAAACTTCCAAGACAAGAACAAGGTTCCAAGACAAGACCTAACTCTCTTTTTACACGGTTTTTTTGCGCGTTTTTTAATGTAGTTTTCCTAAATGACGCAGTTTCGGTTTTTCGTGTATATGTACAGACCTTAATTTTAATTGCTAATAATAAATTAATTAAAATTTTAATCGGACACGTGCTTCCCCATATTATCATGTTAAAAACAGGGTGCAAGTAGAAACTTGTACATTGCTTCCTCATATTTTTTAAGTAAGCAAGTAGAAACCTGCATTGCTTCCTCTATTTTAAGCCATAGTTATTTATATTTATTTATTTTGGCTTCCTCATAGAGGAAGCAATCAAAATTATGGACCTTTAACCGCATATAAAGCTGAATCTAATCAACCAAATCTTAAAGAATTATATATGAAATTGGGGTAGAAAAGACTGAAAAATATAATTAATCAATTCTTAAGTTATAGAAATTTTAGTAAGTTTGGCTGTTTTTTTAACAGAAATCGGTAACCCCTTTATTATTAACAAAATTTATTAATTCTATTATATTCTTCAGTCTTTTCTACCCCTATTTCATATATAATTCGTTAAGATTTGGTTAATTAGTTCTGGAGTTATAAAAATTTCGGTAAACTTAGTTATTTTTTTTTAACAGAAATCGGTAACCCCTTTATTATTAACAATTTTTATTAATTCTATTATATTTTTCAGTCTTTTCTACCCCTATTTCATATATAATTCGTTAAGATTTGGTTGATCAGTTTTGGAGTTATAGAAATTTCTGTAAATTTGGCACAGACATACACACATACCGACATTTTTTTTAATGCAATATTTCGACGTTTTAAAACATTCTGAACATATTGACATTAAAAACTCAAAAAACAATCTTTTCTTTGGTTTCTTCTACCCCTATTTTATATATAATTCTTTTAAATTTGGTTGATTAGAACCAACTTTATACGCAATCAAAGGTTCATATACGAATTTACGAAAACAAAGCTTCCTCTATGAGGAAGCAAAAAGCGAGTAATACCCTAGATGGACTAAGGCAAATAAATCATAATGTGATAACAAAATAAAGTTTTGTTTAGTTAATTATTATATATATGTATCTTTTCATTTAAAGTTTCTATAGATTGTCAGCACACACAGACCTCGAAGAAGTAAAACATAATCCATTTTCTTAATACATATTGCAAGGTTTTGTTGTCACATGGTTGGCCTAAATGTAAGCACTTTTTTACACGGTACTTACATGGATACCGACTGAAAGAAACAAAAAAAGATCTTTTCCAAATAACACCATTTTTTTACGCGATTTTTCGAAATAACGCGATTTTTTAGAAATAACGCGATTTCTTCTTACACGGAATGTATCTACGGCGTAAAAAGAGAGTTGGGTGTATTTAAAAGGCTTGTTGAGACTAATAGAAAAAAGATATCACTGTATGTTTACATCTATGAGGACGAGCGTGGCCTAGTAGACAGCGCACTGGTCTATTGAGCCAAAGGTCCCGGGTTCGATTCCCGGTAGAGCTAGAAAAATTATATTCGCTTGTTCTCCTCTCGGAAGGCAATGGCAAACCACCGAAAGTATGTCTTGCCAAAAAAACTTCTTTAAAAAATCTAGGCGTTTGGAATCGGCGTTAAACTGTAGGTCCCATATACAATGTGTATAATCCACGTGCGCAACACATGTGTGTATAAAGAGAAGTCACCACGCTCAAATACGAGTAATAGGACTGAGAATGGAGGATGTATGTTTACAATGTTATAAAAAAAAGTATCTTAAAGTAGCTGAGAAGATATTTAAATATAAATATTATGACCCCGTAACATATCGGCTTTGATAAGCAATTCAATTTGCTCCAATTGTTTTTTTTTTCCTAGAAAAAGTTACATTTAGAAATCTAAACTGCAAAAAAAAACATTTGCTGGATATGTATAACTTGCTTTAACAGGATTCTTGTTTGGTGAAGAATAAAAATTGTCTTGTACTAAAAGTGGAATCACAATTGGGAACCAAATTTACGTACAAACATCGTCCAATTTGATGCTATTCTTGACAGACAACGGAAATGTCAGAGTTCATTTCTTTTCCAGTGTGTCATCCCTTTATTCTGCTTGTTTTACCATAGATTGCCAAACAATTTCGGCTCAAGTTTTCGAAACTAGGATTAAATTTTCTCGAAGCGTTCACGCTTAGATGAATTTTCTCATTATCTCTTCATGGAATGGAGGCTAATCTGGTAATATAACAAGTGCGTTTAAGCTATAGGGGAGACCGGGGCTAGACCGTTAGTTTTTTTTCGGTGCCGATTTTTAACAACAAAATAAATAATTGTAGTTAAACGTGGTATACCACTGTAAAGAGTGAACCTTTAGCTACAAAATTTATACAGGAAATTTTTATCTACGTCGCTTTGTTTAACCGGTAACCGGTATAGAGCAAAAACGACAACGGTGCAAAAATTGAAATCTCAAAAATGCCGGGGTTGAACCGCCACCCCCCGGGGTTAATCCGTTACACTACATTTTCAATACATATACGTACATCTAATCCTGAAAAATGATAGGATACATTTTAATAATTGTTTTTTAAGAGAAAAATATAAAAATTTATTTAAAATTTTTATGCGAAACATTATTAAAAAATAATTGTTTTACCTATTCCATAAAACAATTTAGGCACGTGAATACAGAGGTTAACCAAATCGTAAACTCCCCAACGGCACGTCACATTGTCAACGCGGGCAACCACGGGGAACACGCGTGACGGCGCGGCGTTCCGGTGCCATAGGATCAGCGCGGACCCTCGAGCAACCTAACCAAGTCGCGTTTCTCGCGTGTGAGCGATAAATAGCGACAGGGGGGTTAGAAAAGCTCGCGGTGGAGCGCGACCATTTTACCGACTCGACGGCGTCCTCGCGCCGATTCCCCGACGCGCCGACGACGACGACGACGACGACGACGACGACGACGACGACGACGACGACGACGACGACGATGACCACCACCGACACCACCACCACTACAACGGCGGCGACAATGACACCGAGACGATGCGGCGAACGCTGGACGCTGCGGTCGCACGCGCGACTGTCACTGACACAACGACCAAGAACGACGATCTACCGCGCGCGCGGCATGTCAACTCTCGCGCGGAAATCGCGGGATCTCAGAGCCGTGCCGTGTCTCGCCGTACCTCGCCGACGTGCCGTGAGCGCGAGCGATCTCGAAAACAACGGTCCGCCATCTTTTCGGTCGGCCAAAACACCCGTTTTGCGACGATACGTGCGTTCCATTTCCCTCCTACACAACTGACGCACGTGCAAGGGAAGACAGAATCACGCCGCTCGAGGGAAACCTAACCTGAAATCGCCGTGAGCTGAAGTCGTGCGCCCGGCGCGCCACAGTGACGAGACTAGCGGACCAGCCCCGGGTGCTTACTAGCGGATAAGCCCCAAACATAAGTTTCAGGTTTGATCGCCCACGAAAAATTAGACATTAACGATAATGAAAAAACTACACTGGATTCGTGTTCAGCATGCATTACTCTTTATAATCACGTACCTCGAGATTTGGAGAGCAAATATTATTGCAGATATTACAATATTTCCACGCGCAGAAAATTTCACTTTCACCTTCCGAAAACACGTTTGCCCTCGTAAAAATCATAACACGGCAGGTAACCTGCCGAAACTCCGTTGGTCACATGGGTACCATAAGCAGCGTTTACAATGTTAATAGCGAGTTCGCACAATATACAGGTTCCGAGATATTTGATTTGGCGGATTTACCCCGTTAGCGGTCTAGCCCCGGTCTCCCCTAATGTTACATATATTTTAATGTAATTTAGAAACAACGTAACATTTAAATTGATAAGAGAATGATCAAATAGAATGGCTTATAATTTGTTGTTTGTAAAAATATTTCTGCAATAAATCAATATGTTTTTACTTATAAAAAATTACTTTTCTAAGATAAGACGAGTAATATTAATAAAAAATAATGTAAATAATAAAATTTATAAAATGCATAATTTTCAATAAATATGTTTATCAATAAATATTTAATTTTGAAGCTGTCGTTTCTGAAAGCAAAATAAAAATCTCAATAACGTTACAAGCATATGAGTTAAAGTGAGTTAAAAATAAACGTGATTTGTTTTTCTGACGATTATTTACTGAAAATAATTTATACTAGTATTTGAAACTTTTGTTTAGTTTAATACAGAGGGGGAATGTTTCGTAATAGCCATTATCGATGCGATCAACCGGTTTGTTGATTCCCCCTCCCTCACTGCATGTGTTCATTCTGTCGAGTAATGTGATTTTTACCACACAATTTCTAATTCTGAAGCTTTGCTTAATAACATTATGTACGCGAAGTATCTCGATTAGGTGCCTTGTCGATTATGTCGTGGATGACAAACCGTATAAATTGAGCGTATCATCTTCTTATATAATTTGCCCTACATAAAGTCACACATCTAATACGTTTTGTAAAATACATAAGGATGTTATAAAAAATGTTTCCGGAAAGAAAACTTATTTTTATTATACCGTTTTTATATTATCAGTACTTACACTGAGAAAAAAAATATTTTAATAAAAAAAAAAATTAATTTGATGGCTCCTAATAGCATATTTACTTACTTTTTACACATATTTATTTAGAATTAGATATTTTTATTTAATTGAAATAAAAATATCTAATTCTAAATAAATATGTGTAAAAAGTAAGTAAATATGCTATTAGGAGCCACCTAATAAATATTTTTTTGGATTAAAATGTTTTTTTTCTCAGTGTAGCAATCTTTTAAAAGCCGAAATTTACAGTATATGAAAAAAAAAACGTTTTTTTTTTTACTTTATTTATTAATTAAATTTGTGGCGTCTTTAACGTTTTTATGTTGTCTTCAAGTGTAAGTTGTTTTAAATTTAAACATTTATTGATAACATTTTTTATTTAAAAATAATGCATTTTATAAATATATAGTTATTTGCATTATTTGCATAATGCTTTTTTTTATATAAAAATAGAAATTTTTTAAGAATATATAAAGTACTTAATTTTGTAATATAAATTAATTATTAACGAAATTTGCTGATATTGATTAAAACAATTATTACTTTTACGTAATAACTTGTTTATCATTGACCAAAAGTATGCAAATTGTTAATAGCAACTCTCCATCAACTTTTACTTTTAACCCTCGGAAAACACACAGGGTCAATTTGACCCTTACCTCGAGTTTTATCGTAAATATCTTGAAAGAGTAAATTTTTAGCCAGAAATATTAAAAATAAAAAAAATAAAATTTTTTTCGTAAATTACGTTTTTTTTCAAAAAAATAATTTTTTTTTGAATTTTTTTAAATATGTAAATAATTTCAACGGCACTTTTTATTTATATTAATTGATTTAACAATGTTCCAAGTACATCTGGAAATTTTTTCAAGCTGATCGCACTCGTCAATTTAAAATGGTGGATGATCAAAGTGTGTGTAGGATCAGATTGACCCAGAGTGTTCTCCGTGAATGAAAAAATAAGTGTGTTCTCCGAGGGTTAATTTATATGTATCGAGCATGTAAGCTTGCATCTGTTGATAAAGTAGGTGCCTAATGAGCTTTTTTCACATATGATATGAATCTATGTCATGTCTAAGCTTTCTTCCCTACCTTATCGACTGTATATGAGAAAAGCTCTGTAAGCTTTCAAGGAGATTCGCACTATGCTTGACGAGCGCAGTTTTCTACAAAGTATCAAGTAGTATAATCTAATGTTAGACCAGCCAGGTTTATTTAATCCAAACATAATAATATATTTCAAAAAGATGACACATCTAAATTAAATAAATTAAAAATCTACAGCCTTGGCCAAAATTATTAGGCACTCTATTAAAATAAAGTTCTTTTAAAATAACATTTATTTTTGAAAGAAATAATAAATAAACGTATAATTTATTTATAATAATAAATACTCTAGTAATAAACAACTTTTAAATCGTCAAAATTTTTCTTGCATGGTATTAGATTTAGTACAGCATAATAATTAAGATACCCAATAATTTTGGCCAAGAAGCTGTACATTATTAATATTCTAATTCATACTTGCATTTATTGGACACGATTAAAATGTTTAATAATTCGACAGAAATTAATTGCAATTCAGAGAAAGTAGTAAGGAACAAAATAGTTTCCTGGGATGTTATCTCTCTCAGTGTTTATAAACTATTAATTTAGTATATAATCTATTTTTTGATTAAAAATTAAATTAATGGATTTATAAAACATACATAATAATTTACATAATAACATAATAATTAAATTTAATTTGTCTTTTGCTTTGCCATTTTCTTACGCATAGTTTACTGTTTTGCAATAATCTAAAAACACCATTTACTGAATACTATTTACTGAAAAATTTTCTAGCAATTTTTTTAAACTTAAAACAATAAGATATTTTTTTTATTACGTTTAAATATTATAAAACTTTATAGATACTAACATAAAATTAATTTATATTATTATTAGAATGTTTATCAGTTTGTATACAAACAATATAAGAGATATAGCTTTCTCTTATATTAACATATATTAACATTGCGATAAATGCTTTAAAGAATTAATAAATATTTTACTATATCTTTCACTGGAAATTTTTTAGAATGTTAGGATAATCGATTATAATTATTTATAATTCTTTGTCAAAGTTGCTATATACAGTCAAAATTTTTTACTTATATACTATATATGTATAAGTAAATCTATTAAAAATTCTCTCTTTTTTATTTAAAAGAGAAATGATGAAATATTATTATGGATATGGGAACACAAAAGAAAATAAAATTGTTAAAAAATTATCTCGCAAACTGATTTGCTGTCAAGGGCTTTTATTTTTATCGAAGCAATGAGCAATTCGACCCTTTCGACCCTGATCAAGTTCTCTTATATTTTAAAAGAGATCGAAAGATCAGATTTCATTCTTATATATCCGCCTTATAACAGGAGCAGAATAAGGCATATTTCGCGACTCGTATAACGGAAATATGTCTTGCTTGGAATACTGCATGGCTATAATTGTATTTCCGTCGTTCTAAGAATTTAATGAATTAAGTGTCCGTGCCACACAGCAGTCTCATTAAAATGTTCTCGGTATTATTGAAATGACTCTATTAAAATCGTTAATTGCAATGTCGATCCACAGTAACAATTAATAATCTAACAAACCATTTTATCGTCACGTTTCGAAATTTCCTAAAATCAGAATTATTTAGCGAAGTTATTATTTTGTTGCTTTTAATTTCTATTTTGATTATTGTGAGGTACCTATTTACGGCAGCTTTAGCAGTTTTAACAAATATATAAAATAATTAAATATAAAAACAATTAAATATAAAAAAAATAAACTATTAAAATTATACTATACAGTATAATTTTAATAAACTATTAGGACATATTATAACTATGATGTTTAATCCAAGATATAAGACTATGAGCTATATTTGTTTTCATAAATTATTTGGTCTATATTTTTACGTATTTACTTGTTTAATTTATAGAATACGTAATTATTAATTTTGCAATGTGCTTCTAAAAGATTTTTTAAATTTAATTTTCGAATTAAATTAATTTATAATAATAATAATATTAAAATAAAATTTACATTTATTACATAATAGTTATTATTGCCAAAACTACTTCAGAAATAAGAAATAAGTAAATATAGATCTTTTAAATTATCGAAGATTATAAATAGGATGTTATCTGTACAATATTTTTTTATGAAAGAGAGACTGGCATATATATAAGAAAACATTTGTCTATCAGAAAAAAAGGAAAACAAGTTGAACATGTAGAAAATATGAGTTTCTTTTATAATTAAAACCTTTTTCTGATATCTGCCAGCTTTTCTCATGTGATGCCATAATCAGTCCTATTAACATAGCAGTAAATTTCTATTAATATATCATATAAATTTCTTAATCGATATTTAAATTAAAATTGATTAACTATTATAATATTGATATTAAATAATGTATATTAAAAATTATACTCTTAATTGAAGAACTGAAGCTTAATGAGGGATTAATATGACATATTACTAATGAGGATTTAATGTGACTATATATAGATAGTAGATTGATATATGTATAACAAACCAAAGTATATTGAATAATGATTATGTAGCCTATACCTAATAATACTTGAAAATGTCATATAAGAATAGATATATTTCATACAGATTGTAAATTGTATATGTTCAGATTATTCAAGTGTTGTATGGATAGACTATTGTCTCACGTGTCCATGTAATTGGCTATTTCATTCTTTATACGTGACAATTCCCGTCGGAATGAGTGGATTTAGAATCACTTTTATTATTAGGATAATAAAGAAATGGAAGTTTCTAGTCAAATTGAAGCAGAAATTGTGCAGTTTATTGAATTATGTCTTAAATTGATGACACTCCAGCGCGGCGCCTCGATGATAGCATGGAACAAAAAAGTATTAACTGTAAAAGATGAGAAAGAGCAAAGCAAATCTAATAAAATTTCTATAATCTATTACCATGAATATAAAAGATACTATATTTAGTCACAAAATCTCGATAAAAATGAGAACACAAACTATAAATTAAGATTATTGTTTATTATATGATCTTATTTATTATTTATTATAATACTATTTCGGAAATATTATATTTTTTACTATTATATATATTTTTTACTATCTATTATTCTTTCTTTTTCCTAATTTATGACGTTATAAATTATCTATATATTTTAAGTAATTATTTTTGAAAAACTAATTATGTAAATTACGAAGTAGGTATTTTATAATAAATAATATATTTAAAAAATGTTGTTAACAATATATTGTTAAATTTATATTAATAATATAATAATATAACATAATATTAAGAGTTCACAAATTTATCTAACTTGTTTTTTTATGGTTAATGAATTAAGTTGTAGTTTATTATTTTGTATTAATTTTCCATTTCTAAATATAATGAAAGAAAACGTTTACTGCTTAATACGCATTGGTATTATTGCGTTTGCAAACAAAGAGAAGAATTCTTCGTCAGAAATTTCTTCAGCTGTTTAAACACATTGATGCTATTTGTTTAGTAGCTAAACGAAGACGTAATAATAAAGTTTCGAGGATTTAATTTATTTTCTTGAGAAGTTGGACAAAACAACTTTTGATTTCGCACATCCTCAACGATTTAACGGCTAACTAGCAAAATTGATGATTGCCTTTGACTGCATGCTTTTTTTATATTTATTACTCAAAAAAGTAAGTTATGTGGAAATAATGAAGCAGTCAAAAAGCATAATACAAAATCGTTTTATGAGTTTCACGATACTTTGAACTTTAAAAGTCAAACCGTATAGCCAATACACATTAATCGACGTTCTAAAGTCTGAGTACCAATCAAGAACTTTTGAGGTTTCTTTTGCACTCGTTGTGTAGAAGAAGAAAGAAATAGCAATTTCAGAAGAGAAGCAATAATCTCGCTTGTGCTGGAGCAATTATCATTAATAGTCTATTAATATTAGCAATTGGATATCTTTTTGATGTCTACTTTTTCTTTGGTATTTCCTAGGTGGCCTAGGGAAATTATGCTTTATATCATATAGTAAATCGTATATCGTATGTTATGAAAATATGAAAGATCAAAGGGTAACGTATGATTTTCGGATCACAGCTCCTGCCTGATATAAATATAAAACCACTCTGTCGCATTCCGAATAGTATCATTTCTTCTGATGTTCCTTAGAATATCAAGTCAAATAAAAAATATTACTTAGCTATCAAACTCTCTTGCGAAACATTCGAAACATTCTGTTTAACTTGTCTTCATTTCGTGATTTATCTTTATATTTAAAACTTGATTGATGGTTACTCCGGTCATCGCGCATCGAAGGGTCAGCGAGATTTCTCAAACTCTGGAAATTACGGATAAGAGTTCGACAAAACTTTTAACCAATGGTTATAGAGGAAAGGGAAAAAAGGATATAACGGGGAAAAAACTAACTTGGATCAGAGACAAATAGAACTTTGCTGGAACACGAAACGTGCTGAGAAGGATAAAGGTTTGGAGATAGCTTATGTTTATACTTCGATAGATTTCACTTCCATTAAACTTCATCGACTTGGCGAAATCTGAGCAATTGCCGTGATTTCCTACCGTATGCTACGTCTTACATATTAATTATTGTGAAAATCTACGGAGACATATTGTTATGAAAGAAATCATGGTGTTGAATTTAAATTAAAACCGTAAGAAATTTTGATAAAAATTTATTTGATTATTTATATTGCAAAGATGTTTCACAATATCTGTTTTTTTTTTTTTTCAAATCAAACTATAATGAGAGTGACAGGAACATAAGACAAGATAAATTGTGACGTGTAATTAACTTTCTAAGTATATTAAAGGGAAATACATTTTTTAATATTATACGTCATACCTTAAAGTTCTTCCTCAATTGTTCTTAAAGTCAAACTACTTTAAAGAATATTGCTATTATCCTCAGAATAAATATTATAGAGATAAAAGAGCTTAAAATAAAAATTATATACTATCTTCAATTTTCTTTTATTTAGGTATGGTAAGTTTAATATATTTTATGAAAGTTTTATTAGTCTGTCAGTAGTAAAATAAATATTTTAAATAAAAATATTTTTCTCTTTATAAAGCTCTTTTATAAATGATATCTTTAAGATAAGATATCTCAAAGATTAGATAATGATATAACAAAAAAGTTCTAAAATATAAATAAAAGTATATTGGAACAATGAAATAAAATAATTACATTTACATATCTATAATTATTTTTATAAATTAGTTTAATATTTACTGTAATATAATAATTAATATTGGATATTTTTTCTAAAATGTAATTTAACGAACATGCATATACATATGAGAGGTATATGGTATGCAACACTAATTTATCAAAATAAAAATGATGTAAGAAATAGATAATATAATGTGAACACACAAAGTGAGCTTAAATGTACTCCTCTTTAAAACCACGCTCTTAAGGAGGTTCTACAGATAATGGATGTATCTAAAAATTGGAAAAAAACTTCATGGACGTATAAAGTAAGATGCGAGAAAAGTGCTCAAAAAATTTTAGCATCGGTTATCGTGTAAAAATTTGCAAAAATGAATTTTGAAATCACAGTTTTAACATGAGCTCTTATGGCAAAAGGGTTCCCGGAGATAGGAAACAAGATATTAATTATATGAAGGCGGCCTACCAGAGATTCAAAAAACGGAGCTCTTATAGATCTTAATCTAAGCTTTTCAGAAATATCGAGAAAAACAAGGGTTATCGTGTAAAATTTTGTAATATTGGCTATTGAAACAGGCCATATCACAGTTCACGTAGCGTGCTTCGAATAACAAGGGAGATTTAACAACGTCGCAGCGACTGCACCTCACATAACCTTTTATCTGTCAATGATTTTTGGGCATTTTCCATTCGAAGAACACCTTTCTTTTTAGCGAATTTTCCTCTTTTGACACCACGTAAGACTCTATCCTTATTTCTCCATGAATTGGTCGGGCTTGGAGGAGTCATTGTAAATTTATAAAAGTAAACGCAGTCACTGACTAGAAAAGGACCACGCTCATATGAGCAGAACAGCGAGACTCAAGTTCGTGACGTTTTCACATTTTCTCGCATGTATAAGAAGCCGGAGTCAAAGGAGCACTTACACGATATTTTTAATTATTCCTCGCTTCGACTAATACGGGTATGATATAAGCTCTAACATCATCAAAATTCATGAAAATATTTTATAAATACTTAGAATTGATGAATTTGAAGATTTTCTCTTCATCTCTCGACTGACTAGAGAGTACCTGTAGAACCTCCTTAAAAAGGCTCAAGACAGATGAGTTTGTAAATGCTTTGAGGAATGCCATAGAAATAAAAGAGCGTAAAAGAGAGCAATGCGACACTTGAAAGAATGCAAAGTACATCAAAGGACATAAAGAACGCGACAAAAGACATGTGACACTTTTGCAGTTTTACTCGACAAACGACGGCATGTATGAGAAAACCTTTATTAGGAGTATAAATAGCTCTCTAAAGCAAACCCTTGAGACTAACAGGATACGTAACAGGATACACCGCTCTTCAAATTTACAAGAACATTTAATTTTATTAATATCTTTTATAATCTTTGACAACTAAAACAACTTTATCGTGAAATAAAGGGTCAAATCGCGCGTGGAAGAATAGGACATGCCATCAAATTAGAATTTTTACTTAATAAAAGGAGAAAGAAAACATTAAAGATTTGATATTTCTAATTATATAACTTATATTGTTTTTGCATACAACAAACAGATACACACACATATAATATGCAGTTGGGGACAGAAAGGTTGTTCGGTTGCGTTTTGGAACAACGCATCCCATTTGGAAGTGGATGAGCACTAATGCACACAGCTTGCGCAGTGATTCATTATAAGAGCAGACAAACAAGATGTCAAATATATTAAAATGTTAAAAGAATTGGTGATTGCTGACATGGTAGCTGGATATTAAATATAAATAGGATGCGTTCCGAAACTCAACCGGACAACCTTTAATTCTATCCACAATTATACACTTGCACGCATATTAGACTGTCACATTATATTACATTATCAAAATATAGACTTTATTATATTATATTGTATTATTTTAGCTTGTTTAATATAACTACATGATTATCTTATCATTATGCTTGCATACATTTTCGTTTGATCCTTTTAATGGTAACTTTTCCAGTATTTAAAGAAAAGGTAATGCAATGTTTAAACTCTTAAAGTTTGTATGAAAGATAACAATTAATTTAATGAAGAAAGACAACAAAAATATTTATTAAGGGTTATTATTATTGTATTTATACATTAATAAAAGAACAAGTATTTTTGTTTTATGCGTAAAAGATTTTTTAAATTATATGTATAATGTTAACAATATTGCTTATATATTATTTTAAAATTTTTTTATATAAAAAAAAGCAAAAATGTTTTCTAAATATTATTTGTATCTTTTATCGCAATGCATATTAGGAATAATAGATATCGCTGTCGAATCTATAAAGACATTGGGTTATTTCTAGATAGCCTAATGTTTGATCAATACTGTGGTTATTCTACTGTAACGGTTATTTCTATCTATCTCTTTCTTCCATTTTAGTTTTTCAAAAATAAATTTTCTTCTTAAAAATATTTCACTTAAGAGGATCCTGGAGCGACGGCAATGATCGATATTTATAGGTGTATGATTTTCTTTGAATTGGCTTTACAGATTTGAAATCTTTTTAACACGTTTCAAGTACATACAGAAATGATGGGTGGAGTGATAAATTGAAGACTAAAAACTTAAAAAAATTGAAAAAATTATATTTGATACTACTTGGTGTATCTAACCTTTTGTACCCAGAGCTGTCACTTCATGGAAACTTTCGTTTTAATATACGAATTATATAGCTTACGTGTACAAATCGAAAGTATAACCCCACTAATCGGACTAGATCAAAGAACAACGTTGAATCATTGAAACTAAGATTAAAAGCCTAATAAGAAATATTTTCACTGATCGCAGATTTTATGCATGCGTACACACACGCAGTGTACATGGCGTTGCAATCTGACAAGGACAGATATCTCGTAGGATCTCGTTGGATAAGGACAGAATGATCAAAATAATCGATATTTTTAATTCCGCTTAGATGAGGGCGCTTTCCCGTCGGAGTTTGGCCGTCACTCCAGAGAGGATCCCTTTAAATTGCATATTATATATCTAACGATAAGTATAATAGAAACGTTTAGTAACTTTTAAAGCGTACATTATATCGTAATCACGAACTATCGATAATCCGGCCATTGTACTCCGAAAGATGACGAAAGGGGTGAATGGAAGATGGAAAGGAACGAACCTGATCATAATGGATGATTGTTTCTGGGGCGTCTGCGCCTGTGATAGTGCGAGAGAGCTACAACCAGAAGGCGGGTTGTCGAGCGATCAGCCAGCCTTCCAAGCGACCGTCGACCGACCGACCAACCAGGAGGAGGCGCGGAAGCCCTCGGGATGTCAGTCGTCTCCGAGCCGCCGCGCGGTTGAGATGCGAGCCCTCGTGTTTCGCGAGTTGCATCGGCACCAGACCTCGTGTGTTATCTTCATCCCTAGCTCAAACTATCGCCGTTGATCGGCAATCGCCGATACGAGAGCTCTTGCGCGATCAGCGGTGCACGCGATTCTTCGCTGCCGTACAGCCATACTGCCGCCGTACCGGAAGCGGTGATGCGCACGTGAGTTATTCTCCTCGGGCTCGCCTCATCCTCTCAGTGTCTATCGAACAATCGCGCGGTCGTGATCGTGATAGAGAAGCGACGGTATATCGAGACAGAAGACAGGGTCAGTTTCCTCGGTGTTACACAATTTGCCGATTGTCCCTCTGTTTTTATACTATCGCCGATTGTTGCATTTTAATTTGTCAGAATCTCGTGAGATTATGGCGCCCGATTCCCGCGATCGGGTACTCCCGATGAATAGCCGAAGATCCTCCGGAGAGGAGAATCGACTTCGAGGTACATCTGGTATAGCAGCTCTTAACTTTTAACTGCGATATTATCTCGTAAATTTATTCGCAATTATTTATTTTTTGTCCCACCGGCAACAGAGAAGTTTCTGTTCTCTTATTATTTCCGCATTGCTCGTTCAATAAAATGTATGTTTATATATCTATATATATATATATATATATATATATATATATATATATATGTGTGTGACATGAGACTATCATATATGTATATATATATATATGATAGTCTCATGTCATCTTTATTATGGCAACACTCATGGCCTTGCGGTATTACACATAAACATTTAGCTTCTTTTTAGTGTACCACCAGTTGAAGATTAAAGTATAAATCTTATAAAGCGGCTGAGAAAATGCTGTAGAAAAATTCAAGATCATTCTCCGTGCTTGTTTCTTATTTCGCTCTCGTTATATAGGCTTGGGAAGATACTGTGTTTTAGTTTGGAGATAAGCGGCGCTTGTAGATTTTTAGAAATCAATTTTAATCACAAATTAATATAAATCTTCAATAGTTAGATAATAAAAAAACAAATGTAAGACACTTATTCATTCATATTTGTCGCACGTGCGCGTAGACGCCATCTTGAAACGTGTACGAATTGTATGCACAAAGTATCTAATGGCATATCTTTCTATATTTTTGTCCTTTTATTGGTAGACAATCTTGAAATTTACTTCTTTTTATGAAATTTTATTATATATTAACAATTAATATTGCGATATTTGTTATAATCCATTGTATGAATTGTAAAACATTTTCTATTTGTCTCATAGTATATATATTTGGCGCTTCGTAGAAATCATCGACTTTTAATTAAACTTAGAAAATTGAAATTTCGATTTTCTCTATTTATTTTATGGCAAGAGCTGATAGAATGAATTTATTATGTATTTATACAGTATACATATTGTATATTACTTTGCAGTAAGTTGACTTACAAGGTTAAAGACGAATCAAATATCTTACTATTGATTGATTGATTAAATCTAATCCAGTAAAAACCTTATTATTAATTTAAAAAATGTTCTAATAACCTAAAATAACTAAACTTGGTTATTAATATTATGCTTAAATGTTAGAAAATTTATAACTCTTAAAGTCTCAGAAAGTGATAATATCATTATAGTCATGTTATCACAATTACATTTTATATTGTTGGATATATTATTTAGTACAAAATTGTTACAATACAATATTATAATATTATAATTCTTTTTGTTATTAAAACTATAAATTTAAAAATATAATATTAAATGTAATTTATATAATAAGTATTGAATATGATTATATATAAATATATATTCATAATAATATACATAACATATCTTTAAGGGATATAATTAAGTTAATAACAAAAAGTTATTCTTTATTCAATTCAATCGTGAATTTTACGTGCATAAGATCTTAATTTAAGCTACAGTTACCAAGACAATTAAAGTTAAAAATATATCAATTTTGCAACCACATGTACTTTTAATCAAATTTTGCAACGGAAAATGACGTTTGAGTTTATCTTTTTACTTTGATATATTATAAATCGCGCGCATAGGATAGAATATCAGCAATTCATACAATCAATAATTTTATGCGTATTTTATAGTACGTTACATATTATTGAACATTTTGAATTAAATTTTGGTTTGCACGAAATTTCCAAGAGAATTTTTAACTTATGCTCAACATAGCTCTGAGAGAAGCAGTATCGGGTTGCCACTTTTCTGACGAAGTCGTTAAATTTAATATGCGTCTGCGTAACGCAAGATATGGTCTCGCATCTCGTTAAGCGTATACGCATATCTCTCTTCAGTGCGAAGCCTCAAATTAGCAAGTGTAACCTAACTCACTTATCGCGATTAACGTTATTTAATTCGCAAACCCCTTTATGGAACTTTTCCAAGATTTTTGTAGATAATTATATTAAAATTGTTGCTTAGAATTTTGTTTTACATACACTGAGAAACCCATTTAGTTGGAATAACCAAATTTTGGTTGACGCAACAAAAGTTATTTGTTTCTATATGAGCAAACAAGTACTTTTGTTGGAAGAACAAAAAATTTTGCTGCAAGAATATGTATGTAGAACCAAATATTTTGTTCAAAGAACAAAAGATCTAATGCGACTACAACCAAATACGGAACCTATTTGTTTGAACGAACAAAGTAAATTGTGTTGTACGGAGAAAAATAATTTGCTGGCACAGCAGATTTTATATGTTGCGAACGTTGTTGGGCACGAATCGCAACGACAACAATAATTTTTGTTTCGGACAACAGAATCTAAATAATATTTGTTAAAAGAACAAAATACTTTCCAACAAACAAAGTTGGTTTCTCTAAACAATCCAATCATTTGCAGAAATCGATTGATTTAATTCAACGGAACAAAACTCGCCAACAAAAAAATTTTAGTTCTATCAACTAATTGGGTCTCTCAGTGTATAACGATTGTGTAAGCTGAAAAGGATAGCTTTTATAATTATTATCTTGCATCATTATTTACATATTTACAAAGCTTTGGTACAAATATACAGATTATATGATATATAGTGACAAAATAAAATTAAAAAATTCTTCTGCCGTTTGTTTTTGAGCTACTGCTTTCATCCGTCACTACGACAAACTTATGTTTCCGGTAACTAAAAATATCTCCGTGATTTTCTGTCATATTCATGGTATATAACTGAATGGTCAGAACATTTATGACTTTACGTTTATTAAGCTTTTAAAAAATTGTTTGAAAATCATGTTTTTAAAATATGATGTTACGTACGGAATTTTTTTGCCATATTACTGAGGTGGGCAATGTTAAAATATAACAATTTTTTTTCTTTCACTCGACAAAGAGAAAATTTTCTTCTTTTTTGAAATTTTTTTGTTAGGTGACATATACTTGGATCTTTAAAATGTTTATGTAAGAATATAATATAATAATATAAGATACGAGTATATATTTCTCGTTAGTTATTAAATAAAAATAAGTAATACTTACACGTTAATATATGGAGGCTTAATGAGGTACTGTATTGTTCAAAAGAAAATTAAATTTCATATAATTCTTAAAATATATAAGTTATAGTTGTATTTTAAAACAATTTTTTTCTTTTCTTTAATTTATTTTTATCTCTTTTTAACATGTACAAACTATATAGATATTAGTCTGTACTGTAGTTTGACATGTTGGTGTGACGTTGGCCTAATGTCTGTGAAGTTGGCATATCATTTTCCAGCAGATCAAAAATAAAAGGGAGTTCTTGTCGCATCCAGTCGAGTTCTATAGTTCCTGATACTTTTTAGTAATAGTTCTGGTGATTTTACCCAAAAAACAGTCGATCGAAAAAATGATCTGCTAAGTTCCCGTAGCAGATCATTTTCTAGCAGATCAAAAATAAAAAAAAGTTCTTGTCGCATGCAGTCGAGTTCTATAGTTTCTGATACTTTTTAGTAATAGTTCTGTTGATTTTGACAAAAAAAAGTCCATTGAAAAAATTATCTGCTAGTTTTCCGAAATCTCGGAGTTCCGGTTTATCTAAAATATTTTTCGAATAGTTCTGAGCATACTGAAACATTTTCTAAAGAGTTCCCGACACTGGCAATGTTGTATAATTTTTTTTATAAATTAATACCGCCCGAAAGCCGAGTATTTAAAGAGAATAGGGTGATATGCTGTACGAAATGTTGCAGTTCCGGTTTATCTAAAATATTTTTCGAATAGTTCTGAACATACTAAAGCATTTTCTAAAGAGTTCCCGACACTGCACGGAAAAAAAGGCTTGGTTGAATTTGTATGATTGTTTAAAAAATTAATACTACTCGAAAACCGAGTATTTAGAGAGAATAGGGTGATATGCTGTACGAAATGTCGCAGTTCCGGTTTATCTAAAATATTTTTTTAATAGTTCTGAACATACTAAAGCATTTTCTAAAGAGTTCCCGTCGTTCCCGACACTGGCAATGTTATATAATTTTTTTATAAATTAATACCGCCCGAAAGCCGAGTATTTAGAGAGAATAGGGTGATATGCTGTACGAAATTTCGCAGTTCCGGTTTATCTAAAATATTTTTCGAATAGTTCTGAACATACTAAAGCATTTTCTAAAGAGTTCCCGACACTGGCAATGTTGTATGATTGTTTTAAAAATGAATACCGCTCGAAAACCGAGTATTTAGAGAGAATAGGGTGATATGCTGTACGAAATGTCGCAGTTCCGGTTTATCTAAAATACTTTTCGAATAGTTCTGAACATACAAAAGCATTTTCTAAAGAGTTCTCGACACTAGCAATGTTGTATGATCTTTTTATAAATTAATACCGCCCAAAAGCCGAGTATTTAGAGAGAATAGGGTGATATGCTGTACGAAATGTCGCAGTTCCGGTTTATCTAAAATATTTTTTGAATAGTTCTGAGCGTACTGAAGCATTTTCTACAGAGTTCCCGACCCTGGCAATGTTGTATGATTGTTTAGAAAATGAATACCGCCCAAAAGCCGAGTATTTAGAGAGAATAGGGTGATATGCTGTACGAAATGTCGCAGTTCCGGTTTATCTAAAATATTTTTTGAATAGTTCTGAGCGTACTGAAGCATTTTCTACAGATTTCCCGACACTAGCAATGTTGTATAATTTTTTTATAAATTAATACCGCCCGAAAGCCGAGTATTTAGAGAGAATAGGGTGATATGCTGTACGAAATTTCGCAGTTCCGGTTTATCTAAAATATTTTTCGAATAGTTCTGAACATACTAAAGCATTTTCTAAAGAGTTCCCGACACTGGCAATGTTGTATAATTTTTTTATAAATTAATACCGCCCGAAAGCCGAGTATTTAGAGAGAATAGGGTGATATGCTGTACGAAATGTCGCAGTTCCGGTTTATTTAAAATATTTTTCGAATAGTTCTAAGCGTACTGAAGCATTTTCTACAGAGTTCCCGATACTAGCAATGTTGTATGATTTTTTAATAAATTATTACCGCCCGAAAGCCGAGTATTTAGAGAGAATATGGTGATATGCTGTACGAAATGTCGCAGTTCCGGTTTATCTAAAATATTTTTTTAATAGTTCTGAACATACTAAAGCATTTTCTAAAGAGTTCCCGTCGTTCCAGACACTGGCAATGTTGTATGATTGTTTAAAAAATTTAACCGCTCGGCTTTCGAGCGGTATTAATTTATAAATAAATTATACAACATTGCTAGTGTCGGGAACTCTGTAGAAAATGCTTTAGTATGTTCAGAACTATTCGAAAAATATTTTAGATAAACCGGAACTGCGACATTTCGTACAGCATATCACCCTATTCTCTCTAAATACTCGGCTTTCGGGCGGTATTAATTTATAAAAAAATTATACAACATTGCTAGTGTCGGGAACTCTGTAGAAAATGCTTCAGTATGCTCAGAACTATTCGAAAAATATTTTAGTTAAACCGGAACTTCGAGATTTCGGAAAACTAGCAGATAATTTTTTCAATGGACTTTTTTTGTCAAAATCAACAGAACTATTACTAAAAAGTATCAGGAACTGTAGAACTCGACTGCATGCGACAAGAACTCTTTTTTATTTTTGATCTGCTAGAAAATGATCTGCTACGGGAAGTTAGCAGATCATTTTTTCGATCGACTGTTTTTTGAGTAAAATCACCAGAACTATTACTAAAAAGTATCAGGAACTATAGAACTTGACTGCATGCGACAAGAACTCCCTTTTATTTTTGATCTGCTGGAAAATGATATGCCAACTTCACAGACATGTTGGCCTAGATCAGAATAAAAGTTTGTACTCTGTGTATGATGATACAATATGTCAAATCCTCGAAGATGTTTATAGCAGTGACTATAACAAAGTATGGATGTGTCGAGCAGAAAGATTATGGGGGTTTGGTCAGCTGAAATCAATTAATTCGATGGACATAACGATTGGATTCGTTCCGGGGTGAGACGGATATACGATGACTTGTCCCTTGACGGCGGTCCAATCACGATCACTACATAACTGGATGGACTTAATCCCGTGACAGTGCCAATTATAGGAAAGAGAGTCCGCTTCCAAAAAAGCCATAACTTGTGGGAAAGGCCTACGTATAAAAAGTCGGTTAATTGATTGCTTCGTCAGTAATGCCGAACGGATTGGAGTACGAATATCAATTTACGAATATCAATTTGTAGATGATTAAGATTGTTCTCATTATTCACACTCTATTATATCAGATCTGATTTCAGTCGAGTGTCAATTCAGGCAAGTCGATATCCGAAAATTAAACGAATAGTTTTTATATGGAAAGCTTTTCAAACCAAAATTTTTTTATACCTAAGTTTTTATATATCACAAACGTTTATAGAGAAATTATATTATAATATATTTCTTATATCTATATGTATCACATTTTAAAAACGATTTATATTAAAAATGTATTGTTATATTTTATTATCAAGCCAGCCGGAAAAGTTTTAATTTTATATTAAGAGTTTTGTACTAAAATATTAATATGTGTATAATTTTTTATTTTTATACGACAATATAATATTTACTAGACAAATTAATGTTGGTTTGTTGTTTGTTTATTAGTTTCTAGATTTCTACAAAAAATAAATAGCATATTTAATTGTTTATTATATATATAAGTTTTAAATAAAATATCCTAAAATGTATTTTTAAATAATTAAAATTGGTATTTTTAATTGACAATATCTATATAAAATAGACCAGCGAATTATGGTGATTAAAGGGCTGATGAGAGTACAATGCGGTTGTTGGTGCGTAATTTTTCAGATTAAAACTGATTTATTTAAACTTCAACAGTAGGTAATGTTCTGAACGTTTTGACTCCACATTGAGGCCATTCTGAGCGATATGAAAAGTTAATAATTTCTTTATTGTACCAAAGGTGTGCTTTGAAGAAGTCAAAAAGGCAAAATGGAACGTTGGCGTGTAATCGGACTAAAAGATCGTTATCTGTAATATAGTCAGAATATAAAATAAAATTATGCGTTTATTCCGATATTGATTATACTATCATGTGTATTTGCTTTACTGTCTGTTTACGTCCTGTTATTTTACTTTCTAATTATGAACGTATGCTCTAAATATTTATTAAACGTTTCGTTATGGCTAATAATGCAATATGCGAAGTGCTTAATAAATCACAGGGTTGGCAAAAAACATGTTTTTTTTATTTTAAACAAAAAACATTGTTTTTTTGTTTAAAACAATGTTTTATGTTTTATTTGTGTTTTAAACTAAGGTATAAAAAAACATGTTTTAAACAAAAAAACATGTTTTAAACAAGCAAAAAAAAACACTTGATAGCTTTGATCTATGCAAGAAGATTTAAAATATGTGCGGAGCATCCATAAGTAATAATAATGTCAGCGTTTTTCATTGGCAGAACTAGTGCGCACTCAGTGCACATTAAAGCCGTTGTACACTGATTTAATCTTTAATATTTAAAGTAAAATGCAAATATTTTGATTGATAAAATACCCAATACATATTTTACCAAATAGTACAATAAAGTATAGAGGCTTTCGTGACTTAACCCGTTTATATTAAACATACACTTTACGTTGATTTGTGTACGACGGCTTTAATGTGCACCGAGTGCGCACCAGTTCTGCCAAAGAAAAACGCTATCAGGCATTTAAATTTTTCGCTAGCGTAACATTAAACTGTAAATATATAAATAACGTTGCCAAAATTTAAAAAATTGAAAACGTTAACGGCGGAGGCTGTGAGAAATAAGGCGCGCCGTTAAGCCCGGTATACATAGGCCGCAGTTCGCAAAACGTAAGACACACGCACAGTCTACATGTGAATCTAACCTCTCTGTGTATAGAGAGATAAAACAGGCTGCTGTTTGGAAAGAAATAAGAGAAACACCAGAGATCGAAGAAAAAAAGCAGATGGTGGGATAGTGAATGTGTAAGACTAAGGAGAGAAGCACGAGAGAAACTAGTTAAATGGAGGAAGGGAGAAGTAGATAAAAAGAGGTACATTCTAAAGAAAAAAGAATATGAGGAGAAAATAAAAGAGAAGAAAGAGATAGAAAGGGAGAGAGTTATAAAAGAGGCGAGAGAAGCAACTAGCAAGAAGGAAGTATGGAGATTTATAAACAGAGAAAGGAAGGGTAGAAAAGAGGTTTGCGAAGAAATAACGGAGGAGCAATGAAATAAACACTTCATGGAGCTATTGGAAGGAGTAACTGTGAAACCGCGTAAAAAAGACAGGAAGGGAGAGGAAAGAATGGGTAGCAAAGAGGAGCAGGAAGAAATAAGAAGAGAGGAAGTGGAAGAAGTAATTAAAGAAATAAAAGAAAAGAAAGCAGCAGGTACGGATGGATTGCCAAATGAGGTATGGATATATGGAGGAGAGAGATTGAAGGAAAAAATATGGGAAGTATGTGATACAGCGTGGAGGACAGGAGAAATAGCAGAAGACTGGAAAGAAGGTATAATAGTACCAATAGTAAAGAAAGGAGAAGGAAAAGAAGCACAAGATTACAGAGGGGTGACATTAATGAACACAAGCTACAAAATATACGCGGCAATTTTGCCGAAAAGATTGGAGAAGGAGGCGGAAGAAAGAAGAATATTACCATAAATACAGGCAGGGTTCAGGAAAGGAAGGGGTACAATGGAGAATACATACGCACTGAATTATGTAATTGGAAAGGCTGTTAGCAAAAAAAGAGGGAAGCTAGTGGCAGCATTTATTGATCTGAAAGCAGCATTCGACTCCGTGAACAGAGAAAAAATTTGGGAGGTAGGTACTGAAAAGAGAAGGGATTAGTGAACAGCTGAGAACTAGGATAGAAGATCTGTACGAAGAGACAAGAAGCGTGGTAAGAGTGAAAGGAGAAAAGGGATCATGCTTCTGGACGGTCAAAGGAGTCAGACAGGGATGCCCGCCGAGCGCTATGCTCTTTATACTGCTGCTGGCAGACTTAGAGGAAACAATGAGGAGGGGGCAAGATGGAGGCGTGGTAGTAGGGAGAATAAAATTTTGGACGTTAGCATACGCAGACGATGTAGTAGCTATAGCAGAGGACGAAGAGGAGATGAAGAGGATGATGAAAACACTGGAGAAATATTTCGACAGAAAAAAGCTGAGAGTGAATGTAGGGAAAACAAAGGTAATGAGATTCAGGAAGGGAGGAGGTAACATGAAAAAAATGGAATGGAAATGGAAGGGAGAAGAAATAGAGGAGGTAAAGGAATTCTGCTATCTAGGCTACACATTCCAAAAGAACGGAGGACAGGAGGCGCATATAAACGAAAGAGTAAGGAAAGCTACCATAGCAATAAGACAGGTTTGGGGAATAGGAAAAAGGTTATTTGGAAGAGACTGGATAAGAAGAATTAAGTTATACGATTCGCTGGTAGCAAGCATAGCTTTATATGGAGCAAAAGTGTGGAAATGGAAAGAGAGAGAGAAAATAGAAAGAATGCACGAAAGGTATATAAGGTGGACATTGGGCCTAGACTGGAGCACACCCGGATACATGATAAGGGAGGAAACCAAGAGGGACAGAATGAGAGTAAGTGCTGGTAAAAGGGCGATGAAATACGAGGAAAAACTGGAAAGGGGAGAGGGAAATGAGATTGCAAGAGAATGCTGGAAAGAAATAAAAGGGAATGTCAGGAAGGAAAAGGCAAATTGGGAAGAAGAGAGAAGGAGCTTCTATGAAAAAAGAGGATACGCAACTGAGGAGATAGAAAGGAAAAGAGGAAATGGCTGGAGCAGTATAGAGGAGATAACAAGAAGAGACAAAGACATTCAGAGTCAAGAGAGAGATGAAAGAGTAAGAGAGTCTAGATATAACAGGTGGTACAGGGAGATAGCAGAAATCAGAAGGCCAGAATACCTAGAGAAAAAAGGGAAAGAGAAGTCCATGATCAGGATAGCGAGATTTAGGCTACGTAATGAGATGAGAGGTGGAAGATATTGGGAACCAATAGAGAAAAGAAGCTGTAAAATATGTGATGCAGAACCAGAGACATGGGAGCATGTGTTAGAGCGGTGCACAAGAGGAGAGGAGGAGGAGAAGCCAGAAGGAATTGGCGAGAAGATCATAAGGATACTGAATAGTAAAGGAGAGGGAGAGAAATGGATGGCAGAGCTGGAGAGAAGAAGAAGGCAGGCTAATACAGCGGCAAGTTAGTCAGAAAGATTAGAGAATAATACTGATGATTTTTGTTGAAGAGGATAAGCGGAAGGTATTGGATGCAAAGAGAAAGGAAGAGAGCGGATTGAGAGTGAAAATGGACGAGGATAAGTCGGTGGAAACGAGGGTAAGAGAAAGAGAGGATAAAAAAAGGAGAAAAGAGAGGAGAGGAAAGGAAAGCGGGAGGCCAAAGAGGACCGCGGAGGAAGAAAGAGCGAAAAGGATGGAGGAGAATCTCCTTATGGATACGGACGAGGACGAAGCAGATAGGAAGAAAAAAGAATAGGAGAAATTTAGGATGGAAAGGAGAGATGAAGGGAGATAAAGAGAGAAGCATTAAGGGAGAGGAAGGGGAGAAGGAGGTAAGATTGTAAGAATGTAAGAATAATCTTTAATACAGTTATTTGCAGGGTGAACGTAAAATAAGAAAGAAGGAAGGCGTCGAACAAGAGGAGGGAGAGAGCCGGAAAGAAAAGGGAAGAGCAGTGACAGAAAGGAGGAAGTCAGAGAGGTGCGGAATTAAAGGAAGTTGAAAGAGATGACCAGAAGGGTGCCGAAGGGAAGGGAAATGAGATGTGAGGTCGCTCAATGACCAGGTCGGGGAAAGAAGAAATAAGAAAAATTATATTATAGATATAAAATGTATATGATTAATGATTGAATGTATAATGTATATGATTTTATTTGTATAGCAGAAATTGTAAAGGTTTTTGGGAACGTTTTTACTGAAAAAAACGCCTTTCCAACCCCGGAAGGGGAGTGAAATAAAGATTAATTGAATATATTAAATATCAATAACTACAACTACGAACTACTGACCTGCTACCTGCTATACACTATTACTTTAAAATGCTAAAATGTACCTGCTATGTACTATTATTTTAAACTGCTAAAATGTAAAGTCATTCAATATCTACTAAGTTAAGTAGTCTTTATTGTGATGACTGTTATTTAATATCTAAAAATAAATATTCTGCTAAAATAATAGAATAATACCCATCTTATCATTTTTAATTTTTATTTTAGTATATATATCTTTATATTTATATGCTACATAAATAATATAGATAAAAAACTAAATAGAAGTTTAGTTTTTGTTTTTTTTGCAATTTTTTCTAAATAATCACGTTTTTAATTGCAGTGTTTTAAACAGTTTTAAACAGTAATTTAAAACTGTTTAAAACAAAAATATTTAAAACAGTGTCCACTGTTTTAAATCAGTTTTAATCAGACAGTTTTAAACAGATTGTTTAAAACATGCCAACCCTGATAAATCATAAATAAAATAGATGATAAGTCAATGAGTAACGGATGTTATACACTGTATATACATTTACAATATAAATATAAAATATCTATTTTTTAATGAGAGACTAGTTTACTTGTAATAAACATCTACAAATGTTTAAAGTAAATTATCCTGGCTGAGGTAATATTTTTCGCAATAAATTCTATACAGTTTTTAGATAATTATTAAATCGCGTCGATTTAATTCCAGGGAGAGGGAAGGATTTTTAATATCCCAACGATAGCTGTGTTTCAAGTCCGACTGTGATCGGCGCGTAGTAATAAGTTGGAATATATATGTATATGTAAAGAAATTTAATTAAATGTTAAGTTATATAAAAGTGATATTTATACTGAAAATTTTGCTAATTTCAATATTAATGTTTACCATTAACTTAAAACAATTAAGAATTAAGAAAATAGACGCGTAATCTTTTAATAAATTCTTCTGTATAACAACTGTGAAGAGAATAAAATATAGGGAATATAATATTTTTATTATAAAAATTTATTCTTTAGCATATCAATATTAAATAAAATTTTATATTTCATAGAAATTAAAAATAAATAGATAACAAATTATACCACATTATGCGGGGTATTCTTCAATTATTTCATGTTTAAATCATTAGTTGATTATTTGATCATTTTGATCAAATAGTTAATCAATCAGAAACATGGCTTTACCTAAAATTCGTGAACTGTCATCCTTCATGTATTTACAAACCAGAGCACATATTATCGATGAAGACGATGTAACATGGATGGGCGCGTGGCGCAAGTTTGTACAATGCATAATTAATGGAACGCAGAGCCAACTTTTACACAGACTGGCTGTTGCAATCAAGATTAATTGAATCAAGCCAGAGTTATTCAACGCTCATTCTGGAGATACAATGTATTTTCGAAGGAGTCAAAATATTCAAACATTCGCATAACATTGATCTGAAGCAGCAGAAGTAGTCTTCGTTTATACATAAAATAAATCATCTTTGTAAAATACATTTGATATTCTAGCGACTTAAATGATTAATTTTCCATCATTTTTACTTATACATTTAACTCTAGCTCGCCACACTCCGGTCCAGGGGACCGCTGAACGTTTTTCGGTTTTCTAGTTTCTACATAATTAATGTAACGTAATTTTCTAATTTATAATAAGTTCAGTTTAAATTCAAATAATTTTCGATATTATCACATAAACATCTTATTCAGAGTCTATATCTCCAATTTCTACAGTACAAGCTTAAAAATATTAATTAGAATGAAAATGACAATGCCACAAAGTCGAGCGGTCGCAGACCGGAGTGTGGCGAATTAAGGACTCGAAGATATAAGTGTGGCTAGCTAGGGTTAAATGACTCATTATTATAGTATTAATAAAGTAGACTTATATAGCTCTAAATTTTCCATTTTTAATCGCTAAAATAAATAAATCTTAACTTATTGTATATGCACAATTTATTGTAATATAATTTACATGCATAAAAACCTCAATGATACCATGGTATTTTTCTTTGAAAATTTACAATTTTGTATTGTGCAATTATATATTGACAGAAGTGTCTTATTTTTGATGAATCTAATTCTAAACGCTTAAATTGCTTTTACATCCTGTGTACAAGATGCATTTAGCTGCAAAAATTTAAAAATTGATTCTCGTGACCGTCATCAGAGATTACGATATTTCTGCATTCAAAATACACTGAAAAAATATTGTGAAATTTATACGTTTCGGTCTGGATTGTGTGTGTGTGTGTGTGTGTGTGTGTGTGTGTGTGGTGATTCAACAATTAAACAAAATTCCATTTGATTGTTTTTCCGTGTGATGTAGTTACTTTCAATCTTGAAATATTTGTTTTCTATAAACTCGACATTTGCACCATCAGTGTTTCCGACGTGATACTTCACGATTAAAAAAAGGTTTGCAATCGATTTCTGTAGTAAGCACAGGCACAGAGTTTTATTGGAAATATCGCAGACACGCAATTGGCTCGGCTTCCGGTATATCTCTTCCTATGTAAATAATTCGCCGATAATTCAATTCGACAGAGCAAATATTTTTTGAAGTTTTATCGTTTCCGAAATCTAATTCACATTTTGAAACATTTTAATTCACATTTTGAAATATTTATTAAAAATTACGGTATTTATGCATAAAAGGGGCCTTCTCTCCGATGACCTTGACCTTGACATATGTTGTCAAGGTCACCCTCCTGAGTGACCTTCAGAAGGTTTTAGCCGGCGGTCATTGTTTATTAAAAAGTTATAAACAAAAAAAGTTTGAAAAATACAGCAGCTATTTTGAGTATTGGAAGGCATAAATGACTAATATATATGTCGAAATAGTTCACGCATACACTTTTCACGCGAGACGAGTTGTCACATGGGTTCGTGGCGCGCTTTACAAGCTCGTTTATTGTATATCGCCGCAAATATTCACACAGATGATCGACTAACTTTATCTTCTTTAATACCACCTCTACTTAAACGAGCTTGTAAAGCGCGCCACGAACCAATGTGGCACCTCGTTTCGCGTGGAAAGTATATGCGTGAACTATTTCGACATATATATTAGCCATTTATGCCTTCTAATACTCACATATATTCAATATACAATTTATCAACAATTCACTGCTTTAAATGTTGTGTTTTGGTAAAGCAGCGACTTTTACGCGAAATAAAGTATTCTCTGCTTTAACAAAAAGACTTCAATTTATCAACAATTTACTGCTTTAAATGTTGTGTTTTGGTAAAGCAGCGACTTTCTCGGGAAAAAAGTATACTCTGCTTTAACAAAAAGACTTCAATTTATCAACAATTTACTGCTTTAAATGTTGTGTTTTGGTAAAGCAGCGACTTCCTCGCGAAATAAAGTATTCTCTGCTTTAACAAAAAGACTTTAATTTATCAACAATTTACTGCTTTTAATGTTGTGTTTTGGTAAAGCAGCGACTTTCAAGCGAAACGAGATATTCTCTACTTAAAAAAAAAGACGTAATATTAGTCATTTATGCCTCTCAATACTTAAAATAACTGCTATATTTTTCAAACTTTTTTTGTTTATAACTTTTTAATAAATAATGACCGCCGGCTAAAACCTTCTGAAGGTCACTCAGGAGGATGACCTTGAGAACATATGTCAAGGTCAAGGTCATCGGAGAGGAGGCTCCTTTTATGCATAAATACCAAAATTGCAAATTGCATAATGTTAATTTAAAATTGCAACATTTATCAGCGATTCGTTAATCTTTTAATCACAGTACACTCTCTTTAGAGTTAGTAACTCATGTTTTATTAATTAGATAGCGGGACTATTTCTACTTCCCTATATCGTACACACAGAAAAATATATACTACCTACAAGTTAATATTACTTGCTTCAAGTATTTGATAAGTTCATATATGAGCAAATCTACCATAAAGTCGTCATAAGTATCACATTTACTCAAAACATATTCTAGATCTTAGCAAGTTTAGTACTTGAAACAAGAATATTAAATTAATACGAACATTCTGTTTACTTACAATAGGGGAGACCGGGGCAAATCGTGACATTTCGCGTTTACCAATTTTTCCTGAGAACACTGTTATAGATAAAAAAATACTGACAGTAGTTTTTTAATGGTTCAACCCTCTAGTTTAAAAAAAAATTTTATTTGTGTCTTTTTATTACATAACTTTTAGAGTAGAACACAAAATGTCTCACCATGTCTCGTGTCACGAATTACCCCGATACCGGGGTAAATCGTGACAGAGTACGGGGCAAATCGTGACACTCCTGTTCTATCCTGTTTTAATGACTTTATTCAAAACTCATAACATTAATTTACTCTGAAACAAGATAAAAAAGACAAAAAATGATTAAGAAGTGCTTTAGTCATCATTAGAACTGCAACGAATGACTTTTCTCGGGCGTCCACGTTGTCTGCGAGCTGGTTGCTCTTTGGAAGGCTTCTTCCTCACATTCTTGTTGGTTTTTTTGGATTTATGTGTTTGCTCCTCTATCAGTGCGTCTACTTCGTTGGCGTCAGTCAGAATTGCAGTCTTCCTGCGTTTTCGTGCTCTTCTCGTGACCTTCCTTTCGCCCGCTTTGGGAAACGATCGAATGGATTGAAGGACCTCAGCGAGGGGAATGTCATCGTCGCTGATGTTTGGGCTTGAGGCCTTGGGCATACCATTTTCGGTTGACGATCCTGGCCGTGATTGGTCCTCTCCACTCCATGCTCTATCAGTGACATGACCGGGCAAGAAATCAATTTCCTGAAAAACGTCTGGATTGAGAGGAAAGATTCCTGCAGTTTGAAATCCGGATCTGATATTTGAACTTGTTGCGGCTAAAGGCAATGCTGAGGTGACGATTGAAGGGATGTCATAGATCGTCATCGTTCTTCCGGGATTATTCAACATCCAATAATCGCAATGCGTATTATAAGATTTTTTTAATGGACCAAAAACACTCCTATCCAGGGGTTGGAGTTTATGTGAACAGTGGGGCGGCAAAGATAAAACTGTGATATGATGCTGTTGACAAAACTGGAGGGCATCAATTGAGATATGAGATTGATGATTGTCCAGAATTAAAAGCACAGGATTTGCCGCTGAAGCCTGACAGTGGTTTTGAAAATGTCTCAAAAACAACACAAAATCAGAAGCAATCATCCAGCCACTTTTGTTCGCACTTCCGGCGCTTCCGATTGGTGCGTTGGACAAGAAATGAGGTTTGAAATTTTAGAACTCTAGTTAATTATTGGGTGCTTACGAAGAAGCGCTCGGGGCGGCTCGGAGTTAGATTTTGGTATAGCATATGTTACGTGCACTATACCAAAACCTAACCCCGAGCCGCCCCGAACGCTTCTTCGTAAGCACTGTGTCACGAAATACCCCGAGTGCTCGTGTCACGAAATGCCCCAGCGTCACTTTTCATTTTTCGGTTTGCAAAAAATCCAGACAAGATGAAAGTGCATACAATCTGTGATTCACACACGTGTATAACAATCTAGAGAACAAGTAAAACTTACCGAATGATATTTCTAACGGATGAATTCGTAGTAAACACAAAAAATCCGAGATCTGAAAATTTTACTTCGACAACACAAAAGCACTTTTTCTGACACTGCCAACGTTACACGGTAAATACGCGTGTCAAACTTAGTTGTAACATAGAAGGCCACTAGCGCCACCCACAGTAATTATTTCAGATTTTTAGCTGCGCATGGGTTCCGATGGCGCGCATTTCAAATTTTTCGCGTTGTCACGAATTGCCCCGGTCTCCCCTAATTGCTTTTCTTGGCTGTAGAACGATATTTTTCTGTGTGTACTGCTTTAACAAATGACACAATTTCTAGTAGACGTGTATATATATATATGGGGTATTCCATGCCAATTCGCGAGGGGTCAAACCTCGACCTTTTTATTTTTTATGGCGGCTCGTTTTTTAGCAGGTCTTTACGAGTACTAAACCTATGTAAAAGCGTTTCTATAATAAATGTAGCGTTTCCGAAATAGAGCCTGCGCAAAATGAGGACTGCAAGATTTTCAATGAATTTTTTCGTCTATTAGACAACGTCTAAGAAAAAAATTCATTGAACATAAAATACGCTATTTCGATCATATTTTTTTAAAAAATTACTCAAAATTTTTATAATAATATTGTTAAACAAATAGAGTAAAAAAACACAAAAATTTGAATATCTTAAAAACCTTATTTTCTATTTTTTTGAAATTTATAAGGAGTATTCTGGGGAGTATTAGAAAAATTTTAAGACCGATCCGAAGTTGCGCAGAAAATTTGGAAATTTTTTATAGATTTTTTTGTAAGGCAGACAGAGGTACTGTGGCTTCGCACGGACTTGCGCGCGACCTCGAGCAGATTCGTGCTTCAACACAGTATAACCAGTAAGTCAACTTGACTAATTATTCTGCTTTGCGCCGATCTATACTGCGCATCGACATGTTGGGTAACCGTCATTTCGGTTTCCGGAACAAATCTCCCCATCAAAAAATCTCCCCCAGAAAAAATATCTCCAAAAAATATCTCCATCTAAAAATCCAAAAGTATTTTTGGTTTTAACCACACACACACACACACACACACACACACACACACACACACACACACACACACACACACACACACACACACACACACACACACACGTGTGTAGGTGGTCCACCCACGCAACAAATAGGTTGGGTTAAGGGGTTAAGGGTTAGGTTAGTTTTTTTTGGTGGAACCTCCCGCAGGGGGGGCGGAACCCGCTGCACCCACGCATGTACTTTTCCATACAATATTTTACATCTATCTCTACTTACATCTATCTAACTTTTAATTATTTCTTTTTTCTGACTTGGCTCCACTACCGTTAAAATATTCCACATTATTGTGGAATAAACCTCGCTTCGCTTTGCAAACCTATTTTTTAGGGGGTTGGAACCTACTTTCCACGTAAAACGAGATGCCACATGGGTTTACGACTTTCCACTCGTGGAAAGCCCATGCATGTACTTTGCAAGGCACACTATGTGTCTAGTTTAACGGTAGTGAAGCGCCACAAATGATGCCACACAATTTAAAATTCAGTATTACTGTGTTTTTGGATGGGGAGATTTTTTCCGGGGAGATTTCTTCCTAAGACCACATGTTGTTGGGCGCGCCAATCAGAGGATTTTTGTATGTGTAGTAGTGCAAAGTCGGTGTGACGCCACAATAGATTTTCATACGTTTTAGGTCAAATAATGGAAAACTCTGTGAAATCAGTGACATGAAGAGACGCTAAGTGATTTTGTACGTGTATTTATACCTATAGGCCCTTCCTAGTAAGAATGTGAATAAAACCGGGACCATAGCGCGTCCAACATGTCGATGCGCAGTACGAATCGGCGCAAAACAGAATAATTAGTCACGTTGACTTACTGGTTATACTGTGTTGAAGCTCGAGGCCGCTCGAGGCCGCGCGCAAGTCCGTGCGAAGCCACGGTACCTCTGTCTGCCTTACAAAAAAATTTATAAAAAATTCCAAAATTTTCTGCGCAACTTCGGACCGGTCTTAAAATTTTTCTAATACTCCCCAGAATATTCCTTATAAATTTCAAGAAAATAGAAAATGGGGTTTTTAAGATATTCAAATTTTTTTGTGTTTTTTTACTCTATTTGTTTAACAATATTATTATAAAAATTTTGAGTAATTTTTTTAAAAAATATGATCGAAATAGCGTAGGGGAGACCGGGGCTAAAAAGTCTACGGGGTAAATACGTCTAATCAAATATCTCGGAACCTGTATATTGTGCGAACTCGCTATTAACATTGTAAACGCTGCTTATGGTACCCATGTGACCAACGGAGTTTCGGCAGGTTACCTGCCGTGTTATGATTTTTACGAGGGCAAACGTGTTTTTGGAAGGTGAAAGTGAAATTTTCTGCGCGTGGAAATATTGTAATATCTGCAATAATATTTGCTCTCCAAATCTCGAGGTACGTGATTATAAAGAGTAATGCATGCTGAACACGAATCCAGTGTAGTTTTTTCATTATCGTTGCTGTCTAATATTTCATGGGCGATCAAACCTGAAACTTGTGTTTGGGGCTAATCAGTCTACAAGCACCCGGGGCTAATCGGGCTAATCTCATCACTGTGGCGCGTCGGGCGCACGACTTCAGCTCACGGCGATTTCAGGTTAGGTTTCCCTCGAGCGGCGTGATTCTGTCTTCCCTTGCACGTGCGTCAGTTTGTGTAAGAGGGAAATGGAAAGCACGTATCGTCGCAAAACGGGGGTTTTGGCCGACCGAAAAGATGGCGGACCGTTGTTTTCGAGATCGCTCGCGCTCACGGCACGTCGGCGAGGTACGGCGAGGCACGGCACGGCTCTGAGATCCCGCAATTTCCGTGCGAGAGTTGACATGCCGCGCGCGCGGTAGATCGTCCCGACTCCCGACCGCGGTAAATTGTTATTGTTGGTCGTTGTGTCAGTGACAGTCGCGCGTGCGACCGCATCGTCCAGCGTTCGCCGCATCGTCTCGGCGTCATTGTCGCCGCCGTTGTAGTGGTGGTGGTGTCGGTGGTGGTCATCGTCGTCGTCGTCGTCGTCGTCGTCGTCGTCGTCGTCGTGGTGGTCGTGGCCGTTGTCGTCGTGGTGGTCGTGGCCGTCGTCGTCGTGGTGGTCGTGGCCGTCGTCGTCGTGGTGGTCGTGGCCGTCGTCGTCGTCGTCGTCGGCGCGTCGAGGAATCGGCGCGAGGACGCCGTCGAGTTGGTAAAATGGTCGCGCTCCACCGCGAGCTTTTCTAACCCCCCTGTCGCTATTTATCGCTCCCCCGCGAGAAACGCGGCTTGGTTAGGTTGCTCGAGGGTCCGCGCTGATCCTATGGCACCGGAACGCCGTCACGCGTGTTCCCCGTGGTTGCCCGCGTTGACAATGTGACGTGCCGTTGGGGAGTTTACGATTTGGTTAACCTCTGTATTCACGTGCCTAAATTGTTTTATGGAATAGGTAAAACAATTATTTTTTAATAATGTTTCGCATAAAAATTTTAAATAAATTTTTATATTTTTCTCTTAAAAAACAATTATTAAAATGTATCCTATTATTTTTCAGGATTAGATGTACGTATATGTATTGAAAATGCAGTGTGACCGATTAGCCCCGGGGGGGGACCGATTAGCCCCGGCATTTTTGAGATTTCAATTTTTCCACCGTTGTCGTTTTTGCTCTATACCGGTTAAACAAAGCGACGTAGATAAAAATTTCCTTAATAAATTTTGTAGCTAAAGGTTCACTCTTTACAGTGGTATACCACATTTAACTAAAATTATTTATTTTGTTGATAAAAATCGGCACCGAAAAAAACCAGACTGTTTAGCCCCGGTCTCCCCTATTTTATGTTCAATGAATTTTTTTCTTAGACGTTGTCTAATAGGCGAAAAAATTCATTGAAAATCTTGCAGTCTTCATTTTGCGCAGGCTTTATTTCGGAAACGCTACATTTATTATAGAAACGCTCTTACATGGGTATAGTACTCGTAGAGTACTATAAGACCTGCTATACTATAAAGACCTGCTAAAAAACGAGCCTCCATCAAAAATAAAAAGATCGAAGTTTGACCCCTCGCGAATTGGCGTGGAATGCCCCATATATATATAGAAGAAGAAGAAGAAGAAGAGATATATATATATATATATATATATACGTAGGGGAGACCGGGGCCTAACCGACAGTTTTTTTTCGGTGCCGATTTTTAACAAGAAAATAAATAATTTTAGTTAAAGGTGGTATACCACTGTAAAGAGTGAACCTTTAGCTACAAAATTTATATAGGAAATTTTTATCTACGTCGATTTGTTTAACCGGTATAGAGCAAAAACGACAACGGTGGAAAAATTGAAATCTCAAAAATGCCGGGGTTTAACCGTCACACTGCATTTTCAATACATATACGTACATCTAATCCTGAAAAATGATAGGATACATCTTAATAATTGTTTTTTAAGAAAAAAATATAAAAATTTATTTAAAATTTTTATGTGAAACATTATTAAAAAATAGTTACGAGGGTTCCTCTTTCGCCCGACTTGTTTCACCCCTCGACGTCCGATGACTCTATTCGGTGTCTGAACGGTTGTAATTCCCGTCTCATCCATATTCCATATGCAGTGAGTCTGGAAATGCCCGGAAATGTCTGGAAATGCACCTGGACTGCTTACTGACGGATTAACCCCAAACACAAGTTTCAGGTTTGATCGCCCACGAAATATGAGACATCAACGATAATGAAAAAACTACACTGGATTCGTGTTCAGCATGCATTACTCTTTATAATCACGTACCTCGAGATTTGGAGAGCAAATATTATTGCAGATATTACAAAATTTTCACGAGCAGAAAATGTAACTTTTACCTTCCAAAAACACGTTTGCCCTCGTAAAAATCATAACACGGCAGGTAACCTGCCGAAACTCCGTTGGTCACATGGGTACCATAAGCAGCGTTTACAATGTTAATAGCGAGTTCGCACAATATACAGGTTCCGAGATATTTGATTTGACGGTTCAACCCCGGCGACGGTTAGGCCCCGGTCTCCCCTATGTACATATACGTGTAATTAAACTTGTTAATCTAATAATTTTAATTGAGATTATTAATTCTAATGCGATTTAGCATGGTTGTATAAGTTTTTTATTAAAGCATTGCTGCATTCTTATTATTTTACTTTTGGTAATACCAACATTTTTTTTCTAACTCCAAATATCAGAAGGGTGCTTTACTGTTTATTCTGTATAACTTCTGTATATATTTTTTTGTATTATTATATTATTTATAATTATATAATTATATATTTCTATACAATAGTATAAAATTATATATATTTTTTATATAAAATTTTCTTCTAGTTTCTTATGATTTAGAATATATTATGTAAAAAAATATTGTATTATAATAGAAATATTAATGAAATATTAACGATTATTCTTATTAAAAGATAATAAAACTTTTAATATTTAGTAATGGGAGCATAAAATATATGCCTTTTAGTTTTTTTAATAATAACAGCTAATAATGAGTATTATTTTGCAGAAAATTATAATTGATCGTTATTTAATTAACGTAATAATTACTTAGAAGATAATTATTTTTGAATAAGATAAAATATATAAATTTTTATTATACTCTTCTGATTACGTATTGTCTTATAATTAGTTTCTTTATACGGCACATGATAAATATACATATATGCAATCTATCATGTAATTATCGACGTCCGTATCATAAAAACAAAGTTTGGAGCTTTTAAATTATTTGGTAAACGTATAAGTAAGCTTCAATTAATTAAAATTTAAAATTTTTTTCGTAAATCAAAGTTTATTCAAGATAATAAGTAAAAATCATAAGTATTAAAAAATGTTAAATATTAAATGACATTCTTTAAACAACAATTTGTAAAACAGATATTACAGGAATTTGACAGGCATAATAACGATTTGCGAATATGTTATTAATTATGCTTTTAATTAGAGGCAAGGAATAATGCATAATTATTTTTGATTATGTATGATCTCTTTATTTCGTTTATTCCTATACGTACATATTAATTACATAAACTACTGTATTATATAAAATATATTTTAAATTTAATTAAATATGCAGTATTATATTACACATTTAATTAAAATAGAAAATACGATTGTTATCTTATTTCGAAACTACAAATATATTAGGACTTATGAAGTGTAACATGCTGTACTCATTTAAATCGAACAATTAAATAGTTCGTTAAATTTCTTATATTATATTATATTTATTATATTATTTGTTGTATTATAATGTATGAAAAAGCAAATTCAACAGGTGGAAGAAAATATGCTGAATGAGATAATAAATTACGGTTATAAAATGTTTGTATTAATTTACTTTTAATTAGAGAGTCGTATTAAATAATAGAATTTAAAGTAATAAAAGGATATATTATTAGTAAACATTTTTTAAATTGATTTTTGTTTTATTTATTTATTTTTTCAATATAAATGTCATAAATTTTTTGGTTTGTAGCAAAATTTTATTTTACAGTTGCTACGATAAAATTTTTTTCACAACACCTTCACGGAAAGTTCGACTTTTCATGCCTGTAGAGAGAGGCGAAAGTGACCAATTTCACGCCAGGGCTTACTTTCTTCCCTAGGGAGGAAAATTGTTACTTTCTGCCCCGTATAGCGGGCAGAAAGTAAAGTACCAGGCAAATACACGATCTAACTTTGTTTACACGCGCGCCAAGAGTCGACAAGCAATTGTATCTGCAATCCGACTGTATCATGACCAAAGATAATTCTAAATTAACATTTAAATTCATAAATTGAGGAAATAATCCAATTTTGCAATTTAAAATTGTCATGTAAATATTAAATTCACTAACTGAAAACATGATTATCGATTATAAGGCTTTTTTATTATGAAAATTATATACTTTCAATGAATAAAAAAATTATAACTATTTCAAAAATTACTTGTGTTAAAACTATTGATTTGGAATTATGTTTTTCTTAATAATATCACTGAATAATAAAATAACTAATTATACCTAATTACATAATATCCCTAAATAAAATCTCAAATTGTCAATCAGATTTAGTACAATAATTAAAATTATTTATATTTCTTTTTGAAATTTTATTGTCATTTTAGTTTTGTGTTATGTGGGGGGCCTTGCCCCCCACACCCCTCATTAGGGGCTTCGCCCCTGGACCCCGCATCACTCTATTTTTCTCTTTCTATTTAACGATACGCGCGTATAAACTGTACGAATGGAACATTAAACGCACACACTCTTATACAGGTATTCAAAAGTCGAACATTTCCGTAAAGGTGTTGTGAAAAATATCGTATGCCCCTCGGGTCAAAAGCTTTTTCAGACTCGTGTGATTTGCCGCCCGAGCCGAAAGCGAGGGCGGCAAACTTCACACTCGTCTGAAAAACGCAGCTTTCTGCCCTTGGTGCACAATATATTATAATCTTTTATTATTATGCTAATTATAATTTTTTTTACTTTATTAAAATATAGTTTTGTGTTTTTATATTATTATTTTTTATTTTTATGAAATATTATACAGTCACATATCTTAATTATTTAAATTAAATATAAAATAGACAATGTTATTTGAGAATTTATTAAGTTTCCACTTTTAAAAAAGGCGTGTTAACTGAGTGAATTTCGTTTGTATCGAAAAATTGAAGCCTCTTTTCCGCGATGCCGATTGGTTATCTCGATGCGTTGTGCGAGTTATTTGCAGCTGTCATTGTATATTTTGACAGTTGTGTGTATCAAGGGTTAATAGTGTAATAGTAATAGCATAATGTTAAAGCTAAATGGCGCGCGCGAAGCGCGCGCGTCTGTAATGTCCACTTTTAAAAAAGGCGTGTTAACTGAGTGAATTTTGTTTGTATCGAAAAATTGAAGCCTCTTTTCCGCGATGCCGATTGGTTATCTCGCTGCGCTTACTTCATTTGCAGCTGTCATCGTATATTTTGACAGTTGTGTGTATCAAGAAGTTAATAGTGTAATAGTAATAGCATAATGTTAAAGCTAAATAGCGCGCGCGAAGCGCGCGTCTGTGGTGTCTAGTATATTAAACAATTGATGTGAAGTCCGTTTAAATATTTATCTAACATTTCATCACAAGTATATGTGCACGATATTATTATTTTATACCGAACTATTCTTTTTGTCTTTATATATTTTTTATATATAATTAGTATATCTTGCGCACGATAAGTAGACCTTAAATGCCTTCCGAATCTTTTTAAACTCATCTAATTTAACAGAGTTCTGGTTTTTAAATAGTATGTTTTGTTTACCTATATTTTTCCTTAAAAACTACGCTTAAAAATAAAAATTAAATTATAGTAAAGAAAGTTTTAAACACGTCAGTAATTGCCAAATTTTGTTTCCACATTGAATATGCAAACATTGTTTCAAAATTAGATATTACGATATTATGATATTATGATATTAACATAATCTCAATTAACTTTCTGAATAAACTCAAATAAACCTTGAGAAACACACATATTTTATTTTGATTATTAGAGGAAAGTCCCCTATTATGAGATAAGCTCCTAATATGCGATAGCGAGGTTTCTGCTAAACTAATAGGTTCTATCTGTTGGTTCCATCATGAACTTATTGCCCTTAGAGTAAACCCTATTTAGTGGAAAATTCATTATTCGATCGTGCGTGCACTCGCCTATTACATTTTTCAATTCTGCACATTAACTTCCGGCAATCACGCAAAATAGATGTAGTATCTCTTAATGGGGGACTTTCCTCCAATAATTTAATTATAAAATTTTCAATTTTTAGCAAAAATAAAAATTATGGCGTTTTTACGTATTGTTCATTATAAAACAATGTCTAATAATGGGTAAAAGCATAAAAGAGAATAAATGAATAACAATTAAGAAAAAAATGCAAAATAAAATTTGTTTAAGTTTTTGTTATCTATCGCTTTCATAAATAAATCGAGATAAAATTAAATCCAATGCCAATTACTAGCATTCGCAGCAATATAAATTTTCTGATTGTAACGAAATTTCACTCAATAGGTATATCTAGAAAACAATCGATATTGTATTCTGTTTCTAACAATGAAATTCTGTACTACTAGACAGCACACATGCAAGAGAAGTATTTCATATCGTATTGGGTTTAAGAGGCGCATTTAACGTTGAATACACGAGACAGAGCTTCACCGGGTTGCTACATGTAAAGTGTGCCAATGAGCGAGGAAGAAGCTTTTACGAGTACTTAATTTCCAATCTCCCGGGGTGCGCGAAGTTTTAGCATCGGAAAGATATTATCAAAGTAACGAAGCATATTAAAATCCACAATTTATCAACACGCTAACTACTTCTAACGATATTTTTTTTATTGAGGAAAAAGATTACTTAGCTCGTAAAATTATTACGTGTTGATCACGGTGACGAAGGCTTGACTCAAAGCACATTTCTTTCATTTAATTGAAGCCGACGCAATGAAATTCTATTGCCAGACAAATTTGATTGATGCTCCTAATTCTCCACATCCAAATATCCCCCGTCAATAAATAAATAAAAAGACTCGCAACTAGGTATTACCTAAAAAATTACTGTATTTTTGTCCCTTCTTTATATCTCAAATTATTAACTTGGTGTGAATATATATCTTATAAATCTTTCCAGAATATTTATTAACAGTGTAAAATATGGAATATTGAAAACTGTTCTCAAAAAAACTTTATTTTTAAATAATAATAAACAAGAAGAAGATAATAACGAAATGGATTTTAATAGGTAAATAAAAAATAAATTAAATAATGCGATGTATTTTATGATTTTACCTTATAATACATGCGCGAAGTCTAATCAAAAGCAACATTAGTTCTTTGCATACGATGCGACGTTTCCATCAGATTATGAAATAAGTCACGAAATGAAAAAAGGCGTTGTCAGCAGGCGAACCGTATGACAAACAAACGAGAAAGTAACAAATTGAAAAGCGCCGTTGAAACTGACGAGTTTAGAATGACGGGTTGGAATGACCTCGTTAATTAAACCAGCTTCAATCCTATGTAATGTAGCTGCTAGCCTATATATTATTGGCATTAACGAAATTGTCAGAAATACGGGAACGTCAGGAGATAGTGAAAAGGCCAAAAAGATTCGATGATGACATACGAGGGATTATCCAAAAGTTTCCGGAATTATTTTTTCAAAAATATTTAAAGTGTATTTACAGGTCTGAAACTTTAATTTCCTTCGAAGTGCTTCGCATCTAACTTAATGCAACAATCCCAGCGCCTCTCTCACTTCAGGGGAGAGGGAAAGGAAACATTGTTTATAAATTCTTCTTCCGCTGTAAAGAGCTGTCAGCGATTCTCGTTGAATCTAATCTAATCAATGTCAGCAAAACGCCTCCTTTTAAGTTGCTGCTTCATTCGAGGAAATAGAACAAGCCACAAGGGACAAGATCAGGTGAGTAGGGTGGGTGGGAGTAACCATTTTATTTTTAGTCAAAAACTGCTAAACGCTCAAGGCCGTGTAGGCAGGGGCAATGTCGCGATACAAGAATTAATCACCATTTTTCCACTTTTCCACTTTTTTTTCATTCTTTCTCGCCTCTTGTGATTTGTTTTAGGTATTATAATTATGTAGAATAAGGCCCTTTTCCAATTTTGAAGTTTTTCAATTTTTTTTTACGAAAATCTTTGTTGTGACACCCCGACAACGATAACACAGGACCACAAAAAAATTTTTGGAAAATCAACTGGGATCAGAGTAGGTGTTTCTTATAGATTTTGGGTCACTGAATCCGAATTCGTAAACCGTTTTGCTCCATCACGTCTAGGTTTTTAGATAATCGAGAAAAATAGCGGAAAATCTGTGAAAATTGAAATAAACATTTGAAGAAAGAGCAAAAGTATAACATCAAAGAAAGAGAAAAAGTATAACATCAAAATGCGGTCGCAGAACTGATTTAAAAATATTTTGGTAAGTTAAATAAAGTGCAAAAAAGAAGGATGTTAAAAAAGGGCCGATTTTTGCCCAAAAAGGTGTAAGTAAAAGAAATAGTGTTTTTTGTAGATTTTGATCTCCTGAATACGATAAAGCTAATAAAAAGTTCGTGGTGTATTTACAGAAATTCGGATGATATATGCTATATCATAAAATGTACTGGTGAAAGATTTGTTGGGGAGAGAGAAAAGAGGGAAGAAAGAGTGTTTTGTGTGTGTGTGTGTGTGTGTGTGTGTGTGTGTATGTGCGTGGGTGATATATGCTATATCATAAAATGTACTGGTGAAAGATTTGTTGGGGAGAGAGAAAAGAGGGAAGAAAGAGTGTTTTGTGTGTGTGTGTGTGTGTGTGTGTGTGTATGTGCGTGGGTGCGGGTGCGAGTGCGGGTGTGCGCGTGTGTGCGCGGGAGCGTGTGTGTGTGTGTGTATGTGCGCGGGTGCGTGTGTGCGTGCGCGGGTGCGGGTGAGGGTGCGTGTGCGGGTACGAGTGTGCGCGCGCGTGCGCGTGTGTGCGGGTGTGTGCACACACCTGCACACACGCGCACACACACGCGCACACCCGCACACACCCGTACCCGCACCCGCGCACGCACACATGCACACACACACGCTCACACACACAAAACACTCTTTCTTCCTCCTTTTCCCTCTCCCCAACAAATCTTTCACCAGTACATTTTATGATATAGCATATATCATCCGAATTTCTGTAAATACACCACGTTTATGCTCAATTTTCAAGGTGTTTCCCAAGCACCACGAACTTTTTATTAGCTTTATCGTATTCAGGAGATCAAAATCTACAAAAAACACTATTTCTTTTACTTACACCTTTTTGGGCGAAAATCGGCCCTTTTTTAACATCCTCCTTTTTTGCACTTTATTTAACTTACCAAAATATATTTAAATCAGTTCTGCGACCGCATTTTGATGTTATACTTTTTCTCTTTCTTTGATTTAAATATCTTTTTAAAAATAATTTAGGAAACTTTTAAATACTTCCTGGTATATCGTGCAATAAATAAATCCATCATCTCTGAGATTCTGACTTAATTCTGAAATTAAACAGCTCTTTTTCAATTATTTTTGCTACTTCGTACAAATTATGTATGTTTTATATACATACGCTGTATAAGCTATTTCTCAGAAACGTGCGTAAATTGTACGGTACGTTTTATGCATCTCTCTCTCTCTCTCTCTTCTCTCTCTCTCTCTCTCTCTCTCTCTCTCTCTCTCTCTCTCTCTCTCTCTCTCTCTCTCTCTCTCGATCAATTTTTTTGAAAAATAAAGATGCAGTATAAATGTTGATATATTCTTGAGAGGTTCTTGACCTTTAAAAGTTATTATACATGAAAATAAATATGTAATGTCAATGTAAATGTTTTATTGACACAAACAACCAGAAAATTAATGTAGGAATTTTATAAAATTATAAAGTTTTACACGTTGATAATTTTTTCGACTCAAATACTCTCTAAAAATTTGGCTCACGTTTTATATCATCGAACGAATGAAAGACTATATCGAGTAAAAATATTTTGGTACATACTGAAAATAACATAAAAGTAAAAGATAAATATAAATATGTGTTTTTATGTTTCTCGAGTAAGTTGTATTTACATTTCGGTTGCAATATCATCAAATAGATATACCAATGTGCACTTTACCAATTAATATCAATTTTTTTTTATTTACATAGAAACCGAAATAATGACTGTATTTGACATACAATATAATCGGAAAAATATGTTATAGACGAGCATATGTGTAGGTACAAATGCATATGATAAATATATATATTTTCCAATATGCAAGTTTATTATAGTTGGCGAAATTGTATGGCGAAGGAAAAAAGTATTATTAATATTATAATTGGTAATATGTAGTAATACGGACCACCCTTCGATGACCTTGACTTTGACATATGTTGTCAAGGTCACCCTCCTGAGTGACCTTCGGAAAGTTTTAGCCGTCGCTCGTTATTCGTTAAAAAGTTATTAACAAAAAAAGTTTCGAAAATATAGCAGTTATTTTAAGTATTGAGAGGCATAAATGACTAATATTACGTCTTTTTTTTTAAGTAGAGAATATCTCGTTTCGCGTGAAAGTCGCTGCTTTACCAAAACACAACATTTAAAGCAGTAAACTGTTGATAAATTGAAGTCTTTTTGTTAAAGCAGAGAATACTTTATTTCGCGAGAAAGTCGCTGCTTTACCAAAACAAGTAAATTTTCTTCTGAAGTAGAGAATACTTTATTCACTGCTTTAAATGTTGTGTTTTGGTAAAGTAGCGACTTTCACGCGAAACGAGGTATTCTCTGCTTAAAAAAAAAAGATGTAATATTGGTCGTTTATGTCTCTCAATATTTAAAACTTTTTAGACACAAAAAATAGTCTTTTTTCAAGTATATGCGTGGAGGCAGTAGGTTCCGCCCTTCTGTGGTCACATGGGTTCGTGGCGTGCTTTACGAGCTCGTTTATTGTATATCGCCACAAATATTCACACAGATGATCGACTAACTTATCTTGTTTAATACCACCTCTACTTAAACGAGCTCGTAAAGCACGCCACGAACCCATGTGACAACTCGTTTCGCGTGGAAAGTGTATGCGTGAACTATTTCGACTTTTTCATTAGTCATTTATGCCTTCCAATACTCAAAATAGCTGCTATATTTTCCAAACTTTTTTTGTTAATAACTTTTTAACGAATAACGAGCGACGGCTAAAACCTTCCGAAGGTCACTCAGGAGGGTGACCTTGACAACATATGTCAAGGTCAAGGTCATCGGAGGGTGGTCCGTATTACTACATAATTACCTTATAATTTTATAACAGTATTAATTATAATTTATTCAAGCTTGAAACATTTCTTTAAATTCAAAATCAAAAAAATTTGTTTTATCTTAAAATAAAATATAAATGTTTAGATATCACTATAACTTTTTAAATTAATTTTATAGTTAAAAATATTTGAAAGAGAAATAGTAAAGGAAAGTCCCCTATTATGAGATAGGCTCCTAATATGCTAAACTAATAGGTTATATCTGTTGGTTCCATTATGAACTTATTGCCCTTAGAGTAAAATCTGTTTAGTGGAAAATTCATTATTCGATCGTGCGTGGACTCACCTACTACATTTTTCAATTCTGCATAAACTTCCGGCAATCACGCAAAATAGATGTGGTATCTTATAATAGGGGACTTTATTCCTCTATCTTTAATTACAATTAATACAATTTAATTTAGAAATATGAAGAAAAAAGAATTTAAATGTAATATATACATATATATATTTTTTTGTTTTGTTCTTGCTTATACTTGTATTTATTATTAGCAATAACGAAAAATAATTTACGTTATAATTGTATATTGTAAACAAAGTAAGTTTGTTGAATTTCTAATTTGTAATGTAAATAAGCATATGACAGAACACATGTAATTACGTGACATGTAAACTAAGGAGAGCCTTTTCTTTTTATCTCTCCATTATGTATGCATAATTATATCATGCATGCATCCGCGGTGGTAAAAGTGTAATTAAATTACGACATATAAAATATTGCTTCCATTAAAGATTAACTACTCATTGTTATTCTCGCGGTGAAACTTAATTCTGCAAAGTAACATTTTCTTGATATAAACTGTTTACGATAGTTTTTAATTTCTCATATATGTATATTATACCATTATATAATTTTTAATTTATATAATACTGTTACAGACGTTACAGTACACTATAATTAAACATGTTTGAGGAATATAAAAGACAATTTTTATCTGTGGAAGAACATTTTATCAAGAAGAATGTATTTTAATATTTTTGTTAATTATTATTATATCTAATAATTATAATAACAAATAAGATAAATATTAACGAATAAATAGAATTTAAGAAAAAATAGAATTTTGAAAAGTATTATATTAAGTAGAATATAGAGAGATATTTCATGCGCACCTAATATTTAGGAGTTAATTTAGATAATGGCTGTAGGATAATTTGACATAAAAATTCATAATTAAGTTTCCAGTAGCTAAAATTAGGGACATGAGGCCAGCCAATTTTATTTTAGCACCGACGTGACGTTCTTTGCCACTATAAAATGCTTGCTAATAGATCCTGTGTGCTTGTGCACATATGCTCTTTTTTAGAGTTATCGCTCGTATAAAAGACATATATATGTACGTTGCCCGCAATAATACAAATTCTCATTTTGTATGCGAATGCAAGAATGTACGCCACTCGCACGTGTGTCATTTATATCGCGCGTGGCAGTAAATAGGCCGACCAAATAATTACGCGGTGTTAAATGATTCGTGCATTGGATTCCCAAACGGATTTGATAGGTCATACAAGATCGACATTTGGTTGAAATTACGAATGGAATTCATATAAATCCCTGAAAGTGGTCATTTTTATACGTAAATAAATTAAAGAGTGATCTTTGAATTTTTAGCATTAAAACACACAAATAATAAAATCATATTTTATACTTAATTTTTAGTGGATTTAGGATTTAATTGTAACAGAAGTGTAATCCTTAATTATCAAAATAAAGAAGATTGAAAAAATTGTAAAAGTAAAAATTAAGTGTTTGAAATCTGCAATAAACGGTTACGTAATACATATCACATGAACTTTTGTTGTTAAAAAAAATTAATTTTAAAAAGGTCAAATTTATCGAAGAATCTGCAATGAAAAAAAAATATGATTTTTATTCTTTTTACGCAAAGCGCTTATAAAGGGTACCCCACGTTAAGATAGGCAAAATGCCACTGTCAATGAAACGGAAAAATGACTTTGGATTTGCATAAGTACACTAAAAAAAGAATTTTCTACGATTTTTCCGACCATCCATCCCCCCTCCTTTTCCTAGTGGCACCAAAAAACCGCTTTTTTGAAAATTAGTTTTTTTCTCCGGTTCCTTCATGTTAAAAATTTTGAAAAAATTTGAGAATATAGCTTATAAAAAGTACTTAGCACACAATTTTTTTGAGCTTTAGGCGCGTTGAATACCTAACCTAAAAAAATAAAATAAGTATTTGAATCAATTTTTTTCTAATTTCTTTGATAGTTGCAGGTCTAATTACTCTAGAAAATTGTATATTTTAGTGTTCTACATGTATTAGAATTTTTTCAGATTTTTCGGAATGGTGGGCCGTACTCAAAAATGCGAAAAACCCTATTTTTAGCCACTTTTGGGCCTTTTATGGTCCTCAAATGATTGATAGTGCTTTAACTGACTCTAAAATAAACATAATATATTACTTTTGGATATATGTTGTCAATATTTGATACATTCCGATACGTCTCATATGTTTTTGAGCATGAAATCGGTCATAACTCAACGAGAAAACCCTACTTTTTGTATAAAAGTGCTTATTTTTCGTCGATTTCTGGATTTTTGGTTATTTTATCTAAGTTTTTTTTGCATATGATTGGTAAATGTGAATATAAATATAATAAAAAATTGTACCTCTTATACATATATATTTCAAAGAAATCGTTTATTTATTCAAATATATACATTTTCATGAAAAAAAATTAATTTTTAACATTCCATGATCGTCTCTTTAATTCTCCTCGTCACTATCTTCCTCAATTACTGGTGTTACTTCTTCGAAGTCAAACAATGTTGTAAGTATCTCAGCTGGTCGAATAATCCTTGACAAGTATCTTGCATGAGACAGGTAAAAAACTATGGCGGCTATATGCGAGCAACACCCTATAGTTCTGTTACCATTAGCGCCGTTACAGCAATAACGTCTGACACCGTTGAGTCCCACACTATCAGGTTGATATTGTAAATAAGATTTGTAATATCAACCTGATATCGCCATATTTTTTTACCTGTCTCATGCAAGATACTTGTCAAGGATTATTCGACCAGCTGAGATACTTACAACATTGTTTGACTTCGAAGAAGTAACACCAGTAATTGAGGAAGATAGTGACGAGGAGGATTAAAGAGACGATCATGGAATCATAAAAATTAATTTTTTTTTTCATGAAAATGTATATATTTGAATAAATGAACGATTTCTTTGAAATATATGTATAAGAGGTACAATTTTTTTTATTATATTTATATTCACATTTACCAATCATATGCAAAAAAAACTTAGATAAAATAACCAAAAATCCAGAAATCGACGAAAAATAGGCACTTTTATACAAAAAGTAGGGTTTTCTCGTTGAGTTATGACTGATTTCATGCTCAAGAACATATGAGACGTATCGGAATGTATCAAATATTGACAACATATATCCAAAAGTAATATATTATGTTTATTTTAGAGTCAGTTAAGGCACTATCAATCATTTGAGGACCATAAAAGGCCCAAAAGTGGCTAAAAATAGGGTTTTTCGCATTTTTGAGTACGGCCCACCATTCCGAAAAATCTGAAAAAATTCTAATACATGTAGAACACTAAAATATACAATTTTCTAGAGTAATTAGACCTGCAACTATCAAAGAAATTAGAAAAAAATTGATTCAAATACTTATTTTATTTTTTTAGGTTAGATATTCAACGCGCCTAAAGCTCAAAAAAATTGTGTGCTAAGTACTTTTTATAAGCTATATTCTCAAATTTTTTCAAAATTTTTAACATGAAAGAACCGGAGAAAAAAACTAATTTTCAAAAAAGCGGTTTTTTGGTGCCACTAGGAAAAGGAGGGGGGATAAATGGTCGGAAAAATCGTAGAAAATTCTTTTTTTAGTGTACTTATGCAAATCCAAAGTCATTTTTCCGTTTCATTGACAGTGGCATTTTTCCTATCTTAACGTGGGGTACCCTTTGCTGCAATCTTTTTTGCGAAATAGGAAAGAAAAACAACAAAAATTTTGTGTTTAGATAAATGACATGTACTATGTTTTTTATAACTTAAAGGGCCGGTTGTTCCAACCTGTTGGTAAGCTAACTAATAGTTAGCTCATATGTCTATTTTTGTCTAATTTGAAGGAAAAACAAAGACATATATATGATTTAACTATTAGTTAGTTTACAAACAGGTTGGAACAACCGGCCCTAAAAGTGTTATAAGAAATTAAATCTTATATGTATTAATAATGTATATGTATTAAAATCAACATAATTTTTGTATGTTTGATTTTCTAATATATTAATAGAAAAGAATTTGTATTATTTTGGTTGACATATATGCACATATACATATATGCGCCTCAGTATCTTTATCATAATTTATATCTCATCGAAATTATGCAGATTTCAAATTCTGCAGATTTCTTTAATTTTGATTACAATTAATTATTAATAAAAATAATGTAAAATTTGTAAAGATATTTTATTCAGGTCATGTAGTTATATACAATGAAATGCAATAAAATAATGTAGTCATAATTATCTCGGGCTAAAATAACATCAATCGATCTTTAAGCCAAGATTCATGCGAGGACATTCTGACTTGCGTGTCGCAAGTCGTCGACGTTATGAGACTCAATCTTGCCGCAGTGGGTAGGCAGAAACAAGGTCAGCGGAATGTCTTTGTGAGAAGACACTTTCGCTAATTGGTACTTTCGCAATGAAGGTTGCACGTTTCCAAGTACTACTTTCGTTCTTTTCCTTGTTGTCTCTTTTAACTTTATTATCTTTCGATCGGTATACTATCAGTCTGTGCAATTTATTACATTCATGATTGAGTTTAAATCCAATTCTACAAGTGTTTTGACAGTATAAAATTTAATATTTCTTGGGAAATTTATGAGATATCAAATTTACCGTAAAGTTGTTTCGAAAGTTTCGAGGCGAGCAATTGTATCCGATGAAAGAAAATTTATGTTCAAGCAACGACTAACGAGCACGGAGGAGAGATGGAGAAAAATAGTAAAATTTGACGTGAAAAGTTAACGATCCTTTTTGAATTTTGAATATCTGTTTGTTATTTTATGCGCAACTTTCAGGGATATTGCTATATTCTTGATAAAATATTTTACGTTGGAAATGTAACTTATAACATTGTAATTAAAATCTTTTTTGGTTTATTAATTTCTTTGGTTTATTAATTTTTCAATTTATAAATATATTCAGTCATTTATTAGAACTGCATTGAGCAAAGAAAATTAAGCTGAATTAATATATTAATACTAATATATTAGATTGTTAAATTTACTTACTGTATCCATTTTAAGTACGTAAACAAAATGTTATTTAATAATAATTAGTAATAACGTTAATATCATGGTTGGTATTTTAATTTCTTGTGTCCTTTATGAAAAAAGAAACCGAAATTTTTAGGATTTAATTTTTAATCTTTGAATCGAAAATTTTAACCTCAAGAGAATGTCTTCAAAAATTTCTTTAATACTTGACAAGTATTCGGTTATACACGCAAAGTTTGATTTTCGAGCAAACGCTGTGCTTTAAACTTTTCACAATTCATGCGTTTAACGTGGATTACAATTTGCATGTTACATCAGGTGAAATTTGCGAAATTTGTGAGGAAATAGCGCTTAGTGGAATAATTGATTTACAGATATGCGTGTTTACTGATTTGGTATGAGTGATTCAGCTTGCGTTTGCGTTTCAATTAGACAGATTTGTGATATTTGATATTACAATTATTATTATATAATTCTAATAATAATGGAACTTGTTTGGAATATTATTTATTTAAAATGTATATTACATATTATAAGAGTTTTGAGAAGATAACTGCAAATAATATTACAAATAGCAATTTGAGTGTCATAAGAAACGTTAATTACTAGCAAGATAATAAGTATTTATTAATTTAATTTTAATGATCACTTTTTAATTCCTTTTTTTATAAATTTTTTTATTTTGTAAATAATTACTGTTACTTTGTTGTTATAAATCTTTTATTTTATATTTTTGCGGAAATCTAGGTAAATAAACATTTATATAATATTTAGTGTTTAGTATGTTTTTTCCTCTTATTGTGTAGGAATAACTTATATATACGTATATTTATATATCTATTCATAAATTATTTATATTCTTTTATTGTATATTTCTAGGTATGTTATTCTTTATTCTTGATTTTCGTACAGATCTTAATTTTAATTATATCTCTTGTATATAAATCTAGACGATTTACATGTAGATTATATGAAAATTATATAATCTACATATAAATTGTATGTAGAGTATATGCTTTGACAACCATTAATACGTTGACCTATTCCATCGAATTACGCTTATTAACATTTCCTTATTCGGAAAACATCGTTTAGGAAGCTTGTCGGATTAGATCTGCTTGGAATCCATAAATTTTACCTTCTGTCTGCATAAAAGCATGTAAATCAGCATATCCATCGATCCGTTGTAATTAAGCGACTTCGGATGACAATTCATGAGTTGTATTCGAACATCATTACATCATCGCTATAATTGAGTCTTCTCTTAATTCCGACCTCATATTGAGATTGTAGCAGCTTTCATAGGTCGAAGGTCCATTATTGCCGGATTAGGTGTACATCCGGTTGATTTGAATCTTAACGCGACCTACATTTTCGACGAAATTGCAATGAGCGTCTTCATTGGACACATTCTCAAAAGAGCTTTCGTATAATACATCTATGCGAAACATAACAGCAATTTTATCTTAAGGATGTATAATTCTTTCGATTAGCATAAGATATTAAATATCTCTACTAGATTTCAAATTAATTAATTTAATATAATAATTGTATATTTAAAATGCATTTAAATGCTTATATACGTAACAAAGGAAAATTTAAAAGGCATACGTATTATATAATTATGATTTATTTATTTCATTGTGAACATTTTTAGATTATAATAATGTAACAAAATTAAAGTTTGAGCAACATAAAGTTTATTAATAACTGAAAAAAGTATTACAATAAATGTAATAATAACACATCAAATTAATGTCAAATAAAATATCATATTAAACTCTTACATAAGAAGTTCTGGAATATCTAAAAATGTTTTCGGTATTTTTTATTTCATTTAAACTTGTTATGCATAATTTCTTTGAACTCGTTAAGAGTAATTTTTGCTTCCGCCTTCGGAGCGTTGGAGAAATCAATCGAATGCCTTTAGAATTTGTTCGAGAGGTAGAATTAAATAAACTCATTCCTCCGTTTACTGTAACGTAAACAGATCTGTCTGAGCAAGAAAATAAAACTCATTTCTGCCATGCTGATTTATCTAAGATTACTCAAGAAATGTCACTTGATCTGTGAATTTAATTACGAAATCGCTTCCTGCGTTACTTATTGTTAATAAATGTATTTCCTTACGTTTGTACTTCAATATTTTGCTTCAGACTTGGCATAAATAACTGCTAAAAAGTAAGGATTCTTTTTATAAATTCGTCACATTAAAGAGAAATTTTCTATTACAAAGAGCCCTGCGTTCCGTAATTATATTATTTCCTTATTTCACTTCGTCATCTCAAAGGTTTATGACAAATGTCGTATTTGCATTGTGTTGCTCTACAACAATCGCAATGTAATGAAAATAACGGCACACTTCGAAAAGAGCAAACATTCTCTAATAATAAGTGTTATTACCTCTTTCTAGAATTTCCATCTATTTAAGGAAAAAGCTTAATATGAAAATACAAGTATAGATATAGACTTTGAAATACAAGAACGAAGAAATAGATAGATACCTTTACTCATCCGTTACGTGCAATATCGCTTTATTAAAGGCAGTTGTTGTCGTCACACGACGATACCTTGGACTTTAATTTGAACCGGGGCTTCGAGCATTCAAGCACGTTGTCGCCGTCGTCGTCGTCGTTGACACCGGGATGCTTTTCTCACAGCAGAGGCAGGATTGTAGGATGAAAAGCTTCGCAATTAATCGGATATTCTCTGTCCCTTGCGATCGCATCACCGTGAAATTAGTAGACAGGCGTTAGGCGGTGTAATTATAGGTGGTAGTGAAAAGTCGTGCGGGAATCCTGTTCGATTTTTGAATAGCGAATCGAATGATCGAATCTAATTCGGCCGCATTCCCGTACTACGGTGATAAAGCACTATTCACGAGCCTAACGCGATTTCCACTTTAGACTGCTGAAGATCATTTAGCACAATGGTGGGTGCCTAATTATTGACATAGTACAAGGCGGAAAGATAAAACAGGTATTATTTTTCTGTCGAGCGTATTAGGTAAACAAAGGACAGAATCAGGTTTATGCTTCACTATATTCGTAAACCTCTGTACGGTTGTGCAATTTTTTGTTTTCTAAGAATTTCAGTTTACTGAGAAAATACGCAAAGAGAAAATACACAATCTTTATAATAAAGTTAAAATGTGCGACACACTTTTTTGTAATTAACAAGCAAAGTTTAAATTAAAAAGCAGAATTTCGATCTTAAATTAAACCTATTAATATTGCGCAAAAGCTTTTATTAGGGGAGAGTTGGATATTACCGAGCCCCTAAGAATTAAAGCGTATATCTAAGCTTAGAAATGTTTCAAAAAAACAAAATGTGCAGTTTTAGATAGGTCATTTATTTGGCTATCCATATATAATAGTAATAATCTTCAAAGTTAAACACAAACTAAAATATTAACAATTTTCCAAAAAATGAGAAAACGCGGAATTACCGAACTGGTCTGATAATATCGTGCCTATAAAAATTACTCTGGCTAAATTAATTAATAGATTTTATTAGTTTATCCTGACTATTCTGACTATATTAAATTGTAGATGTTATGCATATGTTACGCCCAAACACTGAAATCGCTCAGTGAGCAAAGAAAACATCCACAACGCGTTGCGGACGGTGCTGATCATCCAAATACCGAAATGAGATATTTTTCGGTGTGTGGACGTTTTTATTATCCACAACGCGATGTGTGCATTTGAGAAACGTCCACGACGCGTTCTGCATAACTTGATATGCTCACAAAGCGAATTTACTTGAGAATTTATAGGAATAATATAAAATTAGAAAACACAGAGATGAATTACTCAAATAAAACGTATTTATTACTAATAAATCAAACTATATTAATTATTAGACTCCAGGAACATAATTATTACGGCAATCTGATAACATTACTGTTTAGGAACATTGTTGTCTACGAATATAAAATAAAACAAAATGATATAAAATCAAACAAAAAAACTTAGAAAGTAGTACAAAAATTAAGAGGAATCATTGAATAGAATTATTTGTTCTTGCACTCGCTGTTGGTAAACAAACTGACAAGTTTAAATGACTGACAAGTTTAGATGACTAATTGCTTTGTGAAGGTCCACGCTGCCTACCGGCGGAGCCGTGCGGGAGGGGGGGGGGGCCGAAGGGCCTCCCTTGCACCACCCCCCGCGTGTGTGTGTGTGTGTGTGTGTGTGACGCGCTTTAAAAGTATTTAAGTGTTTAAAGCGCGTCACTCACACACACACACACACACACACGCGGGGGGGGGGCAAGGGGGGGCCTTCGGCCCCCCCTCCCGCACCCACTTCGCCGGTAGGCAGCGTGGACCTCGCTTTATAACTTAAAGTACATGCAAGTTTCGCAGAACGCGTCGTGGACGTTTCTGAAATGCATACATCGCGTTGTGGATAATAAAAACGTCCACACACCGAAAAAAATCTCATTTCGGTATTTGGATGATCAGCACCGTCCACAACGCGTTGTGGATGTTTTTTTCGCTCACTGAGCGATTTCGGTGTTTGGGCGTAACACATACACACACACACACACACACACACACACACACACACACAACCTGATTCCTGTCAACTTTAACGTTTAACATCTCGCGTCGCGGGGCAGAGCGACACTTTTTTCTGCCAGATTCTTTCGTTTCGTGCAAAAACGCGTCGATTGAGCATAATTTCATCGATATTTGAGGTGAGGCCCCTAAACTGTATAATTGCCAAAACAATATTTCGTCAATCGGACGAGATTTTAGGCTGTATGCAAAAAGGCTAGACGTCTTGTTAGCCACATTGCAGAACGTGCATCATTAACCAATGAGGCTGGTGCTAGTTAGGCTTTTTGCAAAAAGTCTAAAGTGTGTCAGTCTTATTGAGAACTAATGAATGCTTTCGCAAAAAGGCTGATTTCGCAAAAGGTCTGCGACATATACATATACATATACATATACATATACATATACATATACATATACATATACATATACATATACATATACATATACATATACATATACATATACATATACATATACATATACATATACATATACATATACATATACATATACATATACATATACATATACATATACATCTATCGACATCACAGTTCTTTTTTCTAAAAATGAATTCGGAGGATTAGCTTTTTGCCATTCTTCTTCTTCCTCTTTGTGTCCTCCGATTATTTATTTACGAACCTTCTTTAGGATATAAAATATATTTCTGCGGAGTATTACTCTCATCTTTTGTATTCTGAAATCGATGCTTCTTCTTCGTCGTAATAACCAATCGAAATGGCCCACGGTATTAAATGTTCCCTACCGAAAATATAGCAGGAAACAGATGGCCACTACTTTTTACATACCTGGCTTCGTGGTTAATTTTCGTCACGTCTAGCTATTTCACTATTCCCTTTCAAAAGGTGACAACGAGGAAAGTCAATTATACGATATCGCAGAGATATTACTCGTTTCTTGGAAATATTCCACGAGCGTGGAATATTTTAACTCTTTGATACAGAGAGCATTAATCTGTTACTTTATATAGAAGATTTTATCTTATTTAGATAAGATAAACAGTCAATTATTAAATTTTTACATTAATCCAATAAATTGTTAAATATGTACAGTACAAAATAGCCATTGTTCTAATTTTCTTGCGAAAATTTGCGAAAGTAGTTATCTAATAAAAAACCTAATTTTCTTATAATAACTCTTTATGAAGTTACAAAAAGTCTAAAATCTTGTGTTATCTTAAAATAATAATATAAATTAAAATAGGAAGTCAATATTACGAAGGTCTATTTTTAAACGATTTTTTTCCATCACTAGAGAAAAGTGAATATTGGAAATTTTTATATGAAATAACTATTACATAACCTATTTCAATAGGGAACGATCAGATTTTATTGGATGACATATAATTCACTTGGTATTTGAAACTACAACCCCTTCCCCCGGCACGTAAAAAATGAATTTGCTTGCAATTATGTGATTAAACTCTTTTTTAATTATTGATGTATGTCATAAGAAAAATACAAAACCTATTCTGTATAAAATATACGTAAAAATGAAATTTAACTTAATACTATTTTGGAATAACAAGCTTTAAATGTAAAACAAAAGTATATACTTTAATTAGGGGGGGTCCCGTTTGCCTACAATCCCGATTGCCAACAGCTTCGTTTGCCCACAACATTTTGCTTACAGCTTCGTTTGCCGACATTCCCGATTGCCTACAGAGCGATTGCCTACAAGTATTATTGCGCACATGTAATAGTTAAAAATACGAACGTACGTTTGCGCACATGGCCAAACACATTGCACACATGACTTCTTGCACACGAGCAGATTGCACACATGACATTATTGCGCACACACACATTGCACACATGACTTTATTGCGCACATACACATTGCACACATGGCTATATTGCACACAAAATAAAAAAATCATATTAACACTTTGCACACATGACATTATTGCGCACATACACTTTGCACACATGACATATTATTGCGCATATACGCATTGCACACATAAATTTATTGCACACATAAAATAAAATAAAAATAATAATAATTAATACTCTGACCACACGACTTACAATTAGTTGCGCACATACACTTTGCATACATGACATTATTGCGCACATACACATTGCACACATAATATTATTGCGCACATAAAATAAGAAAATCATATTAGCACATTGCACACATAACGTATTGCACACATACACTTTGCACACATAACATTATTGCGCACATACACTTTGCACACATGACATTATTGCGCACATACACATTGCACACATAATATTATTGCGCACATAAAATAAGAAAATCATTTTAACACATTGTACACATAACGTTATTGCACACATACACTTTGCACACATAACATTATTGCGCACATACACTTTGCACACATGACATTATTGCGCACATACACATTGCACACATAATATTATTGCGCACATAAAATAAGAAAATTATATTACCACATTGCACACGTAACGTTATTGCGCACATACACATTGCAGACATGTTCATCCCAAGTCTTAAGGGGAACAGAAAAGTCAAAATAATGTCTGCACTTTGATCCCACATTGACTAAATTTACTGTTCGGGAAGTCGAACCTACGCCTCGCGCGCCTGACAATGCGCGCCCGGCCACCCCGCGCTTATCAGGTGCCGCGATCTGCCGCGGAGCGTCGCCGGCCCATGTACATTTGCTCGTACTTAAAGTACGATCATGCAGCGACTTAAGGCGGGCCGCGCGACGCCCTACTTTCGCATCCCTTCGCTGTACTCCACGTCTGCCGTGTAGAGGAACGCGTTGAGTGGATCGAAACAACCAGCGTTGAGTGAGATATCATCTCCTATCACTTTATAATAACACAGGCACACAAAATAAAAAAAGTGGTCTGTTCTTTTGACCCACCTATCTTTATGTATTTTGACGCGCTGAATCCGAATCTGAAGTCCGTTTAGCCCAAACACCCTCAAAATTTCGAGTAAATCGCAAAAAATAGCTAAAAATTGCGAAAAATCACGTTAACGAGTGCGAGAAAATTCGGAAAAATATTTTCTGACCTGGATCAAGTGTGTTTCTTTTGTATTTTGACGCGCTGAATCCGAATCTGAAATCCGTTTAGCCCAAACACCCTCAAAATTTCGAGTAAATCGCAAAAAATAGCTAAAAATGGCGAAATATCACGTCAACGAGTGCGAGAAAATTCGGAAAAATTTTTTCTGACCTGGATCAAGTGTGTTTCTTTTGTATTTTGACGCGCTGAATCCGAATCTGAAGTCCGTTTAGCCCAAACACCCTCAAAATTTCGAGTAAATCGCAAAAAATTGCTAAAAATTGCGAAAAATCACGTTAACGAGTGCGAGAAAATTCGGAAAAATTTTTTCTGATCTGGATCAAGTGTGTTTCTTTTGTATTTTAATGCGCTGATTCCGAATCTGAAGTCTGTTGAGCTCCATTACTAAAAAAATTTGGCAAAATCACAAATTAAAAAAAAATAAAAATCGTGAATAGTAAAAAATCCAGAAAAAAAATGTTATGGATATGAATTACTTCAGAACAAATTGTACGGAATCAGGTTTACTTTGATGTTCTTCTTATACTGTTTTTCTCCTGTAGCGAACTCTTTTCTCTTCGAATGACCTATGCAGTGGGTTTCTCTTTCTCTTCTTCCCATTCTGATTCGTTTCTCTCTTTAGTGTCCAACAGTAATCTGCCATCATGTTGATATCCCATCTTCCTTGGTATCGAAACTCCATTTCACGTATATCTTGATGGAATCGTTCTCCTTGTTCTTCACTGTAGTCTCCAAGGTTTTCAGGAAAGTAGTTAAGATGAGAATGTAGGAAGTGCAATTTGAGATTCATCAAGCAACCTAACTTTTTAAAATTTTTCAACAACTCTTCAACCAAAATCTGGTAATCCTCACTCCTCTCATTTCCTAAAAAGTTCTGAGATACATTCCTGAAACTTTGCCACGCTGCTTTTTCAGCGTCATTCATCTGTGTAATGAAATTTTCGTCTCGAAAAAGAGTTCGAATTTGAGGACCATCAAAGATACCCTCTTTCAATTTCGCATCACTTATCGCGGGAAACTTCTTTCCTAAGTATTGAAAACAGTCACTATCTTTATTCAAAGCTTTGACAAACTGCTTCATGAGACCAAGCTTGATATGAAGAGGTGGTAGCAGAATTTTCGAAGGATCAATCAATGGTCTGCGTTTAATGTTCCTTGATCCTGGATGAAACTCCGTTCTCTTTGACCATTCTTTCTGAATATAGTGATTTATCCTGTCCCTACTATCCCATAAACATAAGAAACAGGGATTTTTTGTGAAACCTGATTGTTGGCCTAGGATCATAGTTAAAATTTTCAGATTACCGCAAACTTTCCATTGATGTTCCAAATACTTTATTTTCTCTAATACTATCTGCAAATTCTCGTAAGTCTCTTTGAGCTTTGTGGAGTGACCTATTGGAATAGATGCATATGTATTCCCGTTATGGAGCAAAATTACAAATAAAAAAAAAACTGAAAATCGTGTCTCAATTGCACTTCCTACATTCTCATCTTAACTACTTTCCTGAAAACCTTGGAGACTACAGTGAAGAACAAGGAGAACGATTCCATCAAGATATACGTGAAATGGAGTTTCGATACCAAGGAAGATGGGATATCAACATGATGGCAGATTACTGTTGGACACTAAAGAGAGAAACGAATCAGAATGGGAAGAAGAGAAAGAGAAACCCACTGCATAGGTCATTCGAAGAGAAAGAGTTCGCTACAAAGAAAAACAGTATAAGAAGAACATCAAAGTAAACCTGATTCCGTACAATTTGTTCTGAAGTAATTCATATCCATGACATTTTTTTTCTGGATTTTTTACTATTCACGATTTTCATTTTTTTTTAATTTGTGATTTTGCCAAATTTTTTTAGTAATGGAGCTCAACAGACTTCAGATTCGGAATCAGCGCATTAAAATACAAAAGAAACACATTTGATCCAGGTCAGAATAAATTTTTCCGAATTTTCTCGCACTCGTTAACGTGATTTTTCGCAATTTTTAGCTATTTTTTGCGATTTACTCGAAATTTTGAGGGTGTTTGGGCTAAACGGACTTCAGATTCGGATTCAGCGCGTCAAAATACAAAAGAAACACACTTGATCCAGGTCAGAAAAAATTTTTCCGAATTTTCTCGCACTCGTTAACGTGATTTTTCGCCATTTTTAGCTATTTTTTGCGATTTACTCGAAATTTTGAGGGTGTTTGTGCTAAACGGACTTCAGATTCGGATTCAGCGCGTCAAAATACAAAAGAAACACACTTGATCCAGGTCAGAAAAAATTTTTCCGAATTTTCTCGTACTTGTTAACGTGATTTTTCGCAATTTTTAGCTATTTTTTGCGATTTACTCGAAATTTTGAGGGTGTTTGGGCTAAACGGACTTCAGATTCGGATTCAGCGCGTCAAAATACATAAAGATAGGTGGGTCTGGTCAAAAGAACAGACCACTTTTTTTATTTTGTGTGCCTGTGTAATTAAGCGTCGAGCGACCTTTCCTCCGCTTAACAGCAATCCGGCGTCAAGCGATTTTTCTCCGCTGAATTGCGTCAGGTTTTGGCCACAGTGGAGACTGCTGCTCCCTCGAGACCGGAGGCCCCACCTGGCCCCGGTACTCTTGAGGTGGAGGCGCCAGGCGGTTCCACTCCAACCATTCGAAAGGGAAGACGGTGCAGGACCAGGCCGAGAAACAGAAGGAGGAGGAAGCCCCTTCTCCCTGCCAACCAGTGCCGCAGGAGCGGCACGAGAAGAGGCCGGGGCCCTCTGAAAAGCCTACCCCGCCAGCGCCGCAGGAGCGGCTCGCGAAGAGGCAGGAGCCCTCCAAGGGTCAGACGTTGCTTCCGTGGAAACTCATTCCACTCGAGCTCCCGGAAGCACGTCTCACCAGGCCTGCCGGACTGCGGCTCGCCAAAAGAGATTGCCGCATATCGAGGCCTCCAGCGCTTCATCTGATGCGTATAACGCGGACTCGGACTTCGGCCACACAGACCGTGGGCACACGAGCCCTCCTTGCCCCTTGGTCACCATTGGAGCCTCCGGAGCAGCCGACAGACAAGCCGCCGATCACCCCGGGGTCGAAGATAGACCTCAATAACAATGAGGAGCCATCCAAGCCCTCCCTAACGAAAGCAGTGGTCAACCTTAAATTTTGAATAGTACATTCAGTACTTATATTTTTTGATTAGGCGCCTTCAAAGCGCCGCCTGAGAGAATACAAACAGAACCATGTACATATAATGAAGAAATATATTGTTGTTGGTAACGAAATCTGCCTCGATGCCTTGATACCACCTGCCTGATTCTATTGCGACTCCACTATATCGAACATTTACTGATTTTTTATCACGATTGAAATCTTGATCTTAGATGACTTAAAACAGACTTTATGCTGACTCCTCTTTTTATTATATCTTTTTGATTTTTAGAAAATGTGGTATCCAGACAACATGCATGTCTCAAATCGGGACAAATGACGTCTTAAGGACGTCATTAAGACATTTTCAAGACGTCTTATGATATGACGTCTTTAAGACGTTTTAGGCCGGTATTCATAGTCGGTTCTTATATTTAAGACCCGCGTCTTAAGTACAATCCTAAGATGTTATTAACCAACATGACGGTGCAGACATAGCCTTAATTGTAATTCTTTCTTTTTCTTCTGATCGCTTGGTGGGGATAGAAGTCTAGACTAGAAGTCTAGACTAGATTTGAGACATGCATGTTGTCTGGATACCACATTTTCTAAAAATAAAAAAAATATAATAAAAAGAGGAGTCAGCATAAAGTCTGTTTTAAGTCATCTAAGATCAAGATTTCAATCGTGATAAAAAATCAGTAAATTTAGTCAATGTGGGATCAAAGTGCAGACATTATTTTGACTTTTCTGTTCCCTTTAAGGCTGAAGTCACATGGCATGTATTTTCCGCGTAACGCGTAACCGCGTAACCAATTAGAAGCGTTTCGCATTTTCGGTTACGCATATTCGCGCTTCTGATTGGTTACGCGATACGCGTTACGCGGAAAATATCAGCCCATGTAACCGCACCCTAAGACTTGGGATAAACATGTGTGCAATGTGTATGTGCGCAATAACGTTACGTGTGCAATGTGGTAATATAATTTTCTTATTTTATGTGTGCAATACGGCCATGTGTGCAATGTGTGTGTGCGCAATGAAGTCATGTGTGCAATGCGTATATGCGGAATAATGTTACGTGTGCAAAGTGTATGAGCGCAATAACGTTATGTGTGCAAAGTGTTAATATGATTTTCTTATTTTATGTGCGCAATAATGTCATGTGTGCAAAGTGTATGTGCGAAATAATGTTATGTGTGCAAAGTGTTAATATGATTTTCTTATTTTATGTGCGCAATAATATTATGTGTGCAATGTGTATGTGTGCAATACGTTATGTGTGCAAAGTGTATGTGCGCAATAATGTTATGTGTGCAAAGTATATGTGCGCAATAACGTTATGTGTGCAAAGTGTTAATATGATTTTCTTATTTTATGTGCGCAATAATGTCATGTGTGCAAAGTGTATGTGCGAAATAATGTTATGTGTGCAAAGTGTTAATATGATTTTCTTATTTTATGTGCGCAATAATATTAGGTGTGCAATGTGTATGTGTGCAATACGTTATGTGTGCAATGTGCTGATATGATTTTCTTATTTATGTGCGCAATAATATTATGTGTGCAATGTGTATGTGCGCAATAATGTCATATGTGCAAAGTGTATGTGCGCAATAATGTTATGTGTGCAAAGTGTATGTGTACAATAACGTTATGTGTACAATGTGTTAAAATGATTTTCTTATTTTATGTGCGCAATAATATTATGTGTGCAATGTGTATGTGCGCAATAATGTCATGTGTGCAAAGTGTATGTGCGCAATAATGTTATGTGTGCAAAGTATATGTGTGCAATATGTTATGTGTGCAATGTGCTAATATGATTTTCTTATTTTATGTGCGCAATAATATTATGTGTGCAATGTGTATGTGCGCAATAATGTCATATGTGCAAAGTGTATGTGCGCAACTAAGTCGTGTGGTCAGAGTATTAATTATTATTATATTTTATTTTATTTTATATGTGCAATAAATTTATGTGTGCAATGCGTATATGCGCAATAATATGTCATGTGTGCAAAGTGTATGTGCGCAATAATGTCATGTGTGCAAAGTGTTAATATGATTTTTTTATTTTTTGTGTGCAATATAGCCATGTGTGCAATGTGTATGTGCGCAATAAAGTCATGTGTGCAATGTGTGTGTGCGCAATAATGTCATGTGTGCAATCTGCTCGTGTGCAATAAAGTCATGTGTGCAATGTGTTTGGCCATGTGTGCAAACGTACGTTCGTATTTTTAACTATTACATGTGCGCAATAATGCTTGTAGGCAATCGCTCTGTAGGCAATCGGGAATGTCGGCAAACGAAGCTGCAGGCAAAATGTTGTGGGCAAACGAAGCTGTTGGCAATCGGGATTGTAGGCAAACGGAGCCCCCTCCTTTAATTATACTACATTTATGAGCAAAATGAGATAGTAATTTTACATATGTGCTTCATGTATATTCTCTTAAGGGCTCTGACTATAAGGTTGTAATACACATTATTAGGTATGGTTTAAAACAATTTGCGCGAATGTCAAAATAAATTTTTATTTATAAATTTAATAAATTTCTCTCTGGATGAACCAGTTAAACAAAAAGAGAGAATTTTTAGTTTAGCTGGTTTATCATATATAAATAATGTAATAATATTATTACATTTATGTATAATACATTAGAATTTTATAACTTACGTTTTTTTGTAACGTCCTTTTTGAAACTTGTAAATTGACTTTAAAATTCTGTTCTAAATTTAATCAAGTAAAAAGCTTTTACAAACTTTTATTAATTGAATAATAAGAATTTATATATATATATAAATGTATAAAAAGTTTTTATTTTTAATTACTTATACTACGGCGACTATTAATATTTTTTGAAACAAACGCAATATAAATTTTTTTATACATCCTGATTTATAAAAAAGAAATTGTTTCTGCATACTAAAAGTTATATTATTATTATTTTATCTACGCACTTTTTCCGTTTTTTCAAATATTGTAAATGCTATTAAAGTTAAAATATAAATAATTGCTTTGTTTACATATCCTTAAGTAATACATTAAGTTTAATAACTTAAGTTTAAGAATATTATAAATATATTTAAATTTCTAATTTTTAATATTTCTATATTTTTTCTGTTTATATGCTTTTATCCCAGATAGCAAACTAACATTATTAATCATTATTTGACCAAAATGACAACAACTTAATACTTGGAATCTGATTATAATATTGCAAAACCTATGAGCAAAATAAGATTCAGAACTGTATAATTATTATTATATTATCTAATACTAATATATTCTTTATAGAAATACCGAAATTATAAAGTCACTCTTTGCACCTTTTTTATCATATTCGAGGAATAAATTTTTCATATTTAATTATGTATAAAATATGTTCATATATGTTTTCTTCTTTTGTATAATCTCTGTTTGCATTTATACAATAAAAATAAAAGAAGAAGAATTAAAAAATAAGTAAAAGGATAATTTTTGCATTGTTTCTTTTACAAAAACTAAAATTTGAGGAAATGAAAAAAAAATTCACTATAGGGGAGACCGGGGCTAAACCGCCAGTTTTTTTTCGGTGCCGATTTTTAACAACAAAATAAATAATTTTAGTTAAATGTGGTATACCACTGTAAAGAGTGAACCTTTAGCTACAAAATTTATATAGGAAATTTATATCTATGTTGCTTTGTTTAACCGGTATAGAGCAAAAACGACAACGGTGCAAAAATTGAAATCTTAAAAATGCCGGGGTTGAACCGCCACCCCCCCGGGATAAATCAGTTTCAGGTTTGATCGCCCATGAAATATTAGATATCTACACTGGATTCGTGTTCAGCATGCATTACTCTTTATAATCAGCATGCATTTATAATCACGTACCTCGAGATTTGGAGAGCAAATATTATTGCAGATATTACAAAATTTCCACGCGCAGAAAATTTCACTTTTCACCACGAAAACACGTTTGCCTCCGTAAAAATCATAACACGGCAGGTAACCTGCCGAAACTCCGTTGGTCACATAGGTACCATAAGCAGCGTTTACAATGTTAATAGCGAGTTCGCACAATATACAGGTTCCGAGATATTTGATTTGGCGGTTTAACCCCGTTGGCGGTTTAGCCCCGGTCTCCCCTACATATATGTATAATCATATATAGATAAAGTGTAATAAAGTGTAATAAGTGTATATAAAATATGATTATATTAGAATATTGTATAATCTAATTGCAATTTTACTCTTTATAAAAAAAAACAATGCAAATGCTATTTACAAATTATTATTTTTATTATTTTTCTTATATATATACGATCAGAGATTATACATGAGGAAGAAATCATGTATGAACATATTTTATATATAATTTATACATGAAAAATTTCTTCCCAAGATGTGAAATATCATATTAAATTAGATTTTAATAGAAATTATTTTGTTAAATTATAATATATTTTGAGTAATAAACAAGTAAATATGGGTCACTTTGATATTGCAGGAAGATTTTTTTTGACTCCGATAGAACATGCTGGTCATGAGGGTGAAACAAGATGTCAAATTCTCGTAAAATATCTTGCAGTGACACTACTGCACATCTGTGTTACTTTCCACATATCGATCGATACTCTAGCAAATATGAACTTTTATAAAATACGACTTTACACATCGTATGAAGTACTTCAAAGGATACTAACGAGAAAAATAAATAATAAAAGAATCCATATAGAACTTCCGTCATATGGTTTCTCTTTATCGAGTTTTGTTTGTCCGGCTCCAACCCCACTAATTTCTTTGATGACAAAGTAAGTTTTTTAATGCGTGAAAAGCGTTACAAAATCTTATTGCTTGTTGTGATTAAATTGTTATGGTAACAATATATAAACGCCGGTTGAGTTTGCTGCTTTAGTCACGACATCATATAATAAAGCTTTTACTTAGGGTACGAAAATAGAATTCCAGTTCTCTAAACTCAAGTTAAAATCTTTAAATAGATAGAATCTATGAGAATTTTAATATACAGAATTTCAAATTTATCAATTCTCGTTATGCTTTTTGAAATTTTATTTTAAGAAATATTTTATATTGTAACCCCATACTTATACAAATAATATTTTACTTTAAATTAGCAGAAAAGTAGCAACAATTAAATTTTTTAATTATACATTTAACCTGATATTCAGCCTGATACTCAATTTTATTACTTCATTTATTTAGTTTCTAAAGCTTACCTTAAGGAACAGATCTGAATATCAGCAATCTCGATCAATTGATTACAATTTCCTCAAGCAAATTAGTATCTTTGACAAGCTCGGCTTTAAAATGAAATTTTGTAAGAGATCACGTTCTACGTGATCGAATTTTCCAGTATATCACAGAGGCCTCCCCCCTCACTCGCTCTCTCCCTCAATACAGTTGTCAATATTTAATAGCCAATTTGTAAATTAATAATTGACTACTAAAATAATACCATATTAGAATTTTTACAACTATTATAAATTGCTCATATTTTAATCACATATAAAATTAACCGAATTATTTTGATTTTGCAAATAATAAAATAAAGCGCAATGGACCGTTAGCGCAGATCACTGTTCCTGTTGAATTAGGTGTACTGTAATAAACGTGGTACTTTGCCAAGCTCTCCAAGTATTTACTCAACTCATGCCATATCATCTTAACTGCATTCGAGCTATCTGCCCTTTGACGTAGACAGCTACTTGCATCAATGTTAAGTGCATCTGGAAACCGCATTGGCAGTGGCTCGTAACATTTGCCACTTCAACTCGAAGAGATGCTCAGTACGAACGTAATATTTTAAATTAAAGACTTGTTTTTTTGCTCCACTATATTGATCTGTACTTCAAAAAAGAATTTATTTTAAAAAGAATATGTTTTATTATTTATTTTATTCGATGTCTTTGATAAACATTAATAAAAAGTAGATGATAAGTAGGTACGATTAAAATAAATATTTTTGATGTACAATTATCGCTTTAAAATATCCTTTTAACATAGTAGGGGAGACCGAGGCGAAGTCGTCATTGTTTTTTCGGTGCCGATTTTTAACAACAAAACAAATAATTTTAGTCAAATGTGGTATACCGTTGTAATGAGTGAACTCTTGGCTACAAAATTTATTAGGACATTTTTGGTCTACGTCACTTTGTTCAACTGGTGTAGATTGAAAACGACAAAAGTGCAAAAATTGAAATGTTAAAATTGCCGGAGCGGAGTCGTTACTCCATTCTCGGACTGAATTTTAAATGAAAATTCATAATTCCGATCATAAAAAATGATAGGATACATTTTATTAATTATTTTTTAATAGGAAAATGAAAACATTAATTAAAAACACGATGGCGGAAAATAATTACAAGAAAAGCGCACACACTTATGTGCCCTACGCTCGCACGTTTCTCGTAAGCTCTATCGCTCTATTCTGTCATCTCTAAGCACACGCAGCACATATTATCCAAGTCCTCGCCGGAATCCGACCACTGCTGCGTCTTTGACTTTGATTTTCGCCCGAAGCCTGCATAATATGGCTTGGTGACGAGTTCGCCCCGGACACAAGTTTCATGTTTGGTCGATCATAAAATATTAGAAATCAATGAAAATAAAAAAACTTTACTGGACGTGTTCACAGCATGCATTACTCTTTAGAATCACTTACTTTGAGATTCGGAGACACAATAATATTTAAGATATTACAAATTTTCGACGCGCAAAAAATTTTACTTTTGACCTCCGAAAACGTTTGCCTCGATAAAAATCACAACATGGCACATAACCTCACTAAACTCCGTTGGTCACGTGGGCACCATAAGCCGCGTTTACAGTATTAACGGTGAGTTCACACAACATACAGATTTCGAGATAATTGCAATGACGACTCCGCCCCGGTGACGACTTTGCCCGGGTCTTCCCTACCGCTTTTTTTTATTGATAACACTACACGGAAAAAAATGATGTTGTATCAACAGCATCAGTGTGAGTTGAGATAAAATCTATTGATGCAACATCAATATTAATGAATAAAAGACATTAGATAATTGTTTTAATAATTTAAATAGTTGGTTTAATAATATCCAATTGAATTAACTATTTATGTTTGTGGCAGCCCGTGACGTCGACGTTTAATTGAAGCAACTTCATTTTTTTCTGTGTATATTAAATTTACAAAAAAGAGAAACAAAAAATTGCATTAAAAAAATTATAAAATTATAAAAGTATATTATAAAAGTAATTTAGCTAATTTTATCAATAACATTATACAATTTTATAAACAATCATATAATTTATATCGCTTTCATTTATAGCGTTTAACAAAAGAAATTCAAGAAGCGTTCAATAAGAAAGAAATAAGTAGTTATATCGTTTAATAAACGCCATTTCCAAGATTAATATCTTAATCTTAATAACATTTAAAATGTTGTTGCTTTTCTTTATTACAGTTATCTTTTACACGGAGTTGGTTTAAGCTATTTATGTATTCTAAGAACCAACGAAAGGCGGCACGAACGTCTCAGAATCATGAAGAAATTGCATCATTCGTAACATTGAAATCAACTTGTTTGTATCTCGTCGCTGGATACGAGTGGACCAAAAGAAAGAGACCATATTTTTTGACAAAACGTCATCCGTATGGAGTCAATCCGGAGATTGATTCGATCAATTTGTGGATTAGAGCCACAACTTTACCTATTTAACTGTCCTTGGGGCCATTCTCTAGAAAAAGTATTATAAAACTATAGTCAATTACCTTGACCGGACATAAGGAGCTGTGAGAAAAATAGCAAAACTGAGATATTTTGTAGATATTTACAAAAACATTTAAATTTGCATATTTCCGCGATCATATTTTTATTCAATATCCCGACTGAAAATAATGGCTGTCTGAATCTTCGTCATTACACGCCGGCACGTAACATCGAGGTGACTACTTTGAGGGGAAGCCCCTAATTTCGACGTGCTAGAGCGACTCGGAGTGTTAAGTGCGAAAACGATTGCCAGGTACTGTGCACAGCCACGTTCAACAGAGAGTGTGTGTGTTGTACTTGTTGCATTGCACGAAATGTCTTGAGTGTAAGTGCCGATGTTTCACATTGACATAGCATGACGCGCATGCATCCAAGCATGTTAATTAATTTCTAATTAGTCAAGTGACATTCTCGATTGTCCCTGTATGTTTGCCATGCATGCTACATGAGATGCATACAATGCTTGACGAAGTTTGTAAATTGATATATTTTAAGTTATATCTATCTATATTTCTTTGCGCCAAAATTGATTAACAAAAATGTTAAATAGTTCTTTAATATGTTGAATGACTAATATTTTAATATACGAAATTTTCTGTCTTCTACACACTGAGAAACCCATTTCGCTGAATCAACTAAATCCTTGTTTGGATATGGGCAAACAAATTCTTTAGTTAATATAACAAAAATTTGGTTCACATAACAAAAAATTTAGTTATATTAAAAAAATTTTGTTATGTTAACCAAATTTTTTGTTATGTGAACCAAATTTTTGTTATATTAACTAAAGAATTTGTTTGCCCATATCCAAACAAGGATTTAGTTGATTCAACGAAATGGGTTCTCAGAGAGAGAGAGTGCACTTTCTAATTATTAAATCGAATAATAAAATAACATAAAATTTAGGTAGATTCAAATTTGCTATAAGCAAAGTTATAATTTTGGATATCTACTTAAAAGATATACTATTATGTAAAGCTTTAAATAACGCGAATTTATTTAAAATTCTTTTAAAAACGAAGTTAATCACAAATTAAAAAAAACATAATAAATAATACAATATATACATTAATAATTAACATATTAAAAATTTATTTAACTTAATACTATATAATAAAAGGTATATTTAAAACATATAGACTTATCAGATGCATTATTTTTGTTGGATGTTAAGCGTTATTCAAACTGCGCGAGTTGAAAGCTGAAAACTTTGTCTTATGTTGTCATGATTATTTTATGTCATGCATTAGCGAGAGATACAAATACGTGAAGGGATATTATTTCGGAGATTTGCCTTATACTTTACCGTATTTTCGTATACCTAACTTTCCGAGTCAAGATTTAGCGGTAAGCTAGAGAGTCCTCGTCGTATATACTTCGTTCGAAATATGCTACGTATTCCCTGACGAGCGCACTTTAGCCATATCTTATTGCATCGTGGATATTTTGACTAGATAAGGGAAGCAGATAAACATAGGCAGTAATGCTTCGAGTAAACGATATTTTATTAATAATAGAAATATTAAATAGAGATTGCATAGTGCATACATTAACAATATACAGACTCCGTTATAGCTATTGAAATAAAATATGGAATTTTGAACGGTAATAAAATTAAATATTATATAAATTAAAACTAAATGTATATATAAATGGCCATTGTCCACTTTATACTTTTCTCACTTGATATTTATGCAATTGGAGTATAGTAATAAATAGTCTTACTTTACCTTTTATTATAAAAAATTGAGATTGTAAAGAGCACATCAAATTCCAATATTATAATAATTTATGTATGAATCGCTCGAGATGTTTTAATAACAAAATATAGTGACGTGCTAATATGGTGACGTCAGAATATGAAGACGTGTCGTGCAGAATCCATATTCTTATGAAAATACTATCATTGAGAAAGAATGTAGAAAGAATTGACGTTGCGTGTGATAGTTTTCCTACTGCAGTATTAACGACGTACACTTCTGCATTGCGGCAAAGGAAGAATAATGTATACGAAAGTCGGGAGAACAAGTATGGTTCCGTTTTCTCTTTTTTTAAACCGATAATAAATAAAGTATATTTTTATATAACCAATATAGTATAATAAAGTGTATTTTAGTATTAAAGTATATTTTTAGTATATCAAGTATATAAAGTAAATCTTTCTTATAATTTTTTAATTCTTTTACTTAATTTTCAATTGTTGATGTTAAAGAGAGTGAATTAAAAAACCGATGCCCCTTTAGAACTTTATAGGATTATACCAATTGCTACATATGTACCGCAATGCGCATTGCAGCTATACATGGTTTTCTCGTTGAATTTTCAAATATACATCTCGCATACTGCGAAGATAAATTGCACATGAATTTCAGTCTAAGTGATTCCGATCTTATATCCATAATATTTTTTTTAATTTCGTAAATACAGTATGTCGCACCTAGAAAACCGATTTACTAAATTTATTTCTTTACTTACGGTTGAATTTTCTTCTTGAAATAAAAACTTAAATTAATATTTTTAATTACCATAATTTATCTACAATTTATTTCAACAACAAATATTAATAATTGAATAATCTCAATATTCTAAATAAAATCTAAAATGAAAGCAAACCTTTTCATTGCTTATAATTACGTTATTAAGAATACATTTATCAAAACGTTTGTGCTTTAATTATTATAAATTTAATAATTAAAATAAACTTAATTAGATCTTTGTACTATATTCCAAGAAAAGAGAGACAATGATTCTAAATTTATTAAAAACATAATTAATTTCTGCTAATTATTTAGAAAAATTATATAATAATTATTCATTCTTTAGTTGGTTTAAAAGTAAAATTAAAAATACTTTAATAATAAAATAAAGTAAACATTTTCCGTAAAAGTTTCTTTTAATAAAATTTCTCAGAATTCCTCTTATACGGACGGAATAATAGATTAAAATTTGCTTTAAATTGTTATGTATAGTTTATAATGCTAGTTTCTTTTAGGCATGTGTATTTTACATGACCACTTCTACCTTACAATTAATTATTAGATTATTACAAAAATAATAATTAAAAAAATATATATATATATAACTATAATAAATATATATAAAATTATTTAAATTCTCCGAGATCTAACTATTGAGGTAATGATGACATCCGCGTATCAATATGCTTTCCATTATCATGATGCTCCTAGTGCAAGCGCAAAACTGGGAAAGCACTTGAACACGTAGATGCTGCACTCACGCCTGGCTCTCTCCCTTTCTCGTGTATCTTGCAACACTCGCAAATGAAGCTGCGAGGTCATAAAGCATTGGCCGGAGGATCGTGTAATCGAGGAAATGAGATGAAAGGGCAAAGTTCGCGGTTTCTGGATGCAACTAAGGTTATTGCGACGATGAGGTCGATAACTGAGCCGGAACATCTGGTTTCAGACATGGCAACAAAAGAGAAAAGTTGGAATTTTATGATATAATGTGAAATGAAGATCAGTTTTCCTTTTATATTTTCTGTTGATTAAATATTGTACAGGTCAACGACTTTACGTATTCGAAGGATCCGGATTATGTTTCCGCATAGAAACTTAGTCGTACTTGGCACCGAAACTTGGCACCTAAACACATAATTGCGTTTAGTCCACTTTTTGTAACTTCGGATTCATATGCAACACAGTAACTGAGTAAATAGATCACTATACTATTTGTTAAGCTTTTATATTAAATAATAATGAAATATGAAACATTTGGAATAAATTGTTCAATTTTTTAAATATAAAGTCTAAAAACTCGTATGTTGTTTAAATTTATATTACGTTTCAAAAATATTATTACGATTTTAAAGTAACAAAAATATATAAATTTAACAAGTTTGAATATATCTAGTCGACATATAATAATTTTAACAGAAATTTGTGTAATTAATGCGTTAATATTTTTTTAAAAACAATTATTAATGTTAAATATGTGGTGAATGCAGATCAGTTTGTAAAACGCAGGCAATTCTTATTCTGTCCACATTTACTTTATTACTAATCTGAATTTATGTAACACTTTTCGAAAAGACTGTTATTACGAAAATTGATACAATGTGTTGCACGAACTCGTTCTAGTTTAATATTAATTTTACAAGTATTAACTTGTTTCTAGGTTTACATGATAATTTGCGGAATGTATTAAATGCAAATTTCATTAATTGTGAAAATTTATCACATTCTATATAAACTCACATTGGTAACTCTCTGTTTTACACGTTGTATTAACTAAATCCAGGTCGTAATGAACAGACTATGAATTTATATCTATTTATATCTATTCTGAATCTTTTCTGAAAACAAAAGTTTATATTATTTTATATTTTATCAGATATTTATAGTATAACTAGCTTTTTCGCCCGCGCTTTGCGCGGGCTCAAAAGTTCTTCCTTCTTTTCCCCGAATAGTAATATTTACCCCCAAAAAATTTTTTTTTGAAAAAAAAGGGACCTTTTTTTAGACAATTTTGTATGGTGGCCTTTTGTCCCCGAGCTCAGACCCCTTCCCAAAATCCTCTACGGTCTAAATTAGAGTATCATAAGATAGTCTACCAAATTTGGTTGTTCTAATTTGAAAACTGTGAGAGTAGAATAATAATATCATAAATTAAATTGATCATCAAATTCTAAACGCGACTGATGCTAATAAACATTCTTTCCCAGCAGACCTTTTTCCCTCCCTTCGACCCCTTCCCAAAACCCTCTACGGGCTAATTTATTAGACAGTAGACGATGTTTTTTCCCCGAATAGTAATATTTACCCCCAAAAAAATTTTTTTTTGAAATAAGTGACCTTTTTTAGACAATTTTGTATGGAGGCCCCTTTTTTTATTTCCTTATTTTTATTTTTATTTTTTCATATTAATTTATTCTTCATCGACACCATCCCCGACAAATTAGACAAATTTTGCTACCGGTTTCCAGAAAATCGGTCTATTAATAAATAAGTAGTTCCCGGTCAGACAGACAGACATTAGAAAAATTTTGGAACCGGTTTCCCAAAAAAACATTTTTGTGAAAAATGAAACTTTTTTGAAAAAAGGAATCATAAAAATTATGTATATTTCCCGAAAAATTTCGGAAACGATTTTCAAAAATAATTCTTTAAAATTCTGTTGAAAAATCGGTAACAAAAAATAATACACATCATTGCTATCCCCAGAAAATTCTACCCCTGTTTCATATATAATTCTTTAACATTCGGTCCATTAACGAATAAGTAGTTTGTGGTCAAACTTTTTTTTTTTGAAAAAAGGAACCCTAAAAATTACGTATATTTCCCGAAAAATTTCGAAACCGATTTCCAAAAAATCGCTAACAAAAAATAATACACATTATTGCTATCCCCAGAAAATTCTACCCCTGTTTCATATATGATTCTTTAAGATTCGGTTGAGAACTGTACATTTGCATAGCGGACAAACATATATACATTTTTTCAAGAAAATCGGTCTATTAATGAAAAATTAAACCCATCGACACCATCATTCTCGAAAAATTAGACAAATTTTGGCACTGGTTTCCAGAAAAACGGTAATGATGCGGTTCTCAAAATACGTCTACGGTCTAAGTTAGAGTATCATGAGATAGTATACCAAATTTAGTTGTTCTAATTTAAAAATTGTAGACGGACAAACATAAATAAAATATGAAATTCATGAATTTATTTATATATATATAGAGATATAATAGTTTCTAATTCTTTTTTGTTTAAATCTACACACATCATAATACATTTTGACATTTTTATTAAAAAAAGAATTAATTTCAAATTTATTTAAAAGAGAATTTTGTTAAAATTTATATCTAGTCTCAATGAAACAAATTTAATTCAGGTTGAATCCATCAATTATAAAACTTGATACTGCTCAGTGTCTCTATGTTTTTAAATATTTATTTTGATACCTACGAAAATACGACGCGTCTGAGTGCAGCTCTAAGGTTTGAAAAGATTGCTTCCAGAAGAAGCTTTTCAGTAAAAACGTGGCGAAAGGTCGCATCGATCTGCAGCTTTCGCGAAATACACTTTTGTATATTGCATTTTCGTCTTTGCGATGACAGGTGTTATATCTATTCAAGAAATTTTATTCTCTCTTTAAAGCTATTCATCGATAGGTATATGTATACGTTTATCATAAATGCATATTTATATATTTTATATTTATTCTTTTGATGTATAATAATAGAAATCATTATTACATTTTCAAATTAGAACAGTCCGTAATAACATGCGAAAAAAGTACAGCAAAAAATTATTTATTTATAAATTCTATACATATCTGTTTCTATAAAAATGATTTTGTAAACAAATTTTATTTCAGAATAAATAATTAAGAAATCCGATTTCTTTTTAACTATGATACCAATATGTGCATGTGCAATATTTGTTCATGCAATATAACATTTATTATAGTACATATCTATTTTCAAAGATATGATATTCTTAATATCTTTGTGTAATATTGCTGATTACAAAAGGAAAATACACACGATTTTGATTTTAACTCGTTTAGTGACGGTTATAATAAATTTAATTATTTAATTTTTTAACACATTAGATATGCTAGACTTATTTTATTAGTTTGTTTTTGTAAAATTAAATTTAGTTTATGCAACTATAAATTTCATATTTTTTTGTATACTATTTTTTCTTCTTTTTAACAAATTTTATTGTTTATTGTTGCTTTATATTATTAATTATTTTAGATTTATTTTTTATTGAGTTTAATGTCTTTGATAAGTTAATTATTATTTAATAATTAAGGCTCCTGCTGGTTCCATTGCTAAGTCCGCATTATGTATATTAATGCAGTAATTATAAGTAAATGTATATGTATATATTTTGATCAAAATAGATTGAACCTGCCTCACGCTGAGTAGCAGAAAACATCTACAAGTTAATTTCAGGGGATTTATTCACAGTCAATGTAGATACCAGCAATTTCAACTATTTACCTTTCCTTCAAGATTTATCGCCAGATTTTAGTGTAGGTTGCGTGAGTTACATATACTACTAAAGAACAAGAAAAAAAGAAAGAAAAAGAAAAAGAAAAAACAAAATAAGTCATGTGATAAAATGGTATTATACAATTTATTATTGCTTGTGTTGTAATTTTAAATTGTTTCTGTAGGTAATTTATTCATATGAGTTTTGTAAGATTAAATTTTTTATATTAATAAATGTATGCAATAGATTTAATTATTATGCTGTAATATAATACCTAAATAATATTTAAATTATTATACTATAAATAACATATTTTATCGTGTATTAATTACTTAACTTGCTAATTCCTTAACTAGTAATTTAATTGGCATTTACAAATACATATACATATCTATTACATGCTAAATTCTTATATAATAAAATAATTTTGTAAAATTGTTCTATTTTTTAATGTCAATCTTTTTTTAATTAATTTATTAAAGAAATGTTATTATTTTTAGATTATATTACGTTATCTTTATATTTTTATGCTTTAATTGTTATACTCAGAACAATAATCTATCATAGACTTGTACGTTCGGAAAAATATTGTTGGCATTTATTTTGTTTTAAGCAATTCCGAAAATAACGTACTTTATGAAGAGCAACTTGACAGTCGCTAGGCTATTTACAAGAGCATTGTAGATCAAGAGTGTCAGAGGTCTCCTGACACTCGCGGTACTGTATCTTGGTCAGTGCTCTCTGGAGACCTTCCCTTCGCCCAACAAATCTCAAAATAGATCTAGCTGAACAAACGTTAGCTACGTTTCTAAAGAGAATTTATATTGCAAAACTTGAATATAGCAAAACAATGTTCTGCATTATTTTATTTAATAAAAGCAGCACGTTTATAGCATGGTATCATACAATTTATTGTATAAAGCACTGGAGATAACTTAAATCTAGGCTGCAAAGAATATATTATAGAGGCAAATAAAAAGAAAACACTCGAAGTGTTTTATAATTTAAGAATAAATAACCTGAATAAAAAGAAAACTTAAAATACATTCTATTTGCAAGTATAATTAGGAAAAAAATCTATGTAAAAGCAATTATTTTTATTAAATACAAAATAAACAGAATTAAATTGTTTTGCCATATATTAGATACTAATTTATTTAAATTTCGCATTATGCTTACATATTTATATTTACACATTTTATGGCGTCTTAGAAAGATATCGTTCACATCGTCCGCACTGTTCTAGATAAGAGAATGACCGATGGCAATCCAAAGGCAATTTAATTAAACATGCATAATGCACAAGAGAGCTACGCGCTGATTGCCAACGGCTATCTTTGGTGTCTGCGAAGGGAAGTTTACTACTCGCGCCTTAACTGCATAAGAGTAGAAGTGAATCGTTGAAATGCGCACACTTTCTCACGTGTCTCTGAATTTTATTCGCTTCTCTCTGAAAGAATAGTCGGGATTCAGAAACTCAAATAACGTCGGATTTTCCTCGTATATCGCCAATCTCTTTCACGCGTCATTATGATATTCTGCATTATCGTTATTTTTGTCAAATACACTGCAAATCCAAGTGTTTTATTTTAACTGATGCTCTTTTTACACATTTTTTGCCGTTGTAAATCATGTCATTTAACTCGGCAAACGTATTAACTTTTAATTTAATACGATTAAACGTGTTAATTTAACATGCAACAAGACATATAAAACAAGTTTCAGTCAAATGTGTAATTTTTAGTCAAGTTTATGCGTGTAGAAATAACACATTTGAATTTACAGTGTAAGCTATGCATCGACGAAATCTATTATATCTATACTATTATATAAAATTCTTACGGGTGGTGTGTGTTTGAACGTTATTAACTTGAAAACTATTAGACCAAATTTTTACCACAAGTATATAAAATAGGGGTAGAATTTTCCGGGGAGTGCTATAGAGTGTGTAGTTTTTCGTTACCGATTTTCTGAAAACCGATTTTTTTAATTTTTCTAATTCTTATGGGTAAAAAAATTAAAAAAATCAGTTTCCAGAAAATAGATAACGAAAAACTATACACTCTATAACACTCCCCGGAAAATTCTACCCCTATTTTATATGGTTTTAATACAAATTCGGTCCAATAGTTTTTAAGTTAAAAACGTTCCAACATACACCACCCGTAAGAATTAGAAAAATTAAAAAAAAAACGTTATTAACTTAAAAACTATTGGACCGAATTTGTATTAGAACCATATAAAATAGGGGTAGAATTTTCCGGCGAGTGCTATAGAGTGTATAGTTTTTCGTTATCTATTTTCTGGAAACCGATTTTTTTAATTTTTTTAATTCTTACGGGTGGTGTATGTTTGTACGTTTTTAACTTAAAAACTATTGGACCGAATTTGTATTAGAACCATATAAAATAGGGGTAGAATTTTCCGGGGAGTGCTATAGAGTGTATAGTTTTTTGTTATCGATCTTTTTTGGAACCGGTATCCGAAATTTTTCCAATTTTTCGGGAAATAATTGACCGAATCTTAAAGAATTGTATATAAAACAGGGGTAGAATTTCCCGGGGAGTGCTATAAAGTATATAATTTTTCGTTACCGATTTTTTTGGAAACCGATATTAGGAATTTTTCCAATTTTTTGGGAATTAATTGACCGAATCTTAAAGAATTATATACAAAGTAGGGGTAAAATTTTCTGGGGATTGTCATAATGTGTATAATTTTTCGTTTTTACTGATCTTTTTGGAAACCGGTTACGAAATTTTTCAAATTTCTCGGGAAATAATTGACCGAATCTCAAAGAATTGTATATGAAGTAGGGCTAGAATTTTCTGGGGATTGCCATGATATAAAGTGTACTATTTTTTGTTACCGATCTTTTTGGAAACTGGTTCCGAATGACCGATATACTTTCGGTCCACTAACGAATGAGTAGTTTGTGGACAGACGGACAGACAGACAGACAAACAGTCGGGTTTTATATAATAGTATGATTAGAAATAGATCGATATCTAAAAATTTGCGGAAGTTAGAGCAACCACAAACATTTCTACAAAAAGTACAAATTTTCTTAAAAAAGAACCACTTTAGCGAACATCGCCAAATTCAATCTCCACTTTATTTACATAATACTCAATATTTCGAAAAGTATTGGATCGATTTTGAAAAAACTTATACCAATATGTTCCTTGAAATCTTAAGAGTCTATTTGCGCGTCTTTTTACATATGTCCTCCGGGGCAAAGCCCGGGTAATTTTATATAATTTTATTTTACTAAAATTTTTATCTATCAATGATTTTAATAGCTTAAAACTTATACGTTTATTAATATTAGAGGAGACCGGGGCTAGTTAGTACATGGGGTTGGTACACAGCAATTATTGTAAAAGTGACAAAAGATAGTTCATATCTAAAAAAGGCATGTAAAGTCGATGCTCGAATCTATCGAAGTTTATTGTTGTCGCTTTTCCGCGATGCCGATTGGTTCTCTCGCTGCGCTTACTTTATGAGTAACTGTCATCGTATATTTTGACCGTTGTGTGTAATGTTAAAGCTAAATAGCGCGCGCGAAGCGCGCATCTGTGATGTCTAGTCCATATCTAAAAAAGAGATGTAAAGTCGATACTCGAATCTATCGAAGTTTATTGTTGTCGCTTTTCCGTAATGCCGATTGGTTCTCTCGCTGCGCTTACTTCATGAGCAGCTGTCATCGTATATTTTGACAGTTGTGTGTATCAAGGAGTTAATAATGTAATAGTATAATGTTAAAGATAAATAACGCGCGCTTCGCGCGCGTCTGTGATATCTAGTATTGCATAAAAAATATATTTCCGCAAAAACATTGCGATAATATTTCAATTAGTTATTTTAGGCTGAGTAGCGTATTTTTACAAACAGAAAATATTTTTAGTTTTGTACTAGCTTTGTACCCGCTTCGCGCGGGCTTAAAAGCTTTTCCTTCTTTTCCCTGAATAGTATAATATTTACCCCCCAAAAATTTTTTTTTTCAAAAAAGGGATCTTTTTTAGACAATTTTGTATGAGGGCCCTTTTCCCTTACGAAAAAAACACCCTAAATAACACCCAAAAAAACACCCAAAAAACACCAAAAAATAATAGTGTAATTTCGGATACCCAAATGGCGTTTACACCATTTGGGTATCCGAAATTACGCTATTATTTTTTGGTGTTTTTTTTGGATGTTATTTAAGGTGTTTTTTTCGTAAAAGCCATACATATTAACTGAGGCAAAAATGGCGATCATGCGACGCTGACGCCGCGTCCATTTACCGACCTTGACTATAAATATACCAGACACATGTGTGCGACACCGGATATGCCTTCGCTTTGTGGTGTGCGTTGGCAGCATATGGAGGAGATGCGGTGGGCCTGTATTCCGTTCCTACCTACTGATAACTATCGGTTCGATAAGCGTCGTTGCGCAGGTTTTTCATATCGTGTAGAAGCTGCGCCGACATCGTTAACAGCACTGACGACGAACAGAATATGGCCCCTGCGCATGCGCTAGCAGCGCATCCCCTCCACATGCTGCTAACGCAAACCAAAGCGAAGGCACATCCGTGTGCTGTCGAGCGTCTAAATCATTAGTTTAAACAAATAATTAATGTAAAATAAATATTCAATAAATATTTAAAAAATATTTAAAAAATATCTGCTACTTGGGTATATATATATATATATATATATATATATATATATATATATATAATTCAAAGTTAGATATATGTATAATGTGGTCTCATAATAAGTTAAAATTTTAACCTTGCAATTTATAATTTTTATCTTTTGTTTTATAATTGGGTGTCAACACTGAAACCCGAGTGTCGACACCAAAAGTTGAGTGTCGCCACTGAAACCTGAGTGTCGTCGACACCAAAAGTTGGGTGTCGACACTCAAATTTTGGTGTCGACACTAGTGATGGGCAATTTTCAGAAAATCGATTTTTTTCTTCCCGAAATCGAGTTTTTTAAATCGATTCTTGTCTGTTCGATTTTTGTATGAATCGATTCTTTTAATAGAGAATTTTTAGAGAATTTTTAGAGAATTTATTGTTACAATAAACATATCAATGGATCGAAAATCGATTCTCTATTAAAAGAATCGATTCATACAAAAATCGAACAGACAAGAATCGATTTAAAAAACTCGATTTCGGGAAGAAAAAAATTGATTTTCTGAAAATCGAATCGAGATCGCCCATCACTAGTCGACACCCAAAGTTTCGGGGTCGACATTCAACTTTTGGTGTCGACACTCAAATGTCGGTGTAACACTGAAAATTTAGGCGTTGACACCGAAAATGGAGTGTAAACACCCAAAGTTGGGTGTTTACACCCAAATCTTGGGTGTTTTTTTCGTAAGGGTGTCCCCGGGCTCAGACCCCTTCCCAAAACCCTCTGACAAAATACGTCTACTGTCTAAGTTAGAGTATCATGAGATAGTATACCAAATTTAGTTGTCCTAATTTGAAAACTGTAGATTTGCATAGCGGACAAACATACATACATACATTCATTTATATATATATATATATATATAGCCAAAAGTAAAATAAATCAGTGATGTATTAAATGTTATATTTATAAATCTGATCATCATATCATAATTCTAACTGTGTCTTTAAAATCTTTACTTTAAACGTAATAACTTCCAGTTATGTTAATGTCTTAGAAAATTTTTTTGTTTAAACAATAATCAAAATATCTAAATATGGCAGGTCGGGGCTGGTTGTGATGGGGTAGGTTGTGACTCTGCTGTTCTAGTTATAATTTCGACCAACTCCGTCGATGTAACACATAACCCCGGCATAACACACACAGCGGTAAATATTTCAATCTTATGTAAGATTTTACCGTTAACGTCTCTTATTACGTATCAGAACCAGACAATACAGAACATCAGTTAAATTATATCTATATTATAATTTTGCACTCAACAATGTAAATGTAATATAACACATATTGTTACATGTTGTTATTTCTCTTTATTAAATATATTATACTTTGAAAACTGGATCTTTCACAACTTAATCCAGTACTGTAACAACTTACCCCTTATATGAGGCTGGTTGTTACAAATGTCGTCACCTTATAATTGTTATTGGTGCAATAAAATTAATTATACTATTTAGTTAAAAAAATGATTTTTGTGTTGTATAAGCATGCGGCTATTGAAAAATTCTTTTGCGGCTTGTATTCCATTTATTAGTTACGTGTAAAAAAATCTTTAAAAAAAGTGTACCAACTAGCCCCGATCTCCCCTAATTTCCTTTTCAGTCATTTCGATTACTTATTTCTATTATCTCATTTATCTTCGCGACTATCTGAGTGCCGTAACATATTATATGGAGATAATCAAAGATCCGAACATTATTGTTCATTTATTATACACAACGGTGCCGCGCCAGGTTTTCGTTTAAATATTTATGTTTTAAGTGAAATATATTTCTTCTGATCAATCTCAAACTGCAATAGCAGTTTTCTGTTTACGCCAAGTTGTCTCTTCATGTAGAGCGCTGCGTAACATCCAATCTGAACGATTCTCGATCACTTCGACACACGTAACGCCTTTTGTTTGGAATATGGCGCAAGCAAGCCTTGGGAAATATATAAAATCAGGAAAACGAGGACCGATGAGTGACAGATTGTTATTTTTGAATGTGAATAAATATAAGAGTATCATATTTTTTGCACGCATATTCTATAGTGCTTGAAGAACGAGGTCATGTATATATCAACAGTAAAACGATGATTGGTATTACAAATAGAAATGACTTAATCCAATTTAGAGAATTTGCGCTCCGATGCTTGCTGGAGTTGTGCATATAGATGGACGACAAATCGAAACCTTATTGGCTCCCGCACATCTTCGGTCCTTATCAATTTAGATCTTCATTTAATAAGTTCGCCCTATTGAAAGTCCATTGAAAGCACGAGTTGTGTTATATAAATTTGCGAATAATATATATAGGAATATGTATGTCACATAAAAAAATCGCTTTAATCGAGAAAATCAACATAAAGTTCTCTCTTTTGTGTTCACATGATAAAACATAAATAGAAAATATCAATTAGATTTCATAGTATCAGCTGGTAATTGACCTAAATTGCAACCTGTTTTTGATAATGGTTAAGAGAGTACTTCCGTTATTGGTTTTATCATTTACTCTGATATTTTTTGACAATACTTATATTTTTAAAAATGTAAAAAAATGTGTAATATTACTTTGTTGTTTTTCTAGACAGCTAAACAATAGCGTGGAAAAAGAATTTAAGTCATTTAAAGTTATCTTTATTTCCAAATTGATAGATAAAGCTGTCATCTTTAAAAATCTTTAATTTTTATAGTTGTCTAATATATATTCATGTTTTACCATATTATAGTAGATCTAATTGCCTTTTTTTTCAATTTGTTTTGAAAAAAACAAATTACAGCATACACACTCGACTTATTTATCACGATAGTTTGATTTGTGATTGCAATTTTAAGTTGATCTGACTGCGGCTTATTGTTAGTATGGATTATCTTCGTGAAAAACGTGAAAGAACGGCATTCATAAAGCAACTGTTTGCTACGGAGACGAAGAACGGAGTTCTATGCAACATTTTCACCCTTACTCGGGTCAAGATAAAGATGCCCGAGAATGTGAATTTACGATACTACTAGGCGGTAGGGTTACTTTCTTTCTTTCCTTACAATATGATGGATGTAGCCTCGAATACCATCTTTTGCTTTCGCAAAGCTACTCTATTACGCAAGTTTTACGACGGCCGCAATTGAAAAATCTTAAAAAAAAGTGAGATTTTTATTAAAGCGCGCGAAATATATACATATAGTGTAATATACCTATATTATATAGACTTAATAATATATACATGTTATACATTTTTTATAAATAGTTATTCTTTCTATTAAAAGATTCTATACATGTGAAACTTACTAATAAAAATAATTCTACTTTTTGACATACAAGTACAAAGAAACAACAAAAGACAAAAATTTTGCAATATTGACTATTTCTTTAATAAAAGAGACCTCAATAATTGTTTCACACAAGATTTCTTCTACATAAAAATGCTGTCTAACTAAAATATCCATTGAATTTGCTTGTCTTTATAATCAACTCTGTAATTTCACAAATTTATTAATATTGAAATCCTAAAATAAAGACAGATATCTGATATGGCTATTATTAAGCAGAAAATAATCCTTTTCTTCTCGCCAGTAATAATTAACAAGTTGTTGGCTATTATTAAACTTTGTTTTATATGTTATATACTGCCAAACTAGGTCCTAATTTTATTTTTTAAGCTTTTATTAAGAAGCATATTATTATTTGTATGTGTTGTTGCTGCAATGAGAGAGAAAATAAGCTATATCTCTTCCATAGTGCACATCTTTCATTTTTTACTGTCATTGACAGTGATAGAATATCATTATTGTAATTTCACCAATTGTTTTATTATTTTGCGACTAATGATTTTATCTTCTGCCACTGCTTTAATTCCTACACTCATGTTCTCTGGACTATATTGTAAGTTTTGACTTTGATTCCTTTAAATTCATTGTCTAATTATGTCGGGTTTGATTTTGATCATATTACAGATATTAATTATTTAGTCGAATTACATACCAGCTTTTCTATATATAACTACATGGCTTGTTATCTTCCCAATCTTGAAGCACTCACCATTGGCTTAACGGAGCACGTGAGAAATAATTATAATTTTATTTTATTTTTTTACATTGCTAAAAATGGTTCAAATCGGAGCCAAAACGTCCGTTATTAGGGCCAAAGCACATAACATGGCGTAGCGATATACGACGGTCGTAGTCCCCGACCTGACAAATAAGGATACGCCTAAGCTTGTGCGTTACTTACGTCCACGACTACGACTGTCATACGTGCTTTGATCCTTACTATGCTAGTGTTACGCCCGCGCTGAGACGGCTCTTAAAGCGAGCGGTTATTCCGCAGAAGTCGCAAAGCGTTCACTTGACAACAGGCCGCTGTTTAACAACGGAGCCTTTGAGATTCGAACCTCGGCTTTCAAACTGTTCTGACGTGTTCTCTGGTGTTCCCTTTAATAAAGAGATTTGTTACTTTTTTTCTAAACGTGTCGTTATTTCCGCGGGTGCGCGAGTGCGAGTGAGTGCGTGTGAGAGCCATTCGAGGGGTCACGGACTCAACGCCGGCCCGGGCGCAACACTATATTATTTTTAATTAAAATTAATTTTCTAACAATTTACGCACCAATAACCGCGTCGCACTTTTATGGCCTCTTTTAAATCACTTTATAGATTCATTATCGAGAGTCCTTTGTTTTCAATTTTTTCTTTATATTATTTTATATCGAATTTATTATGACATCTATCCCAATCGTACCTATTTAAATAAAAAAAAATTAAAAATTAGTTTTTTATATTTTATAATTTAGAATTATAAAATATAGTATAAAATTAAGAGCTATTTTAATATATTTAAAATTGTAATAAAAAATATTTTATATATTAAATATATAGAATTATCTCAATTATCTCAATCGAACTGTTCAATAATTAAAGAATTGTCTAAGTATAGTAATGTTTATTGTTTATAAGAATATTTAAGAATGCTTTAAAGAAAAGTTAATATTTTTTTTAGTTTATAATATTTTATAATACAATATAAATAGGGGAGACCCCGGGGCTCGTTGGCACAAGAGGCAAGTTGGCAACGCGTTCTGTTTATGTATTTATGACGAAAGAAACAATGAAAAAGTTATCACGAAATATTTCTTTTATGACATAGGTAGGGGAGACCGGGGCGAAGTCGTCACTATTTTTTCGGTGCCGATTTTTAACAACAAAACAAATAATTTTAGTAAAATGTGGTATACCGTTGTAAAGAGTGAACCCTTGGCTACAAAATTTATAAGAACATTTTTGGTCTATAACGTCGCTTTGTTCAACTGGTATAGAGTAAAAACGACAAAGGTGTAAAAATTGAAATGTCAAAATTGCCGGGGCGGAGTCGTCACTCCATTCTCGGACTGAATTTTAAATGAAAATTCATAATTCCGATCATGAAAAATGATAGGATACATTTTATTAATTATTTTTTAATAGAAAAATGAAAACATTAATTAAAAACACGATGGCGGAAAATAATTACAAGAAAAGCGCACACACTTGTGTGTCCTACGCTCGCACGAAATGCACTGTTTCTCGTCACTCACGCAGTACATATTAAGTATAATTCGCTGGAATCCGACCACTGCTGCTTCTTTGACTTTGATTTTTGCCCAAAGCCTCCATGATATGGCTTGGTGACGACTTCGCTCCGGACACAGATTTTAAGTTTGATAGCTCATGAAATATTAGAAATCACACAAAAATAAAAAATTTTACTGGATTTGTGTTCAGCATGCATTACTCTTCAGAATCACTTATTCCGAGATTCGGAGAGAAAATAATAGTTAAAATATTTAAAATTTTCGACGCGCAAAAAATTTTACTTTTGACCTCCAAAAACACGTTTGCTTTAATGAAAATCACAACGTGGCATACAATCTCACTAAACTCCGTTGGTCATGGCACTATAAGTAGTGTTTACAATATTAATGGCGAGTTCACACAACGTACAGATTTCGAAATAATTGTAGTGACGACTCCGCCCCGGTCTCCCCTACAGATTTTGAGATAATTTTAGTGACGACTCCGCCCCCCGGTCTCCCCTACTTTTCTCAAAGTTTTATTTAAATCAAACAAGTATTATAAGAAAAAAAAGAGAAAAGCCTGATTCAAGAGGTGGCAGTAAATTTTCAAGCGTTTCGAAATATCGGATTAATGTTCTTCAGCTTGAGAAGTAAATCAAAGTGATGTATTATTAGTTAAAAGAAAAGTTTCTGTTACTATACGACATATTATTTTGAGTAACAACAGTAATTTATTGTAATAAAATAACTGAAATCAAACGTATATGTAGGGATGAGGTATTTTGGCTCATATTAAGGCACGCTTAGCTTGACTTGCTGTTGCCACGCGCGTGAGACCTGTATGAATATCTGATTTGTTACCTACAATGCTGATAGAAGCTAGATATATATTTATATTTAATATTTTTATATTGAAGAAAGCTACATCTAAAATAGTTTACAATTGTTTTTCTGCAACAGCATTTTGCTATTCGATTATTACAAAATAACTTTAAAAGATACAATCTTTATCAAGAAGTATATATCTGGTATCTGTTTTGTATTTCTATTACGTTTTTATTAATTTAACATGGACTTTTTGTCGTATAGCCAACTTACCCTACTATCGGGGCAAGCTGGCTACAATGCAGCATGTTCGTATTTCACTTATTACAAAGAAACTATACAGTATACAGGTACGTTCCTGGCATGAAAATGTAGAGAAAGGTTCTCTCTAATCATATTAGTACTGTGTAATCGTGATAATTAGTTGTTTAAAAACTCAAATGCCGAAATTGTGAAAACTATGCCAACGAGCCCCGGTTTCCCCTACTTATTGTAGAATTAACTGCATAAAATATCTATTCTTTATATAATTATAATAGTTATTTGTTATATACGTATATAGATACTATAATCAAATCAGATAAATCAAAATTTTATAAATAGGCAACATTTTAAATACCCTATAATAAAAAGAAACAAAATATATTAATGAAGAATATTCAATACGGATATACGAGTACAGGATTTTAAATGAATCGTAGTTGTAACACTGAATGCACATGGAAATTTCTTTTATTTGCATGACATCGTTAAACGCTTCGAATCCAATTGTGATAAATACATATGTATTTTTATGTCAATGACGATAGAACAAGTTTAATTGAAATTTAAATAGGTGTTAATGAATGTACTGCCAAGTTTATCAATATTATCTGATTCCAATTATTGAATCAGATCCCATTTAATTATTGAAAACGCATGAACATTAAATGCTTTGGATCCAAATATTTTAAGGCGATACAATTTATGTTGAAACATTGCATACAAAAAAGCATAACAACTATTTTTACGTAATTGAAATGTGATACATACTTTTGAATAATTGATTAATGTACCTATTTGTGTATATATGGTTTGCATGAGTGATTTGTATTGCACAATATTTATGATATATGTCCTTTAATTTTTTGTTAATTTTTTAATATTTATGTCTCGAAATAGTATATTGTGATACAAGTGCGCGAAGTTGGCTATTGCTCACGAGTGCGCGGAGCGCACGAGTGAACAATAGCCAACTACGCACGCACGTGTATCACATACTATTTTGTATTACAAGTGCGCTTAAAAGTGCGTGGAGCGAAATTTACGTGGACGATATCTCTGTTAATTTACGCGAGTGCGCGAAGCGCACGAGCAGACATAAACCTTATACACGAGTGCGCGTAGCGCACGAGTGATATGTATGGGGGATGGGGTCCGGGGAAGGGGGCTTTGCCAGTCAGGGGGGCTCGGGGGGGGCGAAGCCCCCCCCGACTTTGATTAACTAATATCAGTTTTAAAAATCGGTGTAGTGTGTGTTTATGGAATAAATTAACAAGTTTGTTAATATATTAAAATTGTTATTTATATTTATTTTGAAGTGATTATAAAATAAAAATACAAATAAACAATAGTTTTATTTCTGCCGGTGTGAGTGGGCTATCAGTATCATTCTCAGATGTGATTTCTTGCTGATGATTCATGTTGTAATAATTTACGTCTAAATAATATCGTGCAACACCAAAAGAATGCGTATATGACACGACTGGACACGACTGATGACTAGCATTTGACAGATTGTTGTAAGATTAGCTTTGGTTACGAATTAGCTTCGTCTGCTGGGAGATGGCGTTACGTTAGAGTGCAGTCCGGATAACTAATACCGGACATCGGGCATGTTTCATTGCTTGCGGGTGGCGCTCACCCTTAGGAAAATTTACTTAAAAAAACTTAAAATAAACTAGAAAGTTTACCAAAGAAATTACTATTGATAAACTATTGATAAACTATTGATAAACTATTGATAAACTAGAAGTGATTTCGAACCAAACTTTAAGTATTTCTATAATATATTTTAAAGGTTACTTTAAGTTAACTCATGCAATTACTATTAATCACCCAAAAAAAAATATATTCTGTCATTTAGTGGCTCCCGCTTGATTTTAGAGGATTTTCCTCTGAAATACGGTCTCAAGAAGATATTTTAAAATCTAGAGGAATATCCTCTAACCATGAGACACTAGACTTAAGATTGCAGTCCTCTTAATACTAGAGGACACTGATTTCCGATATTCACCCGGAATACAAAAAAATTATTTATTTCGAAATTTTATTACTATTTTATAACTAAATTTGTTTCTTAAGATGCAGTCTATGATTATAAATATTTTCTCGTATTTGAAAAACACATTTACCTTGGTGGGATTCGAACTCGGGACCTCTGGATCGTGAGCCAACTGCCTTACGTGGTAGACTACTTCTTAATTTGATGTAAGTGTTATATATAGTCTACATATGTCATAACCAGCGCAAATATATAATTTTCCAAAAATCATCTTAAGAAACAAATTCAGTTTAAAAAGAGTAATAAAATTTTGAATTGGATATATGATATAATATTTCTTAATGTCTCGTGTGGTGCAAGTGTGGTGAAAAAGGGAACTTGTCTTTTTAAGTATACTGTTGAAACAACACGCATAAGTTAAAATCAGCTTTAAGTATTACCTTTATAAAAAGTAAAGTTAAAGTATATTTATAAGTATTACGTTTGTTAAAAGTAAATTTAAAGTATATTTGCGACTTGCTTATAAAGTTTTTATTGAGGTTAATAACTTAAAGAAAACTTTACGCTCGGCTGTCAGTATACTATTAGTCTACTATTATACTATTAGTATACTATTATTACGGCTAGTATACTTTATAATACTTTAAAATACTTTAAGTAACTTTAAAAAACTTTAAGTAAATTTTCCTAAGGGCATGCCCGTGGGCAATACATTGTCCACGCTCGAGCAACCAATCACATGCCCGTATTTCCATTACCGTACCGTTTTGCTTCCTTTACTGCATTGATGACGTCACGGCCCGTGGAAACGACATTTCCGTGAAGTAATTGGCTTACCGTGAGAAATAGGCTATTTCTCGCACAGAAATCCGTGAAATAAAGGGCACTTTTCCGCGCACATGTGATACAATAGTACATTGTGCAACAAGTGCTGGAAGATGAAAATTCACGGGTGCGGAGTTGACGCACGAGCCGAAGGCGAGTGCGGTCACCGCACACGGGAATTTTCAACTTCACGCACGTGTTGCACACCCTATTTTATGTTGCAAGTGCGTGGAAAGTGGTAAATCCCGCACGCGTCGCGTGCGGAATGTGTCACTTTCCATGCACGTGTGACATAAAAATATTTGATGTGCAGTGATACTGTAAAAACATACCTAATAGCGCAATCAGGAATATATACTAAAGAGAACAAAATTTTTTTTAATTTAAAATTGTATAATTGATTATAAAGAATCAGTTATACATGATCCCTACCCTCTCTAGAGGCAATAAATTAAGTTTCCTCAAATATTCTAAATATTTATGATTATTTTAAAATAAATACATTATTTAAAAAAGTATGTAATTATTTTATTAAATATTTGTGGATTACAAAAGAAATAATAAGTTAATCATATAATTATTTTATCTTTTATTGTTTGCTTATTTCGAGCATAGATTTTCACTGAATGTAGATTTATAAAAATTTATAAAAATATGGAGTGAAAGAAGGAGGGTCCATAAGGCCGATTTTTGGCCCCCTCTGAATTTCATTCTAAAATATCAGACACGTTTTATTTTTGTAAGAATTATTGAAATCAAGTGTAATGAGATGATGGGTATGTAGGTGGCATAAGAGCGTTGATGGGATTAATTAGAGTTACAAGATAAACAGGCGTCAACATACATACGTCTGTTTAGGCTAAAATTACCTGATATCAATAGTTCTTACAAAAATAAAACATTTCTGATATTTTAGAATAAAATTCAGAGAAGACCAAAAACCGTTTTTATTGACCCTTCTCCTTTCCTTTAATTAATAAATTTCAATTAAAGAAAAATTATTTTAATCGTCAAAAAATTAAAAGTTAAAATTGCGAAAATTATTTACACGATTTATTTATCCTAAAATCCTCAATATTCTTTATTGTGCTATTTGATGAAATATGTATTAGACATTTTATCGGTCGAGATATTGCATTTTACTTGAAAGATTAGAGATTAAATCAGTGTACAGCGGCTTTAATATGCACCAGTGCGTACTGAGTGCATCTAATTGAATTCGCGATTATGCTTGGAAATGAGATAATGCTGTTGTAATCATTATTGCACTAAGCATGTTCATAAATATTTTGACACAATCTCTGTAATTATTAATGTTTAATTATAATTTTTAATCTTACGAAGTGTTTTAAACAAAGGAGGGAACAAAAAGAATCATGCGACATTTTTATTTAAAAAAATGAACGCGTGGTCGCCACGCGCGTTAGAAGTGAAACTTCTGAAGGCAAGGCTTTGCCATAACTTTTCTGAAATTAATACAAAAACAGTACAACGGAATTAGTCACTCCAAGCCGCCCGCAACTCGAAAATGTAGTGTTACACGCAGTTCTCACTATATCCGTCTCGCCAGTGCCGTACGCCTGATCGAATTTTCGTGACGCGTTTTCGAGTCGCAAAATCGAATTTACTTACCGATCCAAAAAGAGTTTCATTTCGTACGCCTATTGGTCGAATTTTCGTTACACTTTTGAGTTTTGTGTCGCAAAATCGAACTTACTACCGTGCCAAAAGAAGGAGCCGTCTCGCCAATGCCGTACGTCTATTGGTCGAATTTTCGTTACACTTTTCGTGTCGCGAAATTCGTGTCGCAAAATCGAACTTACTACCGTGCCAAAAGAAGGAGCCGTCTCACCAATGCCGTACGACTATTGGTCGAATTTTCGTTACACTTTTCGTGTCGCGAAATTCGTGTCGCTTTTCCGTGTCGCAAAATCGAACTTACTACCGTGCCAAAAGAAAGAGCCGTCTCGCCAATGCCGTACACCTATTGGTCGAATTTTCGTTACACTTTTCGTGTCGCTTTTCCGTGTCGCAAAATCGAACTTACTACCGTACCAAAAGAAGGAGCCGTCTCGCCAACGCCGTACGCCTATTGGTCGAATTTTCGTTACACTTTTCGTGTCGCGAAATTCGTGATTTCGTGTCGCGAATCGAACTCACTACCGTGCCTAAAGAAGTTTCACTTCAAAAAGATACTTTTTATAGATCTTGTTACATTTCTTTCAAATATATAAGTTTTATCGATTTTTTCATTCTCAATATTAGCTGTGAATTCTTTAAATCTACATTTCGAATATTTGCAACTGTTCAAACATCTACGTAAAATTCACTGATATCAAGAGCTGAAGGATTAAAAACTAACATAACCATGGACGGCCATGTTGACGTTTTCACATCAGCAGCGAACAAATTTAAGCAGACGAATCGTAAGATTTATATCCATGTGAATGACTTTTCATCAACGCAGCCGCTTTATTTCTCTGAAGCGAGATTATGGAATGTGCCAGACGCGTTCTGCTATCTGTCTGAAAAGCTACGTAAAAGTGATGTAATCTACGCTTTCCTAGATTAGACCGTTTGACTCATACCGCAACATTTTACCATTTTATCTTTTTATGTAAAGTCTTGGTATAATTGAAGGATTTTTGACACAATTTAGAATTCCGTTTTATTAAACACAAATAATTTTGTTGATAAGAATTTTTTTATATATAGTTGCAGAAACTGTATAAATTATTTTTCTGTGGAAAATATAATTTATCTTCTAGGTACGGATAAAAATAAAAAGCATAATAGAGATATATGTATTAAACACTTTAATATTAATTGAAATTATTCGCGTAATAATCTGATAATGTTTGACAAGCAGTAACAAATATTCTATAACAAAATCGGGTAAAACTTCGGATTAAGGGCGACCTCACCGATTTCAATGACCTTGATATATGTTGTCAAGGTTATGACCCCGAGTGACCTTCAGAAGGTTTTAGCCGTTGCTCGTTATTCGTTAAAAAGTTATTAACAAAAAAAAGTTTGGAAAATATAGCAGCTATTTTGAGTATTGGAAGGCATAAATGACTAATATATATGTAGAAATAGTTCACGCATACACTTTCCACGCGAAACGAGGTGCCACATGGGTTCGTGGCGTGCTTTACAAGCTCGTTTATATATATACATAATGAAACATTATATATTCTCTTTTGGTAATTATGCAGTAATACGGACCACCCTCCGATGACCTTGACCTTGACATATATAAACGAGCTTGTAAAGCACGCCACGAACCCATGTGGCACCTCGTTTCGCGTGTAAACTATTTCGACATATATATTAGTCATTTATGCCCTCCAATACTCAAAATAGCTGCTATATTTTCCAAACTTTTTTTTGTTAATAACTTTTTAACGAATAACGAGCGACGGCTAAAACCTTCTGAAAGTCATTCGGGGTCATGACCTTGACAACATATATCAAAGTCATTGAAATCGGTGAGGTCGCCCTTAATCCGAAGTTTTACCCAAAATCGTATCTCTTTTGTCTCGTTTAAAATACTTCGTAAAACCGAACACACCGAGCAGTTGTTTGATCGCGAGTACTTGCGTGCTGAGCGCAGACATGTCGATGTACTTCTTCCGGCTGCACAATCTGCGCCGTCAGGCGGAGGAGGTACGCAAGAAGCGACAAAAACGTGGTCGAGGCAGCCAGGGCGGTCAACTTGGGACCAACCACACGGACCAGTCCCAACCGATGGCTGGATCCATGCAATGTTGCAACCAGATTCATCGTGGTCCGAGCAGGCTCTTCGAGCGGGCCCCTTTACAACCTAGCGACTCGCTTGATGAAATCGCCTTCCAAATACCGAGGTAAACTTTTCAGTTGCACGCTTCTGTCTCGAAACTTCTTTCCTATGTGACCTCGTTTTCCTTTTATTGATATTCTTTAGATATCAACAGAATTATAGCTTGTGACTTACATAATAACTTTTAAAGTTCTTATGTTAGTTTATTAATTACTTAATTCATTAACTCTGAAGTGTGTAGTATGCAGTTTAATATACGTATATATGTAATTTTTTAAGTACTGAAATGTAATGCTTTTGTAAATATTGAAAGATATTATGGGCAATTTAGATTATCTTAGTAAATAATATGTTTTTAATCACTCCTTTAAAGAAAGAAGGAATTATTAACCTTAGAAATAATGAAGATTTTTTAAAAATGATTATTTAACATACATCTTACGACACATTAGATCTTTAAATTATGAAAGACATTCAGATAATATTTCTAATGCAAAATGTTTAATGTGATAAGTTACAATAGCTGCAATTGATTGCAGTCTGTCACCATTTAAATGCAGTAATGAAGTTTTGTATTCTAATCCGCTTAACGGATTCATTAAGATTTTATCCGCATGGCAGTTTTGTGTTTTGCTATTCCAACTTGGAATACCGTCTTACATTTCACAAATCAACTTGATAAAACGATTTGCGCAATTTAAAAATGTCAGCTCGCGAAAGCTTATCTAGTACCTTTACGATCCAAATGTAATTCTCATCCTGATCTTCGCGTGAAATGAAAGTCGTAAAGCATCAAGAGATAGCAGTAGAATGTTCCACTTCCTACAGAAGGGTCAAAGGTCAAGAGATGAGACTCCTCAGGAAAGAAAACACAAAACTTGTACAAATATGAAGATCTTAGAATAAATGTAATCTTCATTATAAATAGTCAATATAAATTCGTGTTGTCATTATTTTTATGCAATTTCTTCTTATAAAAATGAGCAGAAAAATGAAATACACAAGTAAAAGAACGATAATGAATTTATTATCTAAAATGTTTTTCCACTTTCTTTACTCTTTTTACGTATAAATTGATTGTATATATAAACTAAAATTCCCCAAATAATATTCTTCTTGATATTAAGTAAATATATACGTTACGATTATGATAAACTATATAAAAGAATCAAGTAACTTTAATAAATCATGATTAGTTAGAGATTTTATAAATTAGAAAACAATTTAAAAAATAAATTGTTAATATAAGATTAAAATGTTTAAAAAATTAACTCTTTTTTAATTCAACAATAAATGTGAGAGAGGCAATCTTTTTTAATTATCTAATCTAATCTTATAATTTATTAGAGATGTAATATATTTTGTATGAAGATTGCATTTTAATCAATATATGTAATCAATTTTTATGTTATACTGCTACAATGTATGCTTTTTGCTTCCTCATAGAGGAAGCTTTGTTTTCGTAAATTTCGTATATGAACCTTTGATTGCGTATAAAGTTGGGTCTAGTCAACCAAATTTAAATGAATTATATATGAAATAGGGGTAGAAGAAACCAAAGAAAAGATTGTTTTTTAAGTTTTTGATGCTAATATGTTCAGAGTGTTCTAAAACGTCGAAATATCGCATTAAAAAGAAATGTCCGGAAGTATGTGTGTGTGTATGTACAGATTTGATGTTGTGGTTGCTCTAACTTCCGCAAATATTGAGATATCAGGCTGTTTTTTTTTTTTTTAATCGATAGAGTATCATTCAAGGAAGGTTGGTATTGAATTTGGCGATGATCGGTAAAGGGGTTCTTTTTTAAAACAATTTTGAATTTTTTTAAAAATGTCCGTGGTTGCTCTAATGGTGCGTGTCCACCTGCGAGTAAGAACTCTCGAGAGCAAAAAGAGAGAGAGAGAGAGAGAGAGAGAGAGAGAGAGAGAGACTCTCGAGTCTCTCTCTCTCTCTTTCTTTTTGCTCTCGAGAGTTTTTACTCGCAGGTGGAGACGCACCATTACTTTCGCAAATATTGAGATATCGGGCTTAATTTTTTTTTAATCGATAGAGTATCATTTAAGGAAGGTTGGTATTGAATTTGGCGATGATCGGTAAAGGGGTTCTTTTTTAAAAAATTTGTGAATTTTTTTAGAAATGCCCGTGGTTGCTCTAACTTTTGTAAATTTTGAAATATCGAGTTTAATTTTTTTTTAATCGATAGAGTATCATTTAAGAAAGGTTGGTATTGAATTTGGCGATAATCGGTAAAGGGATTACCGATTTCTGCTTAAAAAGTGTATAAGATGTACATGTAATTTTATATAGAGCATTATTAAAAAAAGGTTGTTTTAAATTTTGCGAGGTGAAAGGGTTACCGATTTTTGCTTAAAAAGTTACATGTATTAGTTATACATGTAATTTTATATAGAGTATTATTAAAAAAAGGTTGGTATTAAATTTGGCGATAATCGGTAAAAAGGTTCTTTCATTATATTGAATTTTTCAAAATTTATCCATCCAATAACTTAGGGTAGATTGAAACGAATCGGATTAATATAAGTTTTAAGACAATTTTCGTTAGTGTTTTATTTTAAACAAGCTATTTTATTGTTCTAATTAGTAATCCGATTTGCCTCGGTCTACCTTATACATTTTTTGGGCAGAAATCGGTAACCCTTTCACTAATCTTCGCCAAACATTCAAAACAACCTCCCTTTAATGATACCTTATACTTATATATAAGATTGCATGTATGACTTGTACACTTTTTAGGCAAAAATTGGTAACCCCTTCACCGATCATTGCCAAATTCAACACCAATCTATCTTTAATGATACTCTATCCATAAAAAAAAAGTGTGCAAGTAGAAACTTGCACATTGCTTCCTCATAGTTTTTAAGTGTGCAAGTAGAAACTTGCACATTGCTTCCTCATAGTTTTTAAGTGTGCAAGTAGAAACTTGCACATTGCTTCCTCATAGTTTTTAAATGTGCAAGTAGAAACTTGTACATTGCTTCCTCATAGTTTTTAAGTGTGCAAGTAGAAACTTGTTTAAGTGAGCAAGTAGAAACTTGCACATTGCTTCCTTATAGTTTTTAAGTGTGCAAGTAGAAACCTGCACATTGCTTCCTCTATGAGGAAGCCAAATTAATAAATATCTACTAATAATTATGCATAAGAAAACATGCTTTCTCATAGAGGAAGCAATTTGCAGGTTTCTACTTGCACACTTAAAAACTATAAGGAAGCAATGTGCAAGTTTCTACTTGCTCACTTAAACAAGTTTCCACTTGCACACTTAAAAACTATGAGGAAGCAATGTACAAGTTTCTACTTGCACATTTTTTCATTTGCGTTACAATATTCTCTAAAACGGTAATCGCGCAAATAAAAGAACATTTACGATATAAACTAAAGTCATGATAAATACACTTTGCGGATCGTAAAGCTATCAGTTCTTTCTATTTTGCTTCATTCAATGAGAGTAAATGAAGGATACAGTGACAGGATGGTATTGCTCCCTCGCGGAACTCTGGGGCTACGTAGAAGTCAAACTTTTAATTTGTTTAATTACATTTGGCTCCTGAGAGTGCCCGTGGACGCAATCCCCTCAGGATTAGCCCCGCTTTCTTGTTTCCAACGAGCGAAAGAACTCGCTTTCGCTTAGTGACAGAATTTCTGGAGGCAAACTCAGAGTTGCGGTTGACTAGTTGGAAGACGAGAAGATGGAAAATGATGGTAGAAAGAATTGGATTACGCTTGGATACGCCGACTATGCTCCTATCTAGCCCGCAAAACTTTCGATCCTATCGTGAGATTGTCACTATTGCGCAACTTGTAAATTGAAGATAGTTATGCGAAAGTGACACAGCTATTGACTTCTTGACTCTTTTCAGATTTATTTTAAAATAAAAAAATTCACTAAAAATATTAAAACACAAGATAATTCAATATTTATTATTTATCAAATGCTTTGATATCAACGTTTAGTTTATATTTAACATCGCAACAGTATAAAGAGTTTGATAAAAGTAGAACATATTTTATTATTTTTCTTATACAATTCTTTATGTAATCTTATTGTTATTTTAAGACATTATAACTAATAATTTTTAACTCGTGAGATACAGATTTAAATTTACCAAACAATATTACTTTATAATGAATTAAATTACTATAAGGCATTTGGAAAAATTACAAAAATTGAAATTTCTTCTAATTAACCCTCTAATAGCAAGGTGATTTTTCAGGAAATATCTAATCAGTCTACAAAATTGTTAAAAGAAGTAAGTAATAACATAAAACTTCTTTATCTGTTTATTTAAATGAAAAAAATACAATAAAGTTTATTATCTGACTTAAATAATTACACAATTACAGTAAAACAAACTGTAAAATAAACAAAACTGTAGGTCGCATTTGACCCCAATTAGAAGGTTAATATGTACACGTTACGCTGTGCTTTGCCTCTCATCAGATTTTAAGCTCAATCATGCTATTCGCGGCGAGCAATTCATGCGGGATTCATGACATGGTAAAGGATTCAGTAATGCTGCAGGAGTTCAGTAACGAGGCGGTTCGAGAGGTCTCGAAGAAGCAAAGAGTGAATAGGTAATCTATATGGTCGTCAGTGTTCTGCCGCGCCCATGAAAGCCAATCACGAACACACCCCTTTGTCCAAGCTTACCCATGTCATTTACATTGGCAGCAAATTTATGTCAGACTATCTTCGTTCAACGAGCGCGACGGTGCGACAAAGTAACACGAATTTTCGATTGTTTATGACTATACGTTAGAAAAGAAGAAACAATAGATATTAGAACTTTTCTAAATTTTTTGTAGACCTAAAATTAAAAATATTATTTTCTTAATACTTACATAAATATAATAGAATATAAATAATATATCAGCCTGAAAATATTTTACAAAATAAAGAGGTGCAAGTTATACGAGGGGCGTTCAATAAGTAATGCAACACATTTTTTTTCTTATTCAAGGTTTGTTTTATTGTAGTTTTTAATACATCATATTTTTCCACAATATTTTAGCTACAAAAACCTATTTTTCAGCATAATGTTTATTCAGTTCTATGGTTTTACATCACATAGATGTAAGAGCCTGTGCCTTGCGGTATCACTCTGGGTAAGGAATGACAGTTCACCCTACAGCTCAGATTTTGCATCTTTTGACTTTCATCTCTTTGGTCCTCTGAAAGATGCAATCCGCGGGAAGAGATATGGCAATGACAAGAAAGTTATAACCAAAGTAAGAAAGTGGCTGAGAGGCAGACGAGCAAAGGGATACATACACAAAGGCATACAGACTCTTACATCTAGGTAGCGTAAGGCCATAGAATTGAATGGCGACTATATTAAAAAAATTGTTTTTTTTATAATCCAAGAATTGAGGAAAAATATGGTGTATTTAAAATTGCAATATGTGTAAAACAAGCCTTGAATGAAAAAAATGTGTTGTATTACTTATTGAACGCCCCTCATATTTATCTTATCGTAGATATCAAGATACTTACACTTGACAAGTAGATATAGTATAACACACCTCCTAGTCAAGTAAATACTTTGAAGAGTAGAGTGATTAATCAATATTCGTCAATCGGCATTGGCCTAAAAATGTCGCGTAAATGATGAATTTTTGTGTAATTACTAGAACATCGATCTATCGATTATGTCATTTGTAAGTTTTGTGTAACATTTGCAGTTTTGACATTTATTTAATTTTTGCGTTATAACACTTCTTTGATTATTATTATCGTTTCTCTATGGGGACGGGTTTTAAATATTTATGAGAAACATAAAAATGAGATTCATCAGTTTTTAATCGTCATGCTGATCTGTTATGCAAAATAAGTTTAACTTTCTTGAGAAGCGAGATAAATAATTTATGCGTATTATTATTATGCAAGATGTGATTAAATTACATGATAAATATTCAAAGAAGCATTAAACAAAAAGTAAAAAGAATTAAGAATGAAGTATTTAGATGTTTTTCATTGTCATATAAAAGAGTGTATAATACAAATGTAATATAAATAGATAAAATAATGAAATCAAAATGAGTAATAAAACACACACATTACTATACATATTATGCCTGATTAAATATAATTAAATTTAATTTTACTAAATGTAATTGTTTCGATATATTGACATTGTCCAATTTTGTTGTAAAAAAACATCGTTTAATGCGACAATCTATGCATATCTTCGTATCTTTATATTATATTTTGTTTTATATTTTATCTACATAAATTTGTACAGCCAAATTTTGAGCAAGCAAGTATTTAGAATAATGTTAATGAAAATGATGCGACTATAGATAATTGACAAAAATGATTAGCATCTATCGTTTTTCTTCATGTGTGAAATAATATAACGACAAATGATTTTTTTTAGAAAATGGCAGAAGACAGAAAGAATAGAGTACACTTTGAAAGGAGGGGTGCAAAGCGTTACGCATTTACGGTAATCAAGAATAATCGAGGTCACGTGTGTCCCACATAGAAAAGCACGTCGTAATACCATCGTGTACGTGTTTCTTGCAAGAATATCGTCAGGGATTTTCGAAGTATTATACTTATATCGCCCTCAACGACGAAGAGGAAACGCTTTTGTCTTCGAAGTGTCCATAATAAACTCTCAATCGAAGAAAAGAAAAAGGTCGGTTCAATAAAACATAGCTAGACACGCATTAGCGCGGATATAAACATTATAAACATAATTCGAGCTCATCACTCTTCAACTCGTATGACCGCATTGTTGAAACAATGGTGCGAAAGGATAGCAAATGATAGCTTTAAATTTGCTTTACTGCTAGATAACTGCATCTCATAAGTGTCTTGTTACTGGTAGAAAAAAAAATATATTACCTCGCTTTGTGAGGAATATATTAGGAAATAAAAAGTGTAATGTTTCTTTATATGAATAAAAATCTGACTCATATATATTATATATATATATTATATATATATATATATATATATATATATATATATATATATAATATAATAAGGAATTTTTATGAATTAAATTTTAGAATTAAAGTAGACAAAGTTTGTTTTATTATTAAATTTCAAACTTTTATTTAGCAGAACTTTAATGCGAAACTAACTATATAGGTATAATATTAAAGATTAAAATGTTGCAACAACTTACTGTCATATTTTTTTCTTAAAAATATTTATTATAAATTTTTGTTAAACTTTTGTTCTTGTTAAAATTCAATTTGATGTAAAAATAGAAGACTCTTCTTTATACATCCTACGTATCTAACATACCTAAATTGTTAAAAAAAGAAATTGTTTTGGTGGTACGATTTTCGGTAATTTCGGAGCACGAAGGCATTCAATCCATTTTAATGCCATGAGGATAGTTTGAAGCTTAGAGAAGAAATAACTGAAGTGCTGCTCGCATCGTTTCGTTAGGGTGCAGACAGCAAAGCTGACCATATATTTTCGCCCGATATCGGAATAAATGCTCTTATTCTTGGAAGCTCGTAAAGTTAATTTACTACTTGGCACATTGACGGATAGATAGTCGTAACGAAGTGATAGTAAACCTCAAGAATAAAACTATAATTCCGTGATGTCTGTGAAAAATCGGTCGAACACTTTATTGTAGCATTTAAGACGTTATATAAACGTTCTTTTCATTGCACATTTAACGCAATACGACTTTCTATGGTGTTAAGTGTTACATTTTACTGGTTTTAATTATCAACAATTTTATATGTGTTTCATGTATTTGATGTGAATTTAAGATTTGTATTTACAGTTTATATATATTAAAGTCATTGAATATATTGAACGTAGACAGATACACTTTTGATGTTATTATTAGTCTCATTAGAGACAGATATTGAATATCACATATTTTATTATTCAACACAGCAAGATTTAATTTCTTCGTTTACATAACAGCTATAGTTTTCTTCTCACGTTTAAAGTACCTCCGTTTAATTAGTCTCGATTACGCCAAATACCTTTCATAAATATATATAACATAAATATAACAGGTTAAAAACACTATTGTGAATAGGATTAAAGTTAAAAGTTACACGGGTTTGTGTTAGAAGTATATATTTCAGAATATACCTTCTCTGAACAAAAAAGTTTATATAAGAGAAAATATATTTTTTTATATATAAGTTTTCATTTATACAAGGATGTTAATTAAGATGCAATTCTAATTCTTCGAAATCTGGTTTCTTCTCTAACTTAAATGTTTTCCTTGTTATAATATTATTATATAAAAGTAAAAAATACGTTTATTTGTAGGAATAAATGTCCAGTAATTAAAATAATGTCTATTTTATGCAGAACGGATTTTCTGTTTTATCTAGATTCTAGATGTATATTACTTGAAACAAACTAATTGTGTCGTTTATCTAAACTTAAATTATTTAAATTTCTAAACCAAAATAGAATGATATTTGCATGAATACATCCAAAAGTCATTTGTGCTCTACAGTTTTAAACCAAAAATCTTACATTGGTTCTGAATCAAACAAATTAGTGTTTCGGAATATTCTAAAGTAAACGTCCATCATATGACGATGGAAGAATAGAGCGTAAAATAAGAGTCAGAGGTCGGAGCGAGCTCAAAGCTCGCCAAGCGTCTGCGTCAAATGCTGTTCAGGGGGCGCCTCGCAACAGTTCGGAAAGCTCGGAAAAGCTCCGAGTGCTGTCGCTGCGATGTCGTGATGGGTATACGCTTACGAACTAAGCGCGTCAGGTTTCCAGTAACCAATCCCTGTCACTTGAGGTTACCGCTTCAAGAACATAGTAAAGTCCTTGCACCAACATCGTAATCTCATTGCAGGAAAAATTTAGAGAGCAAAAACGCGGTTGCAGATAAGAGAAAAATCGTAAACTGCCTATCTATACGTTTGTCAATAGAACTGTCGATGCACTGTTGGAAAATTTTTGTAGTTTTGTTAAAAAAGGTCCTTGTTAAAATTTTTGTGTAAAATAATCAACACATACATGTGTAGATTTAACATATGCCTGCTATGTTAATTGAACTTTATAAATTAAAAATGTAAAATTATTAAAATATTTTAAAAAATATGTTAAAGTAACACAATTTGAAAGTATTTATTAAATGTGTTAAAATTTACAGAAAAAGAGTGTTGATTTTATCTACAATTTTAACTTTAACATAAAAGTTATGTTAATTGTACACATAAAACCTCAAATTACGATCAGAATTACATTTTCTTTCTGTTGAAATATTTGGGTGTAGTTCCGAATGACCTCCGCTCCCGATCGACTTAAAACTTTACAGATAAGTTGTTTTCGATGTGAAAAATGAATTCCGCGTGGTCCCAACTTCGGGAAATAAAATTTTTTTTTAGTAATTATTTACAAAAGGGACATCCTCCCCGATGACCTTGACCTTGACATATGTTATCAAGGTCACCTTCCTGAGTGACCTTCAGAAGGTTTTAGCCGGCGGTCATTGTTCGTTAAAAAGTTATAAACAAAAAAAGTTTGAAAAATACAGCAGCTATTTTAAGTATTGGAAGGCATAAATGACTAATATATATGTCGAAATAGTTCACGCATACACTTTTCACGCGAGACGAGTTGTCACATGGGTTCGTGGCGCGCTTTACAAGCTCGTTTATATATATACATAATGAAACATTATATATAGAGTGACGCGCTTTAAAAGTATTTAAGTGTTTAAACCGCGTCACTAACCTACATTGAAAATTATGCATAATAACCGGTAATTATGTATAATTATCGAATTTATCACTTTTACAGTAACATATATATCATATATGTATCATATATATATATATATATATATCATATATATGATATATATATCATATATATATCATATAGAATCGATTTTAGTCGATAAATGCTATTATTAAAAAAAAATTTTTTTTATTTCCCGAAGTTGGGACCACGCGGAATTCATTTTTCACATCGAAAACAACTTATCTGTAAAGTTTTAAGTCGATCGGAAGCGGGGGTCATTCGGAACTATATCCAAATATTTTAACATTGTATCGGTGTTACTATTTAACACATCCATACACTGAGAGAAATGTTTTGTTGAAACTACCAAATTTTGTTACAGTAACAAAAATGTTTTGTTGAAACAACCAAAATTAACCAAAATTTTGTTACAGTAACAAAATTTTGGTTGTTTCAACAAAACTTTCTTCAACATTTCTCTCAGTGTATTATGTTAAATTAACACAAAAATTTGAGTGGACCGTTTGGGACATTTAATTTATGTTATATTTAACACAAATTTTCCAACAGTGTGATTACCGATCGAAAGCTTCTTCTTCTGCATTTGCATCTCCTTTTTAGGCAATGTGTTAGAAATATATATAGGGGAGACCGGGGCAAACTCAACACGATTTTTTCAAAGGCAATTTTCAACAATTAATTAAAATTTTCAAGCAAATTTAATGGTACACATTTAAAAAGTGTTCCTTCAGGTACAAAATTGCTTAAAAAAGTTTTGCTGTACGTCGCTTAGTTTTGCCCCCAGGAAAAAAAAGTAACGCAAAGACAAATTTTCAAATTGAAAAATGCCGGGGTAAACTCGACACTTTGCCTGATCGACACAATTTGATCTGGAACTTATTTTTTATTGTCTGAAACTAAAAATACATTGTTTATCGTGTATTTAGAAAGTACAAAAATGCGGAATTAAGTAAAGCAATCATTGGAAATAATGAGAACAAAAATTGTTGAACTTTCAATTATTTTCATTTAAACTCATGTCTGAAAAACAATTTATGCAAGTAAATTCGCGATCAGACATGCGCACATATTTGTCATGGGCCATATGGCTGCATGACAAGCATTGTTTGTTATTGGGAGCCGATGAAACGGCGTGGTGTCGACTTTGCCCCGAACGTCGTTTTTTACTTTTGTCACTCCAAAAACATAAAAATTTTAAAAATATGCAAAAACTATTATCGGATTCGTATAGAGCATCGAATTTCCCATCAAAATCACATACCGGTAGATTCGCAAGAGTAAAGCTCGATGAAAGAGTAGAAATTTTCGAGAGATCAAAAAAATTACTTTTTACCATCAAAAACGCTTATGTCGCGTTAAAAATTACACCATAACTCAGAATGTCACCAAATTCTGTTGATAATACTGGCACATAAAGACGCATTTACAGTAGGAAAGGCAAGTTTCTACGATAGATTTAAATTGGCAAAAAACCTAGTGTCAAGTTTGCCCCAGTGTCGAGTTTGCCCCGGTCTCCCCTACATATATATATATATATATATATATCATCAATTTTTTGCAAGGCCAAAAGTTAAAATAAATTATATTGCGACGCATCTATTATTAAAAAAAATATATATATATATATATATATATATTTTTTTTAATTTTATATATTTTTTAAAATTTTTGACGCGCAAAAAATTTTACTTTTGACCTCCGAAAACACGTTTGCCTTAATGAAAATCACAACATGGCATATAATCTCATCTAAACTCCGTTGGTCACATGGGCACCATAAGTAGTGTTTACAATATTAATGGCGAGTTTACACAACATACAGATTTCGAGATAATTGTAGTGACGACTCCGCCCCGGTGACGACTCCGCCCCGGTCTCCCCTATTTAAATTTAAAAGTTGCATATTAGCCTTGGAGCATCAGATATAATTATCAATTTACAATATTTTGTTGAAGATTTATTGTCAGGAGAATCAAAGAATTAAATTAAAATCATCAATTTTTTGCAAGGCCAAAAGTTAAAATAAATTATATTGCGACGCATCTATTATTAAAAAAAATATATATATATATTTGATGGTGATGTTAATAATAGACCGTTTAAAATATATATTATTGTCTCTCCGAGATAAGTGATTCTGAAAAGTAATGCATGCTGAACACGAATTTAGTAAACTTTTTTTATTTTCGTTAATTTCTAATATTTCATGAGCGATTAAACTTAAAATCTGTGTCCGGAGCGAAGTCGTCATCAAGCCATATCATGGAAGCTTCGGGCGAAAATCAAAGTCAAAGAAGCAGCAGTGGTCGGATTCCGGCGAGGACTTGGATAATATGTGCTGCGTGTGCTCAGAGATGACAGAATAGAGCTGACGAGAAACAGTGAGTTTCGTGTGAGCGTAGGGCACATAAGTGTGTGCGCTTTTCTTGTAATTATTTTCTGCCATCGTGTTTTTAATTAATGTTTCCATTTTTTTATTAAAAAATAATTAACCCTTAAATGCCACCCGGGGTCCAGCGGACCCCAGACCCTTTAGAATGATATATTTTCAAATGTTCCCGCCAAAAATGGAGCTCATATTTATTTATTTATTATTTTTTATTTTTTTGATTTTGGAGCCAATATTTTAACTGTTGGCGATCTTAATTTTTTATACTATGTTGAAATTGAAATTTTAACAATATAAGCATTTTATTCTCTTTTCTAAGCCTTGAACAACATTGAAAATAATTTTCATAACTAAATATCAAAAAATCAATAAGTAAGGAGACATTTTTCATGCTGGGGTCTTTTAGACCCCATGTGTCATTTACGAGATTCTTGAGAGGTGTGGCATTTAAGGGTTAATAAAAAAATGTATCCTATCACTTTTTATGATCGAAATTATGAATTTTTATTTAAAATCCAGTCCGAGAATAGAGTGACGACTCCGCCCCGGCAATTTTGACATTTTAATTTTTGCACTTTTGTCGTTTTCACTCTATACCAGTTAAACAAAGCGACGTAGATTAAAAATGTTCTTATAAATTTTGTAGCCAAGAGTTCACTCTTTACAACGGTACCTATACCACATTTTACTAAAATTATTTGTTTTGTTGTTAAAAATCGGCACCAAAAAAATAGTGACGACTTCGCCCCGGTCTCCCCTACAGATAAAGAGATTTTTCTTTTGTTTTTTTTTGCTTTCTTAATCAACTAATTGTAAAAAATATATATATAAAAATTATTGCAATTTTCCAAAACTAATTTGTGCCTTCGTTCGCTTATCGGTTTATACTGATAACATGCAGCTGCTTTGCCACTTCTAAATCCATGTTCTACTTTTCGCTTCTGGAATTTATGAAATAATGTAAATTTTCAATTAGTACTGATATTTTCGCATATTGTTTTACATAGTTTTGGAAAAAATTCTCGGTTTGCTATATGAATTCATTCTATCGCATTTACTTTGACAGTGACGATGATATTCTTTTTAGTATTTTACATCACGACAATGAATATAACCAAATCAAAAGATCTCAAAGAAATCTTTGAGATATATATTGTACATACGAGATCTTAATTATTAGAAAGCCGAAGAATATGTTATATTGTACATATTGCTTGTATGTTGGGTATTTATTAAGACAAAATTTGTAAAGCAAATTTGTTTTTAATTTGTCTAAGTAAACTCTCTGCTTAGTTATTACTTTAAACAAATACAGATGAGAGTTAAAAAGACTTATCTATAATTCTAAATTTTTGCTTCCTCATAGAGGAAGCTTTGTTTTCATAAACCTCGTATATGGACCTTTGATCGTATATAAAGCTAGGTCTAATCAACCAAATTTTAAAGAATTATATATGAAATAGGGGTAAAAAAGACTAAAGAATATAATAGAATTAGAAAAATTGCTAATAATATAGGGGTTACCGATTTCTGTCTAAAAAAATCTACGTGATTGCTCTAATTTCCGCAAATTTTGAGATATCAAGCTTAATTTTTTTTTATGGATAGAGTATCACTAAAGGTAGGTTGGTATTGAATTTGGCAAGGATCGGGGAAAAGGTTACCGATTTTTGCCTAAAAAGTGTATAAGTTATACATGTAATCTTATATAGAGTATCATTAAAGGAAGGCTGATAAAAAAAGTGTACAAATTAGAAACTTGCACATTGCTTCCTCATCATTTTATTTTGCTCATAAAGCTTCCTCTATGAGGAAGCCATACTATTTTATGTTAATAATTATTTTGCTGTAATTTAAAAACAAGTTGGCTTTAAAAAGGAGCAATAGTAGAGCGATCTGTAATGATGAGGAAGCAATGTGCAAGTTTCTAATTTGCACATTTTTTTACGTATAGTTTAGAACTTTTTAATCACATTAGAATAAAATTTACGCCATTTATGGTCCGAGCTTGGATCTTACAAGTAGCCTAATAATTATATTTTGTGTATTAGGGGAGACCGGGGCTAAACAGTCCGTTTTTTTTCGGTGCCAATTTTTAACAACAAAATAAATAATTGTACTTAAATGTGGTATACCACTGTAAAGAGTGAACCTTTAGCTACAAAATTTATATAGGAAATTTTTGTCTACGTCGCTTTGTTTAACCGGTATAGAGCAAAAACGACAACGGTGGAAAAATTGAAATCTCAAAAATACCGGGGTATAACAGTCTGCACTGCATTTTCAATACATATACGTACATCTAATCCTAAAAAATAATAGGATACATGCAATAATTGTTTTTTAAGAGAAAAATATAAAAATTTATTTAAAATTTTTATGCGAAACATTATTAAAAAATAGTTACGAGGGTTCCTCTTTCCACAGAAGTCACTCGCCCGACTTGTTTCACTCCTCGACGTCCGATGACTCTATTCGGTGTCTGAACGGTTGTAATTCCCGTCTCATCCATATTCCATATGCAGTGAGCCCGAAAATGCCTTGGAAATGCACCCGGACTGCTTACTGACCGATTAGCCCCAAACACAAGTTTACGGTTTGATCGCCCACGAAATATTAGACATCAACGATAATGAAAAAACTACACTGGATTCGTGTTCAGCATGCATTACTCTTTATAATCACGTACCTCGAGATTTGGAGAGCAAATATTATTGCAGATATTACAAAATTTCCACGCGCAGAAAATGTAACTTTTACCTTTCAAAAACACGTTTGCCCTCGTAAAAATCATAACACGGCAGGTAACCTGCCGAAACTCCGTTGGTCACATGGGTACTATAAGCAGCGTTTACAATGTTAATAGCGAGTTCGCACAATATACAGGTTCCGAGATATTTGATTAGACGTATTTACCCCGTAGACGTTTTAGCCCCGGTCTCCCCTACACACATTTTTTTCCAACTTTAGTAAACTGTGCGCCCCGACTAGATTTGTCAGACTTACAACACATTTCTCGTTGGAGTAGTAAAATTCTCTCCTTCCCCGTGTTAAATCGATTTGATTTAACTATGATGCTAAGCATCTAAATGACTGTAAAGAATTTATTGCGAAAAATATCACCTCAGCCAGGGTTCGAACCTGGAACCTCCCTCATTGTGTGAAGGGTGTTGTACCAATTCGACCACTGAGGCATGACCCATGTCCTGATTTAACACGGGAAGGGAAGGGATTTTACTATTCCAACGGGAACTGTGTTGTAAGTCTGACAAATCTAGTCGGCGCGAAGTTTACTAACGTTGGAAAAAGATATGTGTAATACACAAAATATAATTATTAGGCTACTAAGATCCAAGCTTGGATCATAAATGGAGTATGTTTTATTCTAATTTGATTGTATATCATTAACGATCGTATATTTCTCTTATTATTGTTTAGAACTTTTTATATTATTTAATATTTGTATTATTTTCTATAAGTCGAGCTAAAATATCTATTACAGAAGCGCGAAAAGAACACGCAAGATTTCGAATAAAATTGAGCTTCAACTCGTAGCACATGTGTTATACGTAGCAGTTATATTACGCGTAAACTATAAACAGAAAGTTAGAAATGTGAAGAAAGTTGGCCCGAAAGTTTTTCAGCCTCGACACATATCTTTATTATTACCATTATTCTTGACAGTTCTCGGCTACTATGAAAATTACAGTATTAATTAATAATAGAATCAATAACGGAATTTGTTTCAAATTATGCTCATGTGGCTAAGTGATAATATTACGTTACGACATTACAATCCTATATTAGCATTATTGTAATGTATTACACAAATCAATAAAACGAATCATGAAAATTGAGATTGTTTACATCGCAAAGTTTGTTATAATAGAAAAGAATAATGCAATTATAACTCAAATTTTTTACCACATAATGCAATATAACATAATATATATAAAAGATACAGGGGAAAAACGATCAAAGTCCTTTTTTTTTGTCGAAATTAATCTGATCATTGCTATCTTGTAACATTTTTAAAGAACTTTCATAATTCTTACCTGTTTCAATCAAGAATAGTTAAAATTCATTGGAAATAAGGCCGAAAGATGTACCGTCCTGAAGAAAAACGATCATACTTTACGCGCTTGTGGGGAAGAACCATCGGAGTCCAACATGGACATTGATCATTTTTTTTCTGTACCCTTCATATGCATTTATAAATATATTTACAAAAGTTTAATTTTAAATTTTTTTCTGCATTTTTATAATTTTGTTTATGCTTATTTTAATTTAGCCTGCGAATATATAAAACGTCGTGTTATATTAAATATATTTTTTCTAAGTGACTAATCGTCGTAAATTATATTATGCAATATAGCTTACATGTGCAAAAAGAGAATAAGGCAATTTGAAATCGCAGCGCTTTTTACAACGTTAAAGAGGCGTCCTCTTTAGGTGTTGGGATTCTTATGATTGATAGTACTGGCGAAAGAACACTAACTTCTGCGTCTTCACCGGTTGACGGTCCTGAAAGCAAGAAATGTACGAAGTAATGGTCTTTTTTGGACTTCTTACGGTGACTATGAACTTTTCTGTGCAACATTTCGATGTTGGATATAAAGCATTTAACTTCATACAAGTCATATCAATCATCATTATTTCTATTTTTGGGGGGGAATATAAAGTTGAATATCACAAAATGTTATTTTATACCTTAAAATCGTACTATTATATTTAATTCTCCTTTTCAAAAAAGATGAAGGAATAAGGAAGGACAAGTTACTATTATACAATATTGCGTATAGATACTTTATACTCAACTAATAATTAGCGTTATTTTTGTTTTTTATGTTTCAGTCGCAATCACTATTTTATTAATAAAAAATTTATAAATTAATAAAAAATTAATAAGTTAAATTAGTTTAATTATGTAGGAAACGCCTTATCAAAATGTATCAAAACTTATCTAGGTTATCTTCACATTTTCTTGTATTATTTATTTTTATCTACTTGTCTTTTTACACGTCAAGCAATATGTGTATTACGTATATTAACGATTATCTTAAGTTAGTTGTTTCAATTATTGTAATAAATTGTTTAAAAAAAGCATTGATTAGTGTTAAAAGTGCAATTTATATTATCTTCGGTCGAAGTGTAATAGTTTAAAAAAATTGATTTGATAAATAATGGCTTTTTTTAATTAAAAATAGTCATGTTTTTTAGATACATTCTTCTGATTGACAATTTAATTTCAATTAATGTGTAGCGTATCTTTTCCGCCGTTCTTATCTCATTATATGATCAGCGACATACGCCGTCTATTGCAATGCACATTCGACGTTACAGATTGATTTAATCAGGAACGAGAAGCTACGAGTCATCCGTCAGAAAATTCGATTCCCGAACTGTGAAACTTGTAACTCTCGTGGTCGCAAGAAATCTCTAGCTCTTCACTTCGAGAAAATGCACTTCGACTATTGCCTTCAAAGTAATCAGACCGATCCCTATCGATTTTCGATTAGCACCATATCAGTGACTGCAACGGTAACGTTTCACCTTTGACTTAAAATGAACATACAGTGCTTGGATTGACAATTCTTTTGTAGACATAATACGTATTCCGATACGTATTTATACTTTCATCATATTTTGCCAAATAATGATATACAGCGCTAAAATATATTATTTATTGCTATTTCGATGACTTAACTTTAATTGTATCTAATAAGAGTTACAATAAACATTTGTAACAGCAACATTTGTATTAATTATTATTACTTGATATATATATACAATATATTGTATATGCGATGAGTTCAGCATAATCGGAAAAAATATATATATATATCCCTCTCTATAAAAAAGGCGTGCAAAGTCGATACTCGAATATATCGCGGTTATTGTTGCCTCTTTTCCGCGATGCCGATTGGTTCTCTCGCTGTGCTTACTTCATGAGCAGCTGTCATCGTATATTTTGACAGTTGTGTGTAATGTTAAAGCTAAATAGCGCGCGCGAAGCGCGCGTCTGTAGTGTCTAGTCTCCATTATCTAAAAAAAGCATGTAAAGTCGATACTCGAATCTATCGAAGTTTATTGTTGTCGCTTTTCCGCGATGCCGATTGGTTCTCTCGCTGCGCTTACTTTATGAGCAGCTTTCATCGTATATTTTGACAGTTGTGTGTAATGTTAAAGCTAAATAGCGCGCGCGAAGCGCGCGTCTGTGGAGTCTAGTCTCCATTATCTAAAAAAAAGCATGTAAAGTCGATACTCGAATCTATCGAAGTTTATTGTTGTCGCTTTTCCGCGATGCCGATTGGTTCTCTCGCTGCGCTTACTTCATGAGCAGCTTTCATCGTATATTTTGACAGTTGTGTGTAATGTTAAAGCTAAATAGCGCGCGCGAAGCGCGCGTCTGTGGTGTCTAGTTCTCTCCATATCTAAAAAAAAGCATGTAAAGTCGATACTCGAATCTATCGAAGTTTATTGTTGTCGCTTTTCCGCGATGCCGATTGGTTCTCTCGCTGCGCTTACTTCATGAGCAGCTGTCATCGTATATTTTGACAGTTGTGTGTAATGTTAACCCTAGACAGCATTTGTGGGGTAATACGTTACCCCACGCGAAATTCAAATTACGCCCCTGACTTAGGAAGATTAGTTTTCATACCGAGACCCTAACCATAATTCAGTTTAGTCATCCGGCAGTCGACCTCCGTCATTCAGCGAGTGCGTTAGATCCGTGCAGCAGCTGTGACCGAAAAAGAAAATCGTTTGGGGTAACGTATTACCCCGTTCGGCCGTTTACGCTCGACATTTACCACAGTAAAGTATATTTCAGATTTTTTGTGAAAATCGGTAACAAAAAATTATACGCTTTATAGCACTCCCCGGAAAATTCTACCCCTGTTTCATATATAACTCTTTAAGATTCGGTCAATTATTTCATTTTTGCTGTTCTTGCACAGCAACTGATTAAAACTTTGTAAAGTTTTTGTGGAGTTAATTTTACTGTTTCCATATACTTTTATAACTTTTGACTACCTTTCAAATAAATAATAATAGACAGAACCTGTTTTCCATTTCTTGCGATTTTTCCCATCCGACAGTTTTTCGTCATTTCCTCTACTTCAGACGTTCAAAGAAATATGTTTTTTTTAAGAAACGAAAAAGTCGCTTACATGCCCTTGAAGGTTGTCTATTCGTCTTTCAAAATCCGTTGGAATTTTTAAAATCGGTGAATTTTATGAAAAACTACAGCATTTTTTATTAAAAAAGTCATTTCAGCCAAATTTTTGGTTTTTTGTTTTGTTTTTCGAATTTTTTTTACTGTTTTTTTTTACTACCACAAACTGATGACTACTATCGTCTTCCCTATTAAAGATCAAACAAAATTATCTATTACAAAGTTTTCTAACAACAAATAGAAACATTGTACACGCGGTACAAGTTTGGGGTAATTTATTACCCCGCTTGGCCTTTCACGTATGAGAAAATTAAGAAATGCTGTCTAGGGTTAAAGCTAAATAGCGCGCGCGAAGCGCGCGTCTGTGGTGTCTAGTATTGTAAAAATTGGAGTGACAAATGAAAGCTGTTAAATGTGCACATAAAATTATTTTTATTTTACAGAAATTTATCAATACGCTAATTGTCAAGAATGTGTTAATCCGTGCTATGATTGTATCTAAACTGTATCTAAATTGTACATAATATCTCGAGTCTACTTTTTTATTATTATACTGTTATACAATCTAGGAGACAAGATAGAAAGTTATATTTCTGTGGACTGGTCAATTTACTTAAAACGATGCAATATAAATCTACGAGTAAAACTAATCTTGAGCTGCGGTTGGTTTTGAAAATTCTTTTCACGAGACTTGGCAAGGAAATTTCTTATGCATACCTCGTGGCGGAGCACCCTTCAAGCTACTCTTAATGTTGAGCTATCACTTCTTCGCTATATCCTTGCGTCACGCGTCAATGTTTCACGTTCGACGATATCAGTACCTTACGACCAGAATAGTTTTACTCATAAATTCACATTGGGATATTTTGAGTACGAGAGCTATGGACCCGGTAGGCTACCCTAGGTTTCCCGACGAATTTCAAACGTTCATGTGTATACATGACGCGGTGTGAAACTTGAAGTGGCCCCGGTAAAGAACCCAGAGAGGCAAGAATTAATCTTGCATGCGGTAACCACATAAAGTTTGACTTTTTTGCTGACCGAAGGCATTCTTTATTCGTGACGGATATACGTTATTAGGCACAAAGATCTTCTTATATAAAAAAGTTTCAAATGTTAAATTAATAAGATTAATATATCTTTTAAAGATCAAAAATGTTGAACGTTACTAGATAAATCACAAAAAAAATATTTTACTGATATTTATCTAAAATAAAATGCAGACATTTAAAAAATTTTTAAACTATGTCGTTAGTATTACTATAAAGTAATTTTTAACACTAAGATTGCGATAAAAATATCAATTTTAATTAAAATCTATTTTACTAATGTTAATTTTATATCTTTATAACCGATATTTTAAATACTCACAATGTAGTATAATTTAATAAAGAATTATAAAATTAGAGAATAAGTAAATAACAATTAAACTATGATTTTAATTATTTATAACTGGAGTTAGAAGTTCAATGACTGACAGCTGGATTTAGATATAACTACATTAATTTCATCAAAAATTTTATGTACTTCTGGTCTAATATCAAGTAATTCGTGACTTGTATGACTCATTTGATAAATGTATTCAACCTTCAGTGAAATGAATTTTTGCAAATGCTCGATATTCGAGAATTTTTTTTATACATTATACGTTGATTTACGTGCATCGTTTGCATATATTAATGAGACTTTTACGATATATGGAACACTCGCAATCACGAAAGAATATTTTAAAAGTTTAGAGTACGCGTATATTTCACATAGAAGTGTCGCATCTCTTTCAATGTAATCCTCGTATAATTAAATCATCAATTACAAATACACAAATTGAATATTTATTTATACTAGAAAATATATTACTATAAAATGTTACCATTTTTTATGATATTAAATATTGCTTTTAATATTCTATTTAATGCTAAAAAATATTTTTGCCAAAGTGACACGTTTATTTTGTAAAATCTAAAAAGCAGAGGATCTTATTGAGTATAAAATATTCTTATTTTATAAAGTAGATTTTTTTTACCACTGATTTACAATAAGCAATTAGTTATATAATTATCATCTTCTTAATCTTTCAAAAGCAAATGCTATAATAGTAATAATAATAATAATAACAATAATAATAAATGAAATTGGACCGATATGAATCTTACAATTAAATAGAGAAGATGCCATCTTCGGTCGGGCTGGATCTTGGTAGCCTAATAATAATATTTCTGTAGGAATTTTGTATACTTTTTCCAACGCAGTAAACTGCGCGCCGATTATTTGTCGGCTTGAAACTCAGTTTATTCAAACATCATATCCATATACTTAAATTGATAATCAATTTAACTTTTAATGCTAATATACGTCCTTTTTTAAATCATTGTAGAGAATTTATTGCGAAAAATATCACTCTAGCCAGGGTTCGAACCGTTGCTATTATCATTAATTTGTGGACTTATTACATCTTTTAATGAATCTATTATACATTTATACGCCTTACATTGATGTGCATTTACTTCGAAATAATTTTTTAATATTTTAAAAATTTAAAAATTTTTATACCATATTGTATTAAACATGAAATATTTATATTTTTAAGGAAAAACCATTCGCTAAGCAAAGATCATCAGTCAAATCATAAATCATCGATCCGTCTGAAAGTTCTTATATCATTGAAAAGCGGAATCGCGTCTAGTCGATTGCATGTAAAAGATGGATTACGCGCTTATGTATACATATATATGGGCGTCTTACTCATAGAACGCATCACAAATTCGACATTAATTTCGCTCATCACACCTCTTGTTGAAATAATACATATTTCTTCTTGTCGTTGTTATAACAATTTTTTTCGAAAGGGAATTTGTTTACAAAAAAATATTATAGGAAATGTTTAAAATGCTCTAATATGAAGTAGATTACGTACAGTGTATTAGCATAAAAGCATAAAACAGTTTCAATATAGCTGGTTGGTAAATGTGCGTTAATATTAAACCGCATTATAGCAAACAGGATAATTTATCATTTGCGAGGATATTAAATAATTCCTTATTGTCTTATGCTATGATATTATACTAACAGGCTAAACTCATTAATTGACTGACATGCTTCAGCAAAGATGTTATCATTTCTGATTATGATGATAATACCAGAAATAAATTTACAATTTAAAAATTGCAGAAACTATTGTAATACAAGTCCGTAAGTCTAATTAAATCCATAATTAAAGATATATTATATATCCGCATTTATTGTTTAAAAGACAAAAATTATTAAGTATGTACATCAACTTAATATGACGTTTGATCATGTTTAATGAACTCAATCGTTGCATACATAATTCATATTCATTATTAGATTGTATGTACTACTGCGATCAGTTAAACTGACAACCTTAAAAAAAATACAACTTTTCTTCATTCCTTTTACCTTCATTTATTTATAGTTTTACAAAATTGATGAGAAGTTGCCTTCTCCACGTTTCCACGAAATAAAGAATAATGGTTTCCAACATTATCAATAATCAATGAGCAGAATTACTGGTATACAAGAAATATACGAAACATATATTATATACGAAAGAATATCTCTCCAGACATACAATTTTGAAGATTCTCAAGTCTTAATTCCGTTAAATAATGATAATATATATGAGATAATTGTATCTATAACTCTTCCGCAATTCATATGTCAATTGATAGATGATAGTGAGAGAACGCGACGGATTCGAAATCGCATTGGACACTATAGCCGTGCGAATTACTATTTTTTATGTGGTTCCCTTACCGCGACTCTTTGTTTATCGGTTTTCCTTCGAGGGAGGCAATCGGGTAGTTTGTCGAGGAGAATCAGGAGAGGGTGACGAAGAGCGGAGCTTGCGCGGTGCTAGGGGTGCGCGTCGTCGCGACGGTGAGCTTGAGGCTGATTCCGCTAGTCGGCGCTAAGCCAGGCCACGCGAAGCGCGTTGTGCTTGCGGAGCCTTCGCGGGGAAAGACCTGTCAGGCCGGCGGTACGACAGCACCCCTCTCGTGCGCAAGCGAGAAAGGTGGGCCGATGGTACCGCGACAACGCTTTATTTCCCAGTGAAACGACGGCCCGCACCGGACGCAAGCGGACAGGGGTAGCGGAGCTTTCGGAAGATGCGGTACCTGAAGAGAAAGTCCCGTTGCCTCATTGTGAAAGACCGCGTGAAACCGCATCCGTGACAGCGAACGTCACTCAAGGCGAATCGCTCCGCAATCAGCGATACCAGAAGCGATTCCCAAAGTAATAGGACCAAGCACTTCCCCGAGAGGCTTCGAAATCGTAAATTTAAAAGTAAGACCGAGCGGAATTCCCAAGAAGCCTCTACGGTGGAACTTCATAAAGAAAAGGACCAACAATTATGTTGAGGAGCTTCGAGGGCAAAACTTTGAAAACAGGACCAACGTTTTCCAGGAAAACATAAACGTGATTTTTGACGAGAGAAGAGAGAACGCCTTATTGCACGACATTATGTTGGATGTCAGTTCGCGGGAGGAATGTGGAACCGTTTTCAAGAATGTCCTTCGGGACTGTACGAGACAACGGTGAGCTGGCGGTGGCATCGGAAAGAAAAAGACGCGGTGGACCACGAAGAGAAGGAAATCTTCTACAAAGGGATTTCCAATGTTCTTACAAAGCGATTCCACGAGGAGACTTCAACGAGTTTCGACGTCTTCAAGTTTCGACTCAGAGAACTTCGGGAAACGGCATCGGTCTCCTTGGGTGACTACAGTGCGATTATAGCGAGCTATTGTAACGTCGGCGAGCCGTGACCCCCGCAGAAACCTCTAACGACGCGTCGTGGTTTATTGATGCAATTTGTGGAATCGGTCTCATCACGATGTCAATCGTCATCATCATTCTCGCCCTCCTTCCAAACTAATAAATTCTTTACGACATTCTCGCTATAATCATTCATCGTTCGTGCAAACGCGTGGTGAAAGTTTTTCTTTTTTTGGGACGCGTCATAGAGCGTCTTTCTCCGTTTGATATATTTGCCGGATATTTTTTTTTATGCGAAAAGATCGTGTCTGAGTGAAAAGGTTTTGCAAAGAAAGCCTTCTTTTTAAGATAGCATGAAACACTTTCCTTAAGGAGAGCAATGAGATCTTTTCTTAAGGGGGACAAGATCAGTATCGCAGCAACGAGGAAGAAGTAGATTACAATTGCGAGATTCGGAGAGTTTGTTTAAGTGTATTCGATTAAGGGAGCGATATCAACAAACAGCGAAAAGGAGAAAAGGGGAAAAAACGGGAGGGTAGGCGAGGGAAATATGACGTCCGACATTGTGCGATGAGTAAACAAGCGGGCGCACCTTCCTTCTAATTACGAGATACTTAACGAGCACGCTGGTTGGCGGGTCCAAAAAACGTAGAATATTTTTAATACGCGCACGCACAACGCGCACGCATGCACGTACGTACGATACGCACACAGTTACGCACGTACGGCGCGTCGTCCAGGATGATGGATAATTTTAAGTGCAGCATAGGAAGTAATTGACATTTAAACGTTTTAACGAGGAAGGATTAAAAAACGGCGGTCCAATTAAACAGCGAAGTAGCGAAATACGTGGTCCAAGTTCTAGTGGCTTAGTCGTATTTTTCTGCTGTCTCTTTATACGCGGTTCCGATCATTGTGATCATTCACGCTGCGGTGTAATTTTTTTTACGGGTATATCTTCGTGGATTGTGTACACCGGCGGAGAGGGTGGTGAATGTAAAGGGGTGGTGGAAGTACTCTACGTGTATCGTGCAGGTACCGAACGCTGTTAGGCGCGCCCGTGTTCTAGAAGTTTCTTTCTGGTTCGTTAACCCTTGCCACGAGCGATCGTGCGTGTTACGAGACTGTAACTACGTCGCTCTGCTCCGAGAGGGGTACATATGTCGCTACGACCGCGATTGGAGCACTCGGAACTCCCGCGCATCGTCTCGACGGTTCTCGTCATGGAAGACAAAAACAAACGGAAAATTTTCATCACACATCGGTGAGAAAATACCGGGCCAATGGAAAAATACTGAACGAGAGGAGGGATAATTGCGCTGGAGCAAGAAAGGTACCTGTGACTGTGTATAGCGATTCCGTACTCCCGACTATATGAGCGCCAGTTTCGATATAGTGAAAAGATGGAGAACGTTCGTGGTGGCACTGTGGAATAACGCGACTGAGCGGATCCGAGATGCCTCAGCGAGCAAGACGTTAACGATGACGACTTCTAGCAGATACAGTAGCTACAACTGCCTTACCAGTTGGGATAGCTACGATCGAATTCCAAGGTACCGATCGTTATCGTTAATCCTTAAGGACACATCATGTTTGATCGTGTTTGAAAATTTCTTATAATATTTCATAATTTATTATTGTCGTGATTTTAAGCCAACGCGCAAAATATCCCCTTGGCGTAAATATTAATCGACACTTTAATTTCACAAAGTAATTGGAGACAACTGTATTATTATTGTTAATTAAATTGAATCGTAATTCTTGCGATAACACGAAGTGCGAACGGGAATTGTGAAAATTTACTAATATTTCTTTTGGACGTTACATTTAATTGTAAATTAATGACAAAATTTACAATATTAATTATATAACAATGATCAATCTGATTTCTGCAATTTGCGATCTACTACTTGTACATATTCACACAAGCATTTATTCTGCGCTTCTACTTGTACAACCAGTAATGTCTTCAATAATGAATTACAATCTTCTTCTGACTAGTTAATTCCTTTTGGTTATAAGCATCGATTTACCATCGTTGTTATTGTGATGCCGCACTTTCTTCTGTCCTTCACGTATGCCTCTCATTTTTCACATTCTCATGATCTATATATACCGCTCGTGCCAAACGTATTAATCGCGCAACGGACTTTTACTATCCTGTAAAACTAAGATTGATTTCGATGTGCCTCGGTTAACTAGCAATGTGTTAGGACACACGAGTAAATATTTGCTCCGCAATCTCGATCCTGACTTCGTATATTCGTATAACCACGGATCCGTTGTTCGTCGTAACCAACGTCATTCGAACGTGTTTGGAGGGTAAAATGAATAAATGTTCCAAGCGTCACAAAAGAAGAATTAATTTTTCCATACGTCAAAATAGAAAAATAATTTTTTACATCTTTTATACAATTAATATTAATTGTTATTAATGAATTATTACGATACAATCAAAGATGATATAAAAGAATTTCTTTTAAGAAAATTGTTCTTTTGTAAAAATTGTTCTCTATAACTTGATTACGATAAAGACAAAATTTTTATATTGTCAATGAAGTTAAATTACTGCATGCTGATAATTTATTTTGCTGTATGTACATTAATATTAACAAATTTTTATCATATTTAAATTTACCTTTGATTTTTGTTTTAACGCAACTCTTTATCTTCATATGTTTTGCTCCACAATATAACTCAAACAATATGTCAAGATTCGTCATGAGAATCCAATACGCGACATGGGTAAACGATACAGTGTCCACCATTCATTTTCAATCTGCGGTAGAAATAACGGTCGCCTTCGGTGGCAGATGAGTTTGCCGCTCGTTAAAATACGACAAACGGCAACGGCTCGTTCGCGTTTCACGGGTATTTAACGTCGGCTATCTCGTTACAAGGGTGATCGCGAGTATCAATCTATCAATAACAGAAGGCTTTATAGCGCTCTTCCGGCGCGAACGAGGTATTATCGGCCTACTCGAATGCCGATGCACGAGATATTACATGTCATATATGTGCAGTCGAGTAGAAGCTGATTGTAATTCGTTCTAATCCGCAAGAATATGTCTCGAGAGTTAGAGCTTTGATACACAATTATTCTGATATTTCAGTGACATTTCTTCTTTTTTGAACATTTTAATAATTTTATTGATCAATATTGAATATTACATTAAATATAAATAATTGCAAAGTAAAAAAATAATAGCCTGCTATAAATTTTTAACTAAAAGTAATTAATTTTGTAAACAAAGAAGAAAAAGAAAAAGGACATTTCGTAATTACAATTTTATTTGAAAAAATTCTACAATCTATCACAGCGATTCGTATTCTATAATGTTTATATTGAGACAATATATAGTATATGTTAAACAAATAAAATATATTTTCATAGGTGTAGAAATTTCAAAAGACGTATTTCTTTTTATTATGATCCTTAATCTTTAAAGGACAGCGAATATAACGTTTCAAAATCAGTGTTTAATTTTGTATCCGATTATATGTTAAACATATATATATTTAAGAAAAAAACCCTGCTCTCTGAAAGTTAAATATGAATCAAATATTATATGATTTTAAATAGAAAGAAAATTGAAGAATTACGTAATTTTCTCTGAAAACATTTGATCAATTGCAAAAAATTTCTATTATAGTCGACAAGAGATCAAATGAATAATTCTTTCTATATGTTGAAGTATAATAATCTTCAATCCATTATCAAACTTTTATTCACGAGTGACAATTTTCTATTATAACGCGACGTGCCTTTTCTTTCATCTCGACATATAGGCACTCGTTTTATTCGGTGGAAAGTTTAATTTGACACTGGCAAAATTGGCGGCTAATTGAAGATTCGTGCGCCATTCATACTCGGATTTACAAGTGAGAAATAAAGTAACTGACCAGATGGATTCTTTCATCTGTCGCTATTGACTCTCCATTTATTCTTCAACTTTATTTTAGCCGCGTAACGAACAGTTGTACAATCTATTGGCTCTTACCATTCAATCTTCCTTCGGGTAAATTCTGTTGGCACAACGAATGTTTGTCTATCCTTTTTTCTCTTTACGCATCTTCAGTGACTACATGGAGAATGAATTCAACGAGTGAACGTGATATCCGTGAAGACCACAGAGATTAATATATGGATATATACATAAAAAAATGTTTCTTCTTTTATAATTATATCGCATTTAATTTGATAATATTTGCCAATTCAAAATTACGTGTGCTCTGTACTGTTACTATTTTCTTAACTCATTATCGCTATTTTCTGCTTATATCACTGTTCGCGTGTGCGATATTATCCGACACGGAGTTTCTTCCGATGAAATAGTCCAAGTGCCATACCGATTTATTTTTCTTTAAGTTCTGCTGTATGATATGCAGATACGATGGCAAAATGAACTGTAATAGCAACGCCCATAAACCTTTCGGAATTAATAAAAGATTCTTACGTTCCGTGCTTTCCCAACGGAGAACTCATGGTTGTTCGTTTTTTTTTTGCTCCTATTAGTGCTTGCGTGACAGATTTCATTCAACGTGAAATTTCTTTCAGTGTAATGCTACTTTTGGTTTCGGTAAACTGTTATTCCAATTTCTCTCTCTTCGAAATTTCAGATTATGTAGATATCTTAATCAAACACATTATAATGACAAAGTATATTATAGTATAAAATAGATCGTACAATGTAAATGAATGTGAAATAGCTTATTCTTACAAGTAGATAATCTCAATATTACTTATACTTTTTACTCACGCTAGCTTTTGCATATAAGATCTGCGTCTGATACGAAAGTTTCGTCGATAAAACACCGTAAAGATTATCATCTGTTTTGTTCAAAATTTTTGTGCAATACCGGTAATCATGCACTGATATAGAAAAATTTTTGGTATTTGCGACTATAATTGCATAGTAAAATAATTATGGTAGGGGTTACTATTTTATAGTTATTATTGCTATAATATTAGTAAATATAACCTTACAAAAGTTGTAGTTATCATAATTTTACTATAATTTTTAGTTGTCCCCAATGGGGATAACTGCAACTATTGTAAGATTATACTTACTAATATTATAGCAATAATAACTATAAAATAGTAACTTTTTATAGATTATAATTTAGGATATAAAAATCAAGTCAAATATTATTTTTCAGATTATATCAAATAATCTTTAGTACTTATACAATTATTTATTACTTATACAAAAATTTCGCACTTATATAATTATTTGATTTTGCAGATTAAAAAAATTAGAAAAAATATAAAAACTGATAAAAGCTTTATTTAAAAAATCAAGGCCGTACAATCAAAATTATAAAGGAAAAAAAGTGCGCATTTTCTAAGAATAAACTATATAAATATTCTAGCAGTAAAACCGAATATATATGTATAGCATATTGCACTGTAATAAAATGAAATACACATTATATATATATTAGAGAAATACGTCTAATATATTCTCTAGGCAATAAAGTTATTACGCCGTTATGGTGTCGAAGCGCTATTCAATGCGATTGCAGTTCTCTTAGGGACGATTATAGAGGCGATACTAGCGACGGATAATAGGATCACATTGCACTTTGCCGATCTATTAAATAATGCATCGTGTCCCTGCCACGTCCTCATCGTAGAATTTTACATACGATGGGCTTTCGTAGCATCAGGGCCTTTTCTGAAAATTATATTCATATGGCGGAAGAGATGCTCTGAGTGCATTCGTGTAATACGCACGTGTAAGTATATTTAGACTCTTACGGTCGTTGCATCCTGTTCTTGCAAAGTGTTTCTACGAAGTTATAATACATGCGGAATGTCAGCACGATTTTTTTTCCAAAACACTTTTATCCATCTTTTGAAATTTAAAATGCTACGATCTTAAGAGCTACGATCTTAAGAGCTTTAATTATCATGATAAATTCAAAGACAAGAATATACACGAATTAACTTATCCGTTTTGTTTGCACAATTATTTAATATTATTTCAGTTTTTCTAAATACGTTTAGAATAAAAATGTTTTTTTAGAAATAATGTTCTTTTTTAGTGCATATTTTTATTTAAGGCTGCATACTATATATTATAATTTTACATTTTATCTTTATTTTATTTTCTATAAATTTGAAGATTATACACTGTATATTATTGATTCTTTCTAAAGTTTTATATTTAGTATTAAATTATAATAATAATAGCAATTTATCGCGTATTTTAATATCTATAATATTTGCATTTTTGAAGATTCAACAGATTTTACATTTGACTCGATTTTTAATTCTAATTAAATTTATAAGATCGGATTTGTAATTATTTTTATAGGAGAATTATGTACATATATATACATACACTTATATATATATTTGTACACATATATACATATATACATATTTTTCACGTGAAAGTTCCACATCATATAATAGTATGATAACACACATTAAAACAATTTATAACTTTATTCAGTGATATATACTGTTATGCAATTGTTTCAATTAGTGTACACAGTTGGAAAACTTGTGTTAAATTTAACATAAATTACATGTCCCAAACGGTCCACTTAAATTTTTGTGTTTATTTAACATAATATGGATGTGTTAAATGGTAACACTGATACTATGTTGATATTTCAACAAAAGAGAAATGTAACTTTGATTGTAATTTGAAGTTAATTGGGTGTACAATTAACATAACTTTTATGATGAAATTAACACATAAGAAGTGTTCTTTTTACATTTTACAAATGTAACAACTCAAAAAGACAACTCTTATAGAGTAAAATCAACACTCTTTTTCTATAAATTTTAACATATTTAATAAATACGTACAAATTGTGTTACTTTAACATATTTTTTAAATCATTTTAATAATTTTACATTTTATAAGTTTAGTTAACATAGTACACATGTGTTAAATTTACACATGAATATGTTGATTATTTAACACAAAAACTTTAACCAGCAAATTGTTTCACAAAAGTACACAAATTTTTCCAACTGTGTAGTACTCACCTGCGAGCATACGAATTTGTGCTGACGTAAAGCTGACAGTAGGTCCTCGTACCGAGATACCAGAGGGCCGTTTGTGGTAATCGAAATGCCTTGTTCCCGCAAACAGTCATTGCCACCGTCATCTCGCAGGAAATCCGACGTGCCCCGTCAGGACCCCGCTTCTTGTCCTGTTAATGAAACACGGGCGAGTGGCAGTCACTGTCGAGCCGGGTACTGCCGAACCCGGACGGTAAATTGATCGTAAAAGCGACGGCTAGCACTTCTCGGGCGACGAGCTGGCAATTAATTCCTGCCACATTTACACGTCGCGAACACACAAGGGTCTCCCTCGAACGCGATCTTAACCCGATACTGGAGCACAGTGCCCCAGAACTGTCTCATTTTCTCTCGTATGAAATGCTAATCAATCGAAGAGTTTGGAACATAAATTATATTCCATTAAAATGAATGTGTATTATAATTCACGATTATTTAACGAATTCAAATAGCAATTATACGAATAAAATAACTTATTTGTATTAAAAATTACACAAAAATGATAGATATATTAAAAAGTATAAAAATATTTAATTTTCTATCAAAATTAAAGTATCGTTTTATTCTTATTGTTAGATTATTGTTAGATATTCGATTAAGAATTATTTTTAATGAAAATAAAAGAGTTACTGTTTTTAAACAATTGAAAGTGAAAAAACAATATACATTAAAAGTAAGCTTAAATTGGTAATTAAAAATGAAAAATTATGAAAGGAAAATGACAAATAATCTAACTTTTGTCGATTTTAAATTTTCTTTTATTAAAAAACCTGTATTTAAAAGAAAGGGCGGATAAATAGCATTATTTTAGGATGAATTTAAAAAATTACTTTTTTAAAATTGATTTCCAACCACTTTATTGTGATTTGTTATGCAAACGCTCTTGGTCTTTAAGAAAGTTATGCTTTAGATCGGTTATATGTTCTACGGTGCAAGTATTTACTTAAATCTGATTTTGTTTAATGCGTATAACTTGTTATTATTTATTGATTCAACCAGTTAATAGCAAAGTTTTGAAGCACAAGATAATTGTTTAGAATCAATTACATTAAAATTTAATCATATTTGAATATCATGCTTTAAATGTATGGCTTAATTACTGTAAATAGTTTATAAATAATTTTATGCTTTACTCATTGTATTAAAAAATGTACATAACATTTGTACATGTTACGGGCAATTTGATAAATTGGGCATTATGCATAATGGCCGGGCAATATGCATAATTCCCAATTTGTTCGGTCAAAATGATTAATAGAGAAGAATTAATCAAATTGCCCGGTCATTATGCATATTTCTCAATGCTAAATGGTCATTTTGATAAATCACCTTATTTGAGTTGATTTTCCCGGCAATCTTAAGCCCCTTGCACAATAGACGATAGCGATAGCGATAGCGACAGCGACAATGTTGCCAACAAAGGTATAACTTACATAGGTTAGATGGCGCGCTTTAAAAGTATTTAACTGTTTAAAGCGCGTCACTAACCTACATAGGTTAGATGACGCGCTTTAAAAGTATTTAACTGTTTAAAGCGCGTCACTAACCTATGTACAAGTTTAGCGACAGAATAGTTGCTTTTTTCGAAGTCATCGGAAAATTTTTTCCACCGGAAGAGAATACAACCGACAATGAGTAATAATTAATCCGTATTTGATAAATAAAAAAACCAAATATCCGAGTTTAGTGTTTTTTTCTCATTTTCTTAACGATATCTTAAAAAATTCTAGCGACCCCCAAATTTTATCAACAGTTTTGGATTCGAGGGGCAAAAATACATAGAATTTACCTCTTTTCAATTGATTTCTCGTTGGGGCCCTAATTGTAGACATTTACCGAAAGTTGAAATTATAGACAGACTGCCATTCTTTTTAGAAAGATATTTTAATATGTTAATCACATTTCCCACTTGTCTGTGGGCATTATGCATAATGACCGGTCAGTTTGATTAATTTGAACATTTTTGCTTTTATTATTCAAATGTCCCGAAAAAAGCGGGAATTATGCATATTGCCCGGCCATTATGCATAATGACCGAATTAATCAAATTGCCCGTAACATACATAAGTAATGTTTGGCTTTGATATTATTTTTGTGTATTACGTATTGGAAAATAATGATATTAATAAACAAATGTGCAGTTTATAACAAATTGTAAAGTTACATTGCTAAATTATTTCCGGTTTAAATATAAACATAAATATAAATCTGTATTAATGAATAAAAGTTGTTAGTGAATCTCTGCGGAACAAATGTACAATTGATCAGCTTTAATAAATGTTATCACTATAACAATAAAACATTGTGAAATACATACTTTTAACAAATCATGGAACTAAAAATTATGACATATAAAATTATATCTGTTTATTTCATATAGTTAAACAAGATGGAGACTATAAACATGATGAACCTCTCAATCACTCCATTAATATTTCTCTTTTAAAATCTATAATAGATTATGATAGATACGAAGTATAATCCATTACGCTTGAATATGCGATAAGCTTATTTGTCATTGCGACAGGTTTCAGCTTATGTACCTTTGAACAACGGCAAATTACATAAATCAGCTGCGTGTCGATCATTATGTCGTCCGCCATTCCGTATCAGTTACCGGTGCACTCCACTATAATGAACCACTTGCAGATAATATATAAGCACAGAGAACAGAGAGCCGCAAATGTCACTACCGTCAACGCGAGAACCGTAAAATAAAATATTTTTAATGATATTTGTGGAGAGGATAAGTGGAATATCTGATAGCATCCTTTATAACAAGTAGCCAGTGTAGTATATGTATTTCCGAACAGTTGTATGTGCGAGAAACATTTAACAATAATTAAAATTTGAATTAATTTTATCAAATTTAATAAGTTTAAAATAGAATAAATAACGATTTTATTATACGGTTAATATTTATACATACGCTCATGTGTCTTTTAGATTCGAAAGACAATTGAACTTTTCTAGCTGTCGTATATATAATTTTACATTGAATTTAACACAGAGTATATGTGGAATTTTCAAAGTTTTCAAGAAACCATTCAACTTTGCCTTTTAGCTTTTGCATGAAAAGTACAGAAATTATTAGTGAATATAAGATTTGCGATATACAATATTTTATATTAAAAAATATTTTCAATCTTGATTATCGCTGCCTATGTTTTGCAAATTTATGTTATCTTTATAATACGCAATATGCGTAATGGGATCTCTTAATAGATTCAAAAGATCATTGAACTTTGCTTTCTAGCTATCGTATATGTATAACTTTACATTGAATTTTAACACCGAGTATATGTTGAATTTCTTAATTTCAAGAAACTATACTATTGAACTTTGCCTTCTAGCTTTTGTATGAAAAAATTAATAATTTAAACCTATTAATTTTAATACACAATAATAATAATTAATATTTTTTTCTTATTTTGTGATCTAAGGTGTCTGTAACATTAACAAATTTAATTATTAATTATTTATTTATTTAATATATATTTATCATTAGATAGCCAATAGAAATAATTAATTTTATATTCAGAAAACCATTTGATAAAAATGTAAAAAATTAATAAAGTATCTAAGAAACACATACAAATACACACACACACACACACACACACATTTAGCACAAATTGTGTCAATGTTTTCGATGTTATCAGTTAAAAGTTAAAATATTACAGTATGAATAAGCCTATTGCAGTCATGACAATAGAACAAATTGAGACATGTTACAATTATTGTTGTGCCCATTATTGTCTTCTATCGCCTTCCAAACGCAAGTTTGCGTATATAAATTAAATAAATGCGTGCCGCGAGATGAACTTTTATTAAAGTTTCGCGCAAATTCAATCTGTTACAAAAACGGCGCAATCTACGAATAGACAGCTACTTCGGCTTCGATGACCAGTCTACCTTGAAGTTCTAATATCAAAGCGAGTGATTATATTAAAATTGAATTTAATATCCGCTCGTTTTCGTTAATATCAGTAACGAGCTCTTGAAATTATCCTCGAGAGATTATAATAGGATTTGCTTCGCACTTTGCAAGCGCAAAAGAATTCATTCCACAGAGTTTTCTCTTTGACTAATTTAAAAATAGTCATACTAATATAAGACATATCAATAAATTCTCTTAGAAATATGAATATAACATAAGTGAAACGTAAATCTACACAGTTTGCGTATGGTTTATAAAGCGATTTATAAATCTAATTTATAGAACATATTAATTTCCTCAAATTTTAGATTGCATACGTTTCTTGGCTCAATGTAGTTATTTTATATTATTTACTAATATACGTATAAGGTTTCTTTAAATTATATATCAAAAATGACTCCTATTTCTGTGTTACATTAAGAAATTTAAAAACATTACTCTTTATAAATAAATTATTATATATTTTAATATCTATACATTTTATAGCTATATATTACAGACCTTATTATCTGCCGATATTCAATTGTCACGTGACAACAACTGATGACATATTTTGAACAAATCAATTAAATAAATTTTAGATATTTGTTGTAATTAAAAATATAAAATTAAACGATACAAAACATTGTCAAAATAATAAAATGCAAATACTAAAATAATAAGGAAATATCGTGTGTGTTAATTTTACTCTACTTTAGCTTGTGCGAGTTTTCATTTCTATTTTATTGCACGTAAAACAATTAATTTGTTATACGATACTTCTATTACTAAGATGTTAATTACGTTATAGTATGAAAATTGTGCAAAATTTGAATTTTTTTGAAATAAATAATTCAGGTATTATATGACCTTATGGAACGTAAAAAGTAAGTAAAGAGAAGCAAAAATAGGAACAGAATCTAATAATTTGCATGTCAAATAACAATATCCAATATTTAAGAAATTCTAGAAACTTAAAAATAAATAACCTACATTTGACCGATTGGCCAGATTACCTATTGCCGAGAATATAAGAAATATAAAGGAATTAGGTATTAGTGTTCAAAAATTAAATCATGCAGCTTAGGTATAGAAGATAGATTATCGAATATTTTCACTTAATTATATGCTAGACAAATACCTACGGTTGTTTTACGTTCAATTATATAAAATATGAAATCCAAATAATATTTATCGATGTTTTATATCCCATTTGTGATAAAAATTTGTGATGCAATAACACAATAATTTATCCTTGAAAATTAAACTTTAACTGACTGAAAAAATGTTTTTGCTCTCGAGCTTTATAAATATGTACTTTGTTAGTTGAGATAGAACAGCATTGGACATCAGAAGCAGAAAATTTTCTCACTCGAAGCACTTTCCGTCCATAACATTTATACAACAAACTTTTCAAAGGTCTACCAAGTCTGAAAGTGAATTAATTAATAAATACCTAATTAAATCTACTGACTAGGTAAACATTTCAATATTTGAATATTTATAGATGTCTTGATAAATTTTACAGAAAGAGATTATGTATTATAAAAGAAAGATCGAGCAAAGGATTTCTATATTTAGATCTTATTTAGCGATATCTTAAAATACACATTGAGACTATTATATAAAAAATTTGTGAATATTATTTTTTATGTTAGTTATATAATATATTATTTTTATAATTTAAAGTCAATGTACATATATATAAGCTGAGGGAAAAAAAATTTACACAACATTATCAGTACAAAGCTACATGCCGTATACGTATTATGCGAAGCAAAATATTAGTATAAATTTACTTTGACAAGATTTTGCATTTTATATTTACTTATTACAATATTGTCGCACAATATCACGACGGTCTGACGTGAACTATTTTCTGCTTTATGATGTCTTAAAGTGAGCGACCTCGCGGGAAAACATCGTTTTCTTCGAAAACTTGTTAGAAGAACCGTCAGCGCAAAGCGCCTTTGGCGCTTTGGTGAGCACGATGAAATTTTATCTCTATGCTCTTTCACCCTCGCTCATCGCTCGAACAAACGAAATCGCAGAAATGCGAACGTGTCCCCTCATCATTTTTTGATCACAAGACTCAAAATGATTTTCAAACTAAAGTAAATCAAAAACAGCATGTGGATTAGAAAAGGATACGATTTTTGGAAGGAAACTGATGCAAAAGCCTTGTAAAAATCTTTTCAAAACCTTTCTGGCAAATGTAGCGAGTGCTAGCAATTCCGTGCAATATAGTGAATTGACATAATTTGATTCTTTTAAAAATTCTGTACACATTCAAGTAATAAGTTGCTTGTTCTTAAAAACATTAAAATTATGTTAAAAAATATAAAAACTTAATGTGTTGCAACAAATGTGACAAAATTGAATAATTTACCGTTAAATTCTTTATCATCACTTTCTAAGTTTAATTAATCTATTTTATCTTTTTCTTGATTTGTGTTGTCTCTCTTTAAAATTATGTATTTGTATTATTACGATGAGAACATATATTGTTTATGTTATATTTTATTTTTCTTTACTCAATGACATTATTGCACATACACATTATGAAAGTGTAACACTTTATTTATAACTTATTAATTTATATTTTAATGAACTTAATAAAATTTATTTTTGTTGTTAACATATTGTTATATTATAACAACTTGATTTTATGTATTTCCGAAAAAATGTTTACAATGTTGAATATTTTCTCGGAAATACATAAAATTCGTCTAGTTATGATCATATTGTATTACCGTATTTATATATTTTTAGTTTAAAACATTTCTATACAAAATCCTTCGTTCAAAACTGGGACACGCAACGGCTTGTAACAAAAGAGATTATAATGAGTGAATCTAGCTCTGAGATATGAAAGAATAGCGCGAGAACTTGACGATGAAATTCTCAGCAATTCCTCGAATATGACGTATGTGTACTGCTTTATGTGTTGTAAAGAAAACAAGAAAGAATGAAGAATGGAAGTGGACATTCACTGAGTGCTCATTATACAGTTTCCTCATTGTGCACGAGAGCCATCCTGAGCTCGCGCGAAAGTCTAATCGAAAACTTTTGTACTCCTCGGTGCTCTCCCAGTTCTCCAGTTATATTTCGCTTTCCCTTCGCCTGTCCTCCCTCTGTCTTTCCCGAACGAATCTCCAGAGGGTTATAGGACTTCACGGCGATGCTCGAGATAAGAGAAAAGAAGGAAGACATGACGCGGCAGCGTAGAAAAAAGTCACCGGAGAGAGAAGTAGCGGTAACTCGCATAGCGGCACCGAATCGAATCATAGCACCTACGGGAAATAGGTTTTGGCGGATCATACACTCGGACCTGTCTGATCAGATAATACTTGAACCACTGCAACCACTGAAGACAATCGACGCAACATAAAAGCACTTTCGCGTTCCTTCGAACTTCGCCGATAGATAATTACACTGACAAGAGAACCTCACGAACCCGAAAATCCTGATTTTGATGAAACTTTACACACATGTAGGAGAGGGGAGAGGGTAAATAGATGAATTTAGAAATTTTTAGTTGCGGCCCAAAAACGGTTATAAGGGTCATCTATTAGAAAAATTTTTTTTTTTTTTTTCATTATTTTTTTTAAATATTATTAATATGGTTAAATAGAAATGCTCTTACCATAAAACTTTTGTATAAAACATTTTTTGATATATCGAATACTTTTCGAGATATATATTTAAAAAAGCAAGAAGCCACTCTACATATCAGGGGTGGTTTCACCCTTTAGAATCGTTTTTAGGCTGCAAATAAAAGTCTCTAAATTCGTTTATTTACTCCTCCCCTACATGTGTAAAGTTTCATCAAAATCAGAATTTTCTGGTTTACGAGGTTTCCTCGTGAGTGAGTAATTTTATCGAAGCATTCATAATTTTACCGCATATTTTAAATTAAAAGCAATTAGCTGATTTTAAGTTATATATACATATGTATATAACATAAAGATAAAAATATAAAATTAATTTTCTGTTTCTCAAAATATAAATATGATCTTTTGAGCAATAAACATGTTAATTTGAAAACACCACTTATTAGAATCCAATTTGCGCGAGATACGTGGGCTTTTCTTCGTTTTTTTCCGCGCTCATATAGTTGATGGAATGCATGAGAAACGAGAGTCCCGACGGGTTTATAACCGATCGAACAATCTTTTGACGTAATCGTGGGGTTGGAAGTTTCTTCTTTCAGTCCTAAGCGTGCGAGTGACGCGTGACGTCTAAATCCCTCCGCTCAATTACTGCGAGACCACCTCGGCTCGTCTCTTTTTCCCTCGTCGAACTCTCGGCTACCCACGTTCCGGAATTCTTGCCACATGGCGCGAGAAGAGACACCGCGAAAGTCGATTTGTCAAGTCGCCGCCGCGTCGTGGAGAGAACAAGCAATCATGTAGTTAATGCGCGCGACTTATTGTTAGCTACCGATCCATGTGTATAAATTTGTACGAGAAAAAGCCAATTTCGCGCTTTCTCTTGTTTAATTTTTATGAGATCTTGTACGAGATGGATAATATTTGCAAATGTATCGATTATATAAGCATCAGTGGATTTATTTTTTACTTTATTCGTATCAATACAGTTATGAGAATATCATTAAATTACATTTTATTACTAGCTTAAAAAAGAAAATAGTTTTAAAAAATGTGTTTTTAATTTTTTATATTTATGCTCTGTAAGTTAACATTAACGTTTAACTATCAAGGTAACTTTACACTTACGTATTAAATAGAAATTATAATATTATTTAATGTCAAAAAGAGTTAAAACTTTTTCTCTTATTTTCTCAGTAAGTTTATTGAGATATATCACTAAATGTTAGTCTCATCACTCTACTTATATAGTTATAAAATTTTCTTTTATAACGTAAAAGTTGCTCCTGATAATACAATTTGAGCTGCTTTTTTTTAACGTTACATTTATTAAAGTTACATTTATATCAGTATTACTGTTTGTTAGTGACATACTCGTAGAAAGACCTTCTACAAATGGATTTAATCTGACATTTATGCGAAATCATATATGAGAAATTAGCGAAGGAAATGGGAAGTATTTATGTGTCTACACTGTATCCGCTTTAGACTCGAGGGTAGTGTAACAATGTCGGTAGTTTACAAATCGATATTGTCGACCTCGAGGAAGGCATTGTCACGTTGTACCTTCCCGTACGACTGTTCATTTCGATCTGACCACATTTACGACTTTACAGCTTGATACACCCTGTTCCGTATCGTGTCTCGAGAATCTGTTACTGTCGTAACAAACAACACGATACATGTCCACGCCCAGAAAGTCGCATTTCCGCCGATCAACGAAACTTCGCGAAATACGTGGTAATTGTTCCAGAATTAACTCTTGTTCTGAGAAACAAGCGAAGAAACTTCTGTATGCGAGTATTTAACAAAGTTTCAAAAACATTATTAAAAATTTATGATAATAGGAAACTATAATGTAAAGTCCAAAATTTTGCTCATAAAAATAAGTGGTAAAAATAATGGCAAGTTATTTAGATTTGTTTATAAAATGTGAAGTTTATATTCACAATTTATATATTTAGCGTTAAATGACAAATAACTTATTATAATGTAATATTAATCTTTTTACATAACTTTTTACAAAATTATTATTTAAAACAAGCACCAATTATACAGTGTATATAACTAAACGCTAAAACTTCTTATCAATGAATAAAATAAGGCACTTCAGATAGCCATCTTATTCGCGTTATTGCGTCTGTACGATTTTAAGCTGAAATAAATCGTGGATTGCTTTTCGTGTGAGATAATAGTCGACTATCATAAAAATTGACCCACTATGGTATCGATGTCAACATCATAATAGAATATCCGCTTTTCTCCTTGCCGAAACACAGAGTGTTTTCTTCTCGGTGTCATGATTCTTAAATGTCACAGTGTAGGTGAGAATATTTTATGACCGTTTCTCTAGGGTCTCGTAAACCGAAATTCTGCGATCCATTCGTATCACGAATAAAAGCCCGAAGAATAGCCGCGTTATCATTTTTGCAACACGGAAAAAAAAGATTAGCTACTATAACAAATTTACCTTTTGTTAAAGTTTTGCTACTATTGCTAAATTATAGCTCTCGCTGCAAAAACTATTAGTTATCTCTCTATTTTACAACTAAATTTGCTATAGTAGCTAATCCTCTTTTTCTGTGAAGAGATTTTAGACGAAAGAATCACGAACAAATAAATACTAATTGTTATTTGTGTTAATATCGATTATTTTGTTGAAAGACGGTTTTATAAATTAACTTAAATTTGAACCTTTATTCTTTTTGGAGATAAAATTATAAAAAGAGAGAAAGTACGATAATTCTGTAATTATATACATAATGATAAAGTTGTAAATTTAATATTTTTAATGTGACTGTGCTGACACAGGTATTTCAAATTACTTTTTCCTATGTATACATCTTTTTTAATACACGTAGAAGATGATTTTGCATATAGTATACAGTTTTTATAGAATTTAAAATTTTGTTTTTGGATACGTTCGAGAAATGTAGAAAAATGTAGGAAAAAGCTAAAAACATCAGTGTTACAAAATTTCTGATCCAACTTCGTGATATATATATTTAACCCCAATCTTAGCTAAGATTGGGGTTAAATATATATATCACGAACTTGGATCAGAAATTTTGTAACAATGTTTTTAGCATTTTCCTACATTTTTCTACATTTCTCGAATACGTATTACGTAATTGCAATCTTCTAAAAACATCAAGAATTAATTATTAATCAAATCTGATTTAAAATTAAAACAACCACATTGTTTCTTAATTGGAAGTATGCTTTTCTTATTACATATTTTCTTATTAAACGCATATAATCTTTTCTTTTTGGAAACAAAAGTAAACATAAGCTAATTATATGTACATAAGAATAATTACTTTAGTATTTTCTCAATAATTCATTTTATCTAAATGAAATTCAAAATGTTTTACCTTATAATAGACCAAGTTTTATAACACTCCTCTTCTTTTAATAGCTAGAAAGCTCCTTGATACTTTTTAGAGTCGACTTTCTGTTGTCGGAATTCTCCTGGATACACACAATTAGCTTGGAACTAATTTAACATTCGTGTATCATGACCAGCATATCAACTCAAGGGCACTCCCTCGACGTGTCCCATAATGCAAATCATATTATCTTAATTACTGCGCCATGCGTCGTCATGGCGTTTACACGTACTTACGTCTTTCTCTCTCAGCCCTAAATTATTTATAAACACGCACCGTCAAGAGAGTTGGAAACAAGAAAAAGAGTAACCATCCAATACGCATGGAATTGCGTATTGGATGGTTATTCTTATTTTTCTGGATCGTTATTCTTATTGGATGGTTATGTGACATTTTCGAAATGCGTATACATGGTCTGCGTTCGCTTTGGGCGCTTTCGTACTGAAAGCGTCAGTCTATCTTTATTGCTCATTACATGTTGAAAAAAGATGGAGTGATGCTTTCAGCACGAAAGCACCCAACCCAAAGCGAACGCAGCCATGATGTTATACAACCCTGGCGAAAATTTTTAGTGAGAGAATGTGTTTATATTTGTTTATAAAGAGTTTTATCAATGGTTACACTATTTATGAAGAGTTTTATTGATGTTTACACTGTTTGGAAGCAAGTTGCAAACACTTGGTTAACTCTCTGCTGACAAAACATTATATAAATACTTAGAAAACTATAATGGAAACGTTTGACACTATGTTATTAAACACCACTTAAACATTTTATCCCTGGCAAAATTTATTAGTGAGAGATTGTGTTTATATTTGTTTATGAAGAGTTTTATCAATGGTTACACACTATTTATGAAGAGTTTTATTGATGTTTACACTGTTTCAAAGCACGTTGCAAACCGTCTGCTAACAAACATTTTATAAATATTTAGAAAACTATAATGGAAACGTTTGAGACTATGTTATTAAATGCCACTTAAACACTTTATAAGAAACGCTTTGAAACCATTTACGTTTCTAAATCATAGATGGCATTCAATGGGATCAGTTTCTCTTATTTAAAATACGACGAACGATGTTATAAGAACGATAGATAAATCACGGAACTGCACAACGTGTATTAGTTGTATCGTGGAGTCCACTTTCATAGTAAAGTGTGGCACACTTTTGGATTGATATAACGTTCATATAACCTTATTGTATCTTTATTTTTGAAGACTGATAATAATTAAATAAACATAAAATGTATCTCTAGCGAAAATAATAGATATGTTTATTGAGAGTTTATAAGAAGTTTGAAGGTGTTTTAAGCAGCAGTTCACAGCGCTGCTTAAAACACCTCGTGAACATTTGTAACACTCGAAAAACACCACACAACACTTTCCGAACGCGTATTAAACATAGCCGTGAACATCTCATAAACAATTCCATGTTCAAATTTACATCTCATAAACAATTTAATAAATGTTTTAAAGCACAAATAAAACATCTACTCAACACTTAAGCAAACTTCTTATAAACTTTCAATAAACATATTATTTTCGCCAGGGAAGTAAGTGCGAGATCTTCCTTCGTTAACTTGTAATAGTCGCAATGCCAGGAGAAAAATAAATAATTAATAATTCCGACACTAAAACGCGTGTACGAGAATACGACACAAATTCCGTGCTGTATAGTAACATCCATTTAATGGAACATCGTTGGATATTGTTAAAGCACGCGCATATTGTATTTTGTTATATTGCGTAGGACTTTATTAAGGACACTTTAAAAAAAGAAAAAACATACACACGTGACAGAGTGCTACGTTATAGGGGAGAGTTGGATATTACCGCGCGGTTGACAATTCCGCGCCATTGTTTAACTCAATAACTATTTGTATTATGCGCCTACAATGATGTTAATATCATAGAGTAACACGAAATACCCCACCCGCATGCGCCGTAAATTCGTTCCGGCCGTCCATGTAAAGACACTGCGCTCTGGAAGCTTTTCTGCTTATTCGTTGCAATTTTGCTGGTAGTTTCGATAAGAGGTGAGTAATATAATATTTACATTAGAGAAATAAATTTGACGGATTTGATAGGCTAAAACACTATAAAATTAGGTTGCAAAGTGATTTTAGAAACACGCGTTTCTTTCCTATATATTTTAAGGTTGTAAAGTGAAATGATTGAGTTTGATAATTTCGCGCCCAAGGTATAATACTCATAGGTATAACGATAACTGTGTGTTAAGAGTTACCAAGACTGTTTAGTTTACAATGTAAGGTGCTTATAGAAAAGATCGTTGCTTAAGTTTTGATTTGAATTTATAATGATCGTTATTTGTTAACGCATTCACTTATTTTTATATGTAGGTACCTACTAGACGATATTAATCCATAAATATAAAAAAAACATTTTGTTATTGTGTTCTACTTCATGTCACTGGCTGAAGCCAGAGTAATTTTTATAGGTACGGCTTTATTAAACTGGGCACGATTTTATCAGACCTGGTCACGATATTATCAGACCAGTTTGATAATACCGCGTTTTCTCATTTTTTGGAAAATTATTAATATTTCAGTTTGTGTTTAACTTTCAAGATTATTGCTATGATATATGGATAGCCAAATAAATTACCTATCTAAAACTGCACATTTTGTTTTTTTGAAACATTTCTAAGCTTAGATATACGCGTCAATTCTTAGGGGCTCGGTAATATCCAACTCTCCCCTAATAGTGTTTTTGAGATTTACTAGGCAAAATAAAATTTGAGATACGTGGTCTGAAAAAATTGTTTGTGTAATACCTATGTACAATACAAATACAATTTTTTTACATTTTTAAAGATTAGTTAATTATTAAACAGTGTTTTAAATTTGATTTTAGTATTGTTTTAGTTAATAAATTTTATGGCGTATACGTTTTCAAAATTTCGATGTGTAGGATACAGAAACATACTTTTGTTAAAAACAAAGGATGAAGTCTAAAGTAGATATATATGAGCTAATTGGTATATATTTATAATTAAAGACGGAATCATATTACTATATCAATAAAATTTAACGTTTTAATTAAGAAATTAAATAGTTAAAAACTTTTTGAATAAATTTTTGAATCTTTAAACAATGTTAACAACGTTGAGAAAAATTATTGTATAATATTATATATAATATTAAACAGTATCTTGATGTAATATCATGTAAAATCATTACTTGCACTTTGTGTTCTCGTCGAATGGTTTTACCAATAAGCATCTTTGTACATAAAGTTTCTCTAGAGTCATTACCCCCTTGCGTAGAGTAATCTTCTTAGGATTTACTTTTTAGCGATTGGCGGTTTGTTCGTTTAGAGGCTACTGATAATTAATTATATCGAGTCTGCAGCGCCGGCGGGAATTAGTAGAGTTCAATCACTTGCGAAACTCCGCAGCCCATAAGTAAGTGCACTCGGTCCATTACTTAATTACTGCTTTCCTGTCGAGTGATTAATTATTATAGTGGCTAATTAGAGGCTCGTACTGGTGAGTATAAACTGCAACCCGCTTGATTGGATTCGCAATTGATTCAAAGCAAGAAGTATCGATGGAATTTTATTCTCGTTTGACGACTGGTGGTTTTAACGCATAATACCACAATAACTGAATACATAGAATACTGTGACACAACACTATATACATCAGAATGAATATTGCAAAACATACACGGTTTTATTTTGAGCACGTTTATTTTTCGTTGTTACCTCGTTTTAGCTAGGATGTATATATTTTCATGAGCAAGAACTGCACTCTTTGCGTATCGGATGACACCATTTCGGTATCTTGCAATCCGCGCGATTCACATAGACGACCGTTTGTCAGGACAACTAGAAAAAAATAAATAAAAATGGATTCTTCTATATATGCACACACACACACACACACACACACGCACACGCACACGCACACGCACACGCACACGCACACGCACACGCACACGCACACGCACACGCACACGCACACGCACACGCACACGCACACGCACACGCACACGCACACGCACACGCCACGCACACGCACACGCACACGCACACGCACACGCACACGCACACGCACACACACACACACACGCACACACACACACACACACACACCCCTATGTATATATGTGTGTAGAATAATGGTAATAATAAGATAAATATATGTATATGGTAATGCGCGATATTACGTAATCCAAACAATTAATTCTCAGTGGACTGTGGGTAATTATCTATACAGTTACATATATTGTTTAAAGTATTTAATGATAACTGATGATGATGAATATCAAGTTTGCTTATTAAGAATAATTTAAAAAATATATAAGCTCAGTATAATGATATGTTTTAATTGATTATTGAAAAATATTAGGAAAAAATAACATTTATATATATTATATTTTTAATGTTTAACTATATCGGTATACATCAATTATTTTAATAGATTTTTATATTTACGATGCATTTGACATAAATAAAGTATAATACAATCTAAAATCTAATTTAAATTATATAAAAAACTTTGTGTAATAATGAATATATTTATTCTCAAGTATTTTTCTTCCGCGACATGCACGTTGTAAATGGCGGAAAAACTGAGCTCTATATGGGAAATACCAGATAAAGTATATAGGGATTAGTTAGAATCCCTAACCCTAAAAGAATCTCTCTTTGAAGTTGATACGATCATTACATGCATCCTGGGCTTTAGTAAATCCCATAATATTCGGCAATCTCCCCTTTTTTCGTCACTTTTTATTGGACAAAAATGTCGAAATTCTATCTGCAAGATTATTGAAAATGTTTTAGGATAGGAGAAAATGGTTATAAATATTTTCATGCTGAAAAATTGTGATATCTTATTATATTATACAAGTATTCTAGTATAATATAAGAAAATGTATTGGATTTATTTGATTCTAATGGCCGTTCTTAAAATTAACATTCCTTAAATATTTGTTTATAGATGTATGACTAGACATTTAATCTCTGTTTAAAAAATATGTCTAGCATTTAAATTTTCTTTTTGTTTATCTATTTCATGCATATTATATATTTAATAAAAGATATATTTGGTAATTATGCATAAAAGGGACATCCTCTCCGATGACCTTGACCTTGACATATGTTGTCAAGGTCACCCTCCTAAGTGACCTTCAGAAGGTTTTAGCCGGCGGTCATTGTTCGTTAAAAAGTTATAAACAAAAAAAGTTTGAAAAATACAGCAGCTATTTTAAGTATTGGAAGGCATAAATGACTAATATATATGTCGAAATAGTTCACGCATACACTTTTCACGCGAGACGAGTTGTCACATGGGTTCGTGGCGCGCTTTACAAGTTCGTTTATATATATACATAATGAAACATTAGGTAAATCTGAAGAATAGTGGCCTCCTCACCGATTTCGTCGAACTTCGTAGAATTAAAATTGAATGTATTATTTTGAAGTTGTGATTTTCATTAAAGCAGATATTTTGTATTTAAGTGTTTAAAGCGCGTCACTACACTGAGAGAAATGTTTTGTTGAAACAACCAAATTTTGTTACAGTAACAAAAATGTTTTGTTGAAACAACCAAAATTAACCAAAATTTTGTTACAGTAACAAAATTTTGGTTGTTTCAACAAAACTTTCTTCAACATTTCTCTCAGTGTAACCTACATAGGTTAGATGACGCGCTTTAAACACTTAAATACTTTTAAAGCGCGTCACCAACCTACATAGGTTTTTGTTTATAACTTTTTAATAAACAATGACCGCCGGCTAAAACTTTCTGAAGGTCACTCAGGAGGGTGACCTTGACAACATATGTCAAGATCAAGGTCATCGGAGAGGATGTCTCTTTTATGCATAATTACCATATATGGTATATTTATATATATTTTATTTTTAAAATAGTATCGGTATTATATTATTAAGAGAATTATATATTTTCCTTGATTTCTTTCTGATTAGATATCTGAAGATTAATTCGTAATCATCTCTGTCCCAATCTATGTTATGTAAGATTTTAATTTATAGAAAAGCAAATCTTATTATATTTTGTTAAATACATATTGGCTCTATTTAATTAATTCTTTTTTTTTCTACTTTTAATATCTGATCGGGCACAAGACGTATTGAAAATTGAAGCATAACCAAACAAAAGAAGTTTTCAGTTTATGATTGCTACATATAATGTAGCACCTAAGCAGTTTCTGGAATCTAGCACAGTCCATCGTACGTACGGTGAACTTTTGTGAACTAAAGTACACTTTGTTTCATCTAGTTTCCAGTTTCGAAGGATACATATACGAGTTAAGGCCGCGCTCATGTACATGAAAATACGTTACGACATATTACGGTAATAAAGCGGTCAATGGAGTGCAAGGTTGCCGATGAGTATTTTTACATGACGACCGGCGTCGTAGTTCTATTTGCAGTGCAGGGAAGGCAGGTCACTATCATATATAATTATAAACGGATGAGATATAGATCGGTAATATTTCGATTACAGATGGCAAACAATTCTAACGCAAAACTAAAAGCTAAATATCTTTATAGCTTAAAAGATTAATGTTACCGTCCGAGTGCCTTCCACTGTTAGATTGAGCTTATCTCTCTTTACATCCACATGAATTATTTCAGGCAGACGGAATTCTCGACGATATTACACAAATTACGTTCATGATATGGATTGATGTACGCTCTAATCTTGAAGAAGCAGTACGTTGAAAGTGGATAGTATACATCGAATTATGTATATTTATAAAATTGATCTGTTCAAAATTATATTGCATAAAAATCTAATTACTGTTATAACTTATGAATCAAGTGCAAAGTATAAAATTAACATTGAATTTTGTTTGCATTGTTAATTACTGCAATGAATTAAAGAAATGGTGAAATAAAAAAATGTTTATTTTATACTTGTTGAAAAATGAATGTAGGTATAATTAATATAATGTTAAAATAAATTTATTATTTAGCCTGTTTGTACAAAAGTCGATTGATATACGGAAAAGTAAATTGTATATACAAACTCGTAAAATATATGATTTGCTTCTTTTAGGGCCGGTTGTTCCAACCTATTGGTAACCTAACTAATAGTTAAATTATATGTCTATCTTTGTTTAATGTAAAGGATAAACAAAGACATATGATTTAACTATTAGGTAGTTTACCAACAGGTTGGAACACCGGCCCTTAATGATTTTATTATTTAGTTATATTTATCATTTAGTTGAACATTTATAACAATACTTTTTTGTCGTAAAAAATTTAACATGAATTGTTTCTGTTGTAATAAAAAGAGAGAAAAAAATAACGTGCGAGCTTCCACTTTATTTAATTACGAGTGAAATTGTGGCAAAAGAGGAGACATTTTATCAACGACGAAAAGAGCTATTTCACTGAATGCTTTTTGTGCTTGGTTGATGTATCAGTTTCGATCAAAAACTGCATTTTCGTTTATCCAGATATTTTCAATTATCCGTCAAAGATTTTGCATCACAGAGAAACATTTTGCCAAATATTTATAACTGAGTTTTTCATTTGCGCGAGTTCTACCTCTTTATAGATTTTGCGTGTCTGATGCGACAAGCAACGCATTATATATCTCGGAGAGTGGAGTTGTCTAATAATTTATTTAAACAAAAAGCGATACGCGAAATATATTGAGTAAGTTCTCCATTGCAAGTACATATGTACATCAACAGATTTTAGTGGAAATTAGTAAATAAATTTGTATTTGCATCTCATAAATATGTAAATCATTTTCTTCTCTATGACTCATGCGATATTTTATAATGCTTGTAAGCATTGATTAATATTTATAAATAAGAAACTTATAAAATACAATATATGCTAATGATAATTATAAATCTTAAAATTGATACAATATAAAAGGTCTTTTAAAAAAGTATCATTAGAAAATATTAATCTATATACAGGGTGATTCAGATATACTTGTATAAACTTTTGGGGGTGAGTTCTCCACACATAAACAAGAAAAAATGTCATATATACATATGTCCGGATATGCCTGGTTTATGAGTTATAATTGAAAGATTACTTTTGACAAAAACTTACAGTATACATCAATGACACATGACAAATGTGATACGTCTTTAGCTCAATTGTTTATTTACTTATAATTCATAACAAATGCTCAAAATGTCCTTATCTGCTTCAGTGCACGCATGGATGCGTCAGATCATGGACTGTCAATCCTTTCAAAGATCTCATGATAGTTGCGGATGGTTTCACAGGCATTTTCAATGTGTTGGTGAAGCGTCTCTTCATTTACAATTTCAGTTACATACTAGGGCTTTTAAGATAAAAATCGAATAGATTTAGGTCAGGCAAATGTGCAAACCTGGAATGTAATATTTCGATTATAACTCATAAACCATACATTTCCAGACATATGTATATATGACATTTTTTTCTTGTTTATGTGTGGAGAACTCACCCCTAAAGTTTGTACAAGTATTTCTGAATTACCCTGTATATTTTACTATTTTATGTAAAAGAGATATAAATTTTAATATAAAATTTTATATTTTGGAAACATCATGGTTTTTAGCAAAAGAACAGAGAAATCGAGCATTCAGCTGTATATCAAGGTACAATTAATCAGCTCGCAAATGTGCAATCAGTTATTACATATCTTCATATAACCTATTTAACAAATGGGCTCGAATGTAATCTTGCTATTAACTAAAATTATTCATACACAATTAATAACGTATCAAGTGATGATATTTTGATTTTACGAAATACAATAGCATAATTTTCATGTATGGGTATATTCTCTTTACTCATTAGCATTTCCGTAAATTATACAAAATGCCGTCTGAATATCATAGACCTAGATTTTCCATGTTTTATTATCAATATGCGCATATGCGATACCTGTACATCATACACAGAGTTGCTCGTTTTCATGCAGTCGACATTATTATGGAATAGGAGCGATTAAGATGATGAAAATCTGTAAATTGTAACAGTAGAAGACAAATCTATCTGGCAAATTACCTAACTTATAGGTGCAAATTTAAAAAACAAATGCGTGCATTAATCGGCCGATGTTTTTGCCATTAAAAAGGCATTTATAATCATTAGGTAACTCGTTAGGTGGATCGGAATGATGTATTGCCCGTTTTGATTACTCATTACCTCGGAATGCAATCTGTTTCTTTTTTCTTTTTATATGGGGCTTTTATTTCCAAGAAGATACTTAAACACGTAATATTAATTTACCTCAACACCTCAACACGTAATATTAATTTGAGAAATTAACATGCTCTTTTTTGACTTTCTAGAAAAACTCAATTTATGTTAGTAACAGAATCAAATTGAATAGACTCAAATTAGTAAATATATACTAAGTGGTTAACGAAGTAATTCTGCGAGTTTATATTTATAAGACATTAGATATTGCTTACTTGAAATAATCTTACAATATAGAATAAAATTTATATTATAAACTAAAAATTAATTAACCTAATGCGACTTTATATTTCGCACAACTCTATTAAAAATCACTGAGAAAGTAATATTTCTTTGTACAGTTGTTTTATATTAATAGTTTTATCATTATTTTATTAATTACAATTTCTTTGAAATTAAATGTTTTCGACCACTCTAACAACTGTCTTTTCCTCTCGTGTTTAAAGTATTATTTACCTTTTCTTAAAAAACAATATTTTATGTTTGCCATACAAATTTTTGTTGTATCATGAAGATATATGTAGAGAAGTTGATTGTAATGCGTAAGATAATATTGACATCCCTGTGAACATATAAGCTTCCTGTTATTTAGTCATACGAACAATGAAAGTTCTGACGAACTTATCGACGATATGCATCAATAAATAAGCCTAAGTGGCGAGGTTGCGGGAAAGTCGAAGTTCAGAAGTCAGAATGTCTTGAAAAGGAGCAACTATTTGCGGACTTAAGTTATCCGCTAAGCTTATTTCAATTTATTAATCTGCAATGTCAATCTTGCATAGGCGTCCGTATCCGAACGCTTTGGATGCGGCAAGTTTGGACAACGATGAAACGGATGCTTGTACTTTTAAATTGCCCGAAGTAATTGCCCAATATTTTCTCTCTCAGTCAGAGTCATGATATTCATTTCCACATGGGTGAAACTCTCTGCCCCAAGGATTGCTTTAAACAGAAATTGATGGAGTGTCTTGGAACGATCACACATAACTCCTTAAAATAAATGGAGAAGCAGATTCTTTCTGAAGCTTCCTTTTCCCGTAATTTAACAAAAACTCTAAATAATAAAAAATCTGAATAAAAAAGTAGCTTTAGTTATTTAATTTATTAATGATAATGTAATGATAACAAACTAAATTTTTTATTATACATAGTAGGGGAGACCGGGGCAAACTCGACACGATTTTTTCAAAGGCAATTTTTAACAATTAATTAAAATTTTCAAGCAAATTTAATGGTACACATTTAAAGAGTGTTCCTTCAGGTACAAAATTGCTTTAAAAAGTTTTGCTGTACATTGCTTAGTTTTATCCCCAGGAAAGGAAAAGTGACGCAAAGAAAAATTTTCAAATTGAAAAATGCCGGGGCAAACTCGACACTTTGCCTAATCGACACAATTTGATCTGGAACTTATTTTTTATTGTCTGAAACTAAACATACATTGTTTATTGTGTATTTAGAAAGTACAAAAATGCGGAATTAAGTAAATCAATCATTGGAAATAATGAGAACAAAAATTGTTGAACTTTCAATTATTTTCATCTAAACTCATGTCTGAAAAACAATTTATGCAAGTAAATTCGCGATCAGACGTGCGCACACATTTGTCATGGGCCATATGGCTGCATGACAAGCATCGTTTGTTATTGGGAGCCGATGAAACGGCGTGGTGTCGACTTTGCCCCAAACGTCGTTTTTCACTTTTGTCACTCCAAAAACATAAAAATTTTGAAAATATGCAAAAACTATTATCGGATTCGTATAGAGCATCGAATTTTCCATCAAAATCACTTACCGGTAGATTCGCAAGAGTAAAGCTCGATAAAAGAGTAGAAATCTTTGAGAGATCAGAAAAATTACTTTTTACCATAAAAACGTTTATGTCACGCTAAAAATTACACCATAACTCGGAATGTCACCAAATTCCGTTGATAATACTGGCACATAAAGACGCATTGACAGTAGGAAAGGTTTCTACGATAGATTTAAATTAGCAAAAAGCCTAGTGTTAAGTTTGCTCCGGTGTCGAGTTTGCCCCGGTCTCCCCTAATGTAAAATATATTGATACAATATATTATTTATAATATATTTATAATATATAATTATAATAATATAATAATATAATAAAATTACTAAAATATAAGAAAATAAATCATTATCTGTCAACAAATTTTTAAAAAATTTTAAAAACATAGTATTTTTTAAATCATAACCGTTGCTAGTTTTATGACTTAGAATATAAATTATTGTATTATAATATAATCATGATCTAAAATGTTTAATTAAATTAAATTAAGTTATTGTGTAATTTAACAAAGACGATAGCGATAAAGTGTTATATAAAGAATTTTAATAATTTTAAAGGAAAGAGCAACTCTTTCACATCGATTGAGTATGACTCGATTGAGAGGCAAAAGACCGGAATTGCTTGTGTGCCTCTTGTTCTTTATTAAAGGGTTAATCAGCCGGCAATTGTAGCTTATTCCACGTCAAATACTTTATTGATATATACGAAATAACGGCTAATAATAACTCAAGGATAATTAGTAAAAAACGCTACTAAATTCTTGTATGCTTTTGTAGATATTAGTACTTTTTTCATAACATATATGCAATATTTTGAATTAAATTAAATATAAATTAATATAATTATTATATATAAAAATATGTATGCATTACGTAAATATAATTAAACATTATTAATATATTTTATTTATTTATATAAATAAGACGCAGGTATATGATAAATATGTGCATTATGTAAATATAATTTGCGATTATTTAAAGACAATATTCATAAAAATATTGAAATTTATTTCAGCAAAAAATTTACAATATGGTGAAATAAAAAGATATCAATGCTTATATAACTAAGAAACTAAAATTCAGAGATGTAGAAAATTTTGAAGTATTTGTAAATTTATACATAATAATATGTTAGAAGATAAAAGAAAAGAGAATAATTTTCTTTTTTAAAAATATTATCCAAATATATATATATATATATATATATATATATATATATATATATATTAGGGTGGCCCTTATATATTTACTCGACAAAAAAATTTTTTTTGCGGCACCCCCTAGAATGTTTCCAATACGCAAAAAAATAATCCCTGCCAAAGCTCAGCTCGATCGGATAATGGAAACCCGTGCCCCCGGATTTTTAAACATTTGAGTTCTCTTGTATTAAACTGTTTATTCCATTGGTTTTTAAAGCGTATTTTCCACAAAAATCCGGCCTAAAGCACTTTTCTTTTTTTAACATGTGTGTCTTGCTTTTCTGCATCGTTTGAGACCTTATACGTCTTATTTAAACAATTAGGTGAATTGTTAATAACTAAAAAATAAAAATAAATAGTTATTGCATTTATTGCTTGATCAGCTGGAAAAAATTATGTATGGGCTACAAAAGTTATAGTATAGTATGTTTAGAGCCAAAAGAAGAACAAAAATTAAAAGATTTCATGTTTTTATTAAAAACAATCAATTTTTTGTGGGCTAACTGTGGGTTACCTAATAATATTTATACTTAAGTCCTGAAGCTGTTGCGCTTGCGTTCTTTGATCAGAAAGTATCCGCAGGTACGAAAAAGTAGATGATTGAAGCTATCAATCCAGAAAAAAATATCGACAAATGAAAGTGTTAAGCGCGTAGTTATAAAAGCACACAATATTCCTGAAGTGCTAGAAAAAAATATTGAACATTTCGTAACTGCGAAAACAGCTGATTTTTTCGACAGATTTAATATTAGTCGGGATTTTATGCAGACTGACCCGTCAACCTGGTAAGAAAACGACACTTTTAAAAAAGGTTTTCAAATTGTATCCAAATTAAAAGTTGTTAACGATACAGCGGAAAAAGGCGTTAAGTTAATGGAGGATTACAGTAAATTAATTACTAGAAACGAAGATCAAAAACAGTATTTATTACGAGTTGTAAAAGATTACGGCACGAACACGATAACTAGTGCCCCTTAATTTTACTGTGGTTTCTGGTAGTATTTCTTACGCTGAACATAAATTATATAGGTCTTATAGGGCTAATTGCTTTAGTTTTCGAGATATGCAGCATTAAGGAGGTTGGTTAGTTCCCGCTGCGGGACAGGCGGCGCGGCAGGGGGAAAGCATATAGGTTAGATTTTCGTCGCGTGAAATAACCCAAGTAGAACAAATCAGTCATGAAAATATCAAAATGACATCATTCTGTAATCATTTTTTACGCGTCATCGTGACGTCAAAATGGCCCATTAGAAGCATCTAATCTTGACTAATCACTACTTCTCTTTGACTTTTATTTTATCTTTTCGTTTTATTTAAGAATATACTCGAAATATGTTATGAGAACTGAAGAAAATTATGACTGATCATGCAATTTGTAACAATATATACTGTTACATATATCGCGAGTCTCGTAAAACAGCATGTCATAAGTCAGTCATTTCAAACTGATTCTTGACGTTGACCATATGATGACATAAAATTCATCATTTTAATGTCACCTTGACGTTTCTGTGATTAACTTGTTCTACTTGGGAAACGAATTTTAGCAAATAAATATGTGGAATGCATTCAATTGGTGTTTCTTAAGGTTTAAAAAGAGTTGTTTATACAATTGAAACCCAAATACGTTATTATCCACATTGAAATGTGGAAATAATAAATGTAGTCCTGTTTTATTTTTACAATTTCTTGATAACTATAAAGACCAATCATTTCAGTCTTCGAGAAAGTTCTTCCTAAATATGTAAAGAGTTATTTGAACCTATTTTCATTAAATTCTTATCATTTTTAATATGCTTTCGAGAGTTACATCACAGGTTAGGTAACATTTTTGCTGTGTCGCCCGTGTATAAGAGAGAGACAAGAGTATAACTTCAATAATTAATTACTCGACAACCATGCAGACGGTTGTCTTCAACTTTGGCATGAAGACAGATTCCCCATAGACGAATATCCTCCATAAATTTGAACTAATTCTTATCAAATTGATTTGACTAACCACCCTCCTTAAAGCTCAAAATAAATATAATATAAATCTTTACTTTTTTAAATTGGTAATTATGCATAAAAGGGACACCCTCACTCAGGAGGGTGACCTTGACAACATATGTCAAAGTCAAGGTCATCGAACACGATAACTAGTGCCCCTTAATTTGACTGTGGTTTCAGGTAGTATTTCTTACGCTGAACAAAAAATTATATAGGACCTATATTATAGGTCATATTAGGAAACAGTACACACGTCCCTTAAGAAAAAGAACTGAGCAGTTGCACCAGTAACTGATGAAGTTGAATCAGTAACTTGTGATGTTCTATCAGTGACTGAATACGAGAGTCAGTTACTGGTAATGCTTTTCAGTTGACGTCCAGTTTTAATAATTAGTTTCTACAATACTGGTTAGACACTGAGTGTTGTCATCAGTAACTGATGACTGGACCTCAGTTTTTTTTAACGGTTTGTCAGATACTGATTATATTCTTCAGTTGACACCCAGTTTTAATAATCAGTTTCTACATTACTCTAAAAACTGGTTAGACACTGAGTGTTGCCATTAGTAACTGATGACTGGTCCTCAGTTTTTTTAACGGTTTGTCAGATGCTGATTATGTTCTTCAGTTGACGCCCAGTTTTAATAATCAGTTTCTATATTAATCTAAAAAACTGGTTAGACACTGAGTGTTGCCATCAGTAACTAATGACTGGTCCTCAGTTTTTTTTAACGGTTTGTCAGATACTGATTATGTTCTTCAGGCAAGTTTATAGAACTGGTGAAAGTTCAATTGATTCAATTGATCAACCGAACAACATGGAAGTTCTATCAGTTACTGATCAATATAAAACTGAATAAAACTGGACCAATATTGACCAGTTCTTTTAACAGTAACTGGTACAACTGTTCCTTTTATCAGTAACTTGTTTCAATATACTGATCGTGCTGTCACAGTTACAATAATCAGTTATCCACCAGTTAGTGCCCAGTTTTTTAAATCAGTAACTAGTATAACTGTTTCTTTTATCAGTAACTTGTTTCAATAAACTGATCGTGCTGTCATTAGTTTCAATAATCAGTTATCCACCAGTTAGTGCCCAGTTTTTTTATCAGTTTTGACTGCATTTTTTCTTAAGGGGTAAACGAGGGAAGGGCTACCGCACCTCCCCCGAAAGCAGGGGGAGGTGGGGGTGAACCTCGGTTCGCGTGAAAAGTGTATGCGTGAACTTTTCATGCGTGGAAAGTTAATATGAATTTTTAAATAATACTTCAATTGTGTGTGTATAAACAGTACACACGTAAGCGAGGGAGGACCTACCGCACCTCCCCCGAAAGCAGGGGGGAGGTGGGGGTGAACCTCGGTTCGCGTGAAAAGTGTATGCGTGAAGGCTAATAATTTAAAGGTAATTATGCATAAAAGGGACATCCTCTCCGATGACCTTGACTTTGACATATGTTGTCAAGGTCACCCTCCTGAGTGAGGGTGTCCCTTTTATGCATAATTACCAATTTAAAAAAGTAAAGATTTATATTATATTTATTTTGAGCTTTAATATTGCATATCTCGAAAACTAAAGCTGTTAGCCCTATAAGACCTATATAATTTTTTGTTCAGCGTAAAAAATACTACCAGAAACCACAGTCAAATCAAGGGACACTAGTTATCGTGTTCTCCCCAAGATTACCGCCGCGCCGCCGCTTCCTTGATTCGACAAAGGAAACCTTATTATTGCAATAAATATTATTAGGTAACGTTAGCCACAAAAAATTGATTGTTTTTAATAAAGACATAAAATCTTTTAATTTTTGTTCTTCTTTTGGCTCTAAACATACTATTATAACTTTTGTAGCCCATACATAATTTTTTCCAGCTGATCAAGCAATAAATGCAATAACTATTTATTTTTATTTTTTAGTTATTAACAATTTACCTAATTATTTAAATGAGACGTATAAGGTCTCAAACGATGCAGAAAAGCAAGACACACCTGTTAAAAAAAGAAAAGTGCTTTAGGCCAATTTTTGTGGAAAATACGCTTTAAAAACCAATGTTGATGGAATAAACAGTTTAATACAAGAGAACTCAAATGTTTAAAAATCCGGGGGCACGGGTTTCCGTTATCCGATCGAGCTGAGCTTTGGCAGGGGTTTTTTTTTTGCGTATTGGAAACATTCTGGGGGATGCCGCAAAAAAATTTTGAATAAACAGTTTAGGTCGGCAGTGTGGTCTAGTGGTAGAGCGCCAGACTCGTAATCTGAGAAACCAGGTTTGAGTCCACTAGAGCCATGTAACATGGAAAAAGTTTTTTTTCGAAGAAACTGCGCCCTCCGTGCAAGATAGGATCTTGTGCGGAAAAACTGGGCTCCGTCTTTCGGAAGAGACGTTAAACCGTTGGTCCAAAGGAAATGGATGAGTGGGATAGGGTTGGGTACGTCCCTTCAAAAACGCCGTAAGATACTAGACTGTGAACCCTACGGGGATATACAGTAAATAATAGTTTACGAGAATAAACAGTTTAATACAAGAGAAATCAAATGTTTAAAAATCCGGGGGCACGGGTTTCCGTTATCCGATCGAGCTGAGCTTTGGCAGGGATTATTTTTTTGCGAATTGGAAACATTCTGGAAGGTGCCGCAGAATAAATTTAAAAGTCGAAAAATAAGGACCACCCTAATATATATATATATATATAGAGGCATTAAAATAAATATTCAAAAATTTCAGGATTTATTCGATAATTTTATTATTTTATTTTATTATTTTTATCAAGAAATTGTTAAAAATTTCAATTATTTTGAGGGAAGGTTATTTTTATTAATAATAATCCAAACGTGAACATTTCTTAAATAAAACTGTTTCTTTACATATATAGTATTTATATAATCATTAAATTACTAATGGTAAAGTTAATGTTACTATCACTTGTGCTAGAATAGCTTAATAATAAAATTATGTCTACTACTATGGCGTAATGCCATGTAGGTATATTTTGCGGGAGGCGAAAAGTTCATAAAAGTCGACGCGACTTTCCGAAACTCATTATTGTGAATTGACCTTTTAGTGGCGACCCAATCCAGGCAGTATAAATTCGTTTCATTAAAATAAAAATATTTCGCTTCGTTTAACTTCTCATTGTTCTCTTTGATCGCGCGCGAAAATCGCGTTGTTGTCAACACATATTAATCCACAATTCAGTGAACATATAATTATAGGTTTAATTTAATTGAACCAAATTATTTACTTAACTACTTTTTCTCATTGGACACATGTATACAGGAAATTATTAACGATAGTAGTTTATACAAATTATATTTAGATATACCTAATATAACCCAAGTTGCATGTGAAATTTATTCGTGTGTTTGGTGTATCCGATATTGATAGTTGTTTCAGTTTAATTTACGAATAATTAGATACAATATGATTGAGCCTAATTAAATTTGATATAATTAGATTTAAAAAAACTTGTAACCCAAAACAATATTATTGCGATTAGATTATAATAATTTTATATAAGTTGACAAAATAAAATACTTTGTGGTGATAAAATGCTTATCGAAATATTTCGCAAAATACTCTATCTTTTCAAGAATCTTTTGAGAAATGATAGTTAAATAGAGAATTATTGAAAATATGTTTATTATAGATTTGTTATTGCTCTTTGTTCATTGAAGAAGAAACTCTTAAATAAATCTTGAATAATTTTATTGCCAGGATTTTGAATATTTTGAATCTCAGAAAATAATTATTATTTTTATTGTAATGACTTAAATACTTTCTAACAATTAGTTTCGTAAGAAAAGAACATATTTTTTTTTATTATTTTATTAATTAATAACTTAAAATTAAATAGATCTTTTATAATATTGAGTTTCTTTGTATTTTATACAGTGCTAACATTAATCATTAAATTGTTGTATATTATTTACAAAGACATATTAAAGTGTAACTATTATATAATAAAACTTTCTAATTTATGTAATAGAATTATGTATTTATATTAATGTGTTACATTATAGTGTGAATATTAATAAACTTCTAAAGTTCTACATTCTATATACATATTTTTTAATTATTGTAAAAATTAATTTTTGAAATTTATGAAGGTAAAGTTACTTGTAATACACTGAAAGTAAATATCAATAATATATCAATTTAGGAAATAGATTTACTTTTGTAACCTTAATAATCCCTTCAATGAGATGAGTTGCATTGGTTTTACTGTGCATCCGCGGTGGGAAGTCTGATGCGGCTTGCAAATGTCACCTCGCGATTCCCAGAACGCAATTTCAATTGGAAATCGCTGACGATCTCTGCGAACCACATCCCCATGCGATGTAATTAGAAACGGCGTCGTAATGAAGCTGTCAATTATCTCTCGACGATGCAGCAGGTCGTTTCCATTCTCGATTTGTCGCTGCAGCGAATTGACGATTAATTGACGGCTATTAACACTGTGATTTATAAACTTTCTCAATTTGAAACACTGTACGTCTTTCAAACATATCTGACTTTTCTTATTTGTACAGATAGTAATGTAATAGTGTGATTTAAAACAGCTAATACTTTGAGTACATAATTGTCTTTTTATTGAAATTTTTTTATCCGTTTCTTTTGTTCTTTAATAACTTATAATTATTGAAATATTTCTTTTCGATATTTCCGTTAATTCGTACGTTATAAATGTCATATGTACAGATCTCGTGGATTCAATTTGCACAAGGATTAATTTCAAATCTGGTTTTTATCTCAATTCTCATCCTGGCCTTAAAAGATGCAGTTGGAGAATGTATTTGATCTGACTGCGAGAACAGGACTTATCTACAAAAATTACGAGTTCAATCGTATCAGGATAACCGCGTTCTTTTGCTCGAGTGTCCTCGAAACAGGAACATCGGTCGCATCGGCCCACGTATTTCGTCAGTGACATTACTCACAGCCCACTATAAACGTGCTTTTCTCGTCTATACGGCCGATCGCGTTAAATTACCGTGCATCGTAGAGACTGCGGCGATATCTGCGTGCAAAACTCGAGTGATATTGATACATTTTGCTTTGTATCGCTTGCAGAATCGATGGCCGCTCCCGTGGAGCTTGAAGGATTTGCATTCCTGTCGAATCATTCAATCGGCAATTTTTCACTATTGCATCGTTCCACGCAATGTTCCGTGAAATTTCCGAACTGGCGGCATACATTGATAAATGTCACTTTCTATTAGATCTTTCAAACTCGATGATTTTCAGATGTAGTTCAACACGATATCTCTTTTACATCAATAACGTTGAATGCCAATTTTGAATTAGAAATCGAAAACTTTTTATTTTGCTGGCCGATATTAAAATTTTATAGTTTTATCGCAACAAAGAAAGTGACTCGAAAGCCCTGTAAATTAATTTCACAGTAACTATTACACTCTTCGTTATTATAAGAATTATCTTTTATCAGGAATAAAACGAAATTTTAAGACGAAATAAAATTTTGAAATATATGTTAATTGCAAATTGACATACGAATAATTAATTGTCCAAGATTAAGTTTAATAGGTGTTAATGAACAATTTTTTAAAATTATTCTTTTTATGTGATAAGCTTTGGAGATAGCTCCGATATTTACGCAGCGCTGGGTTTTACGCCGCAAAAGTCAGAAAAAAAATAGAAGGAATGAAGATATTTGCTCGCAATTATTCTATCATGTGCTTTTATGCCATATTAGTATTGTGTTGTAATTTCAGTTCTTTACTGTTAACATTAACGAAACCGTCGTGAGTTGAATCGATTTTTCAAGTAGTAAGTGGCGCGATCATATATTACGACCTACGTAAAATGATTAGGGGAGACCGGGGCGGGTTGTCACACTTTTCAAATACTGATTTTTAAAAAAATGTTAGCAATATTTTATAATATTGTACAGCACTTTATAATGTAGCTACATCCTTTAGGTCTAAGAAAAAAATATTAGACTTAAATATATTTATACACAAAAAAGTTATTTAATTCTAAGCAAGATCGTGAAAATGTGACGACTTACCCCATACCCAGGGTTGGTTGTCACACGACTCTGGGTGGTTGTCATATATCTTTTATATAGAGGAAACGACAAATAGTTCCTGTTTTAATCTTCTCCTGCCATTTTATTTTTCATCCAGGATGCAGGCATCTCAATTGAATTATTGCAAGCTAGATTATAAGCCAAAGTTCTGATTTCCTTGGGAGAGAGACCAAAATAAATATCCGAAGCACGTAAAATGTAATTTACCAATTCTTGTTCTTGAGACTTGTTAAAAATTTGTCTAGCTTTAGAATAACTCACAGAAATCGTTGGAGTAGCAATATTTTCACATACATAGTCTTTCTCTGGAATTTTCTTGCAATAGCGAGCTAATGTACGATAATTGATATCGAACTCTAAAGCAGCTTGTCGGATTGACAGGTTAGGTTATGTATTTTCACAGCTCTGACAAAGTTTTAAGCATAATATCGAGTGGAGTTGTACCTCTAGCTGTTTTTCTTTCGCGATTTCGAGCCATGGAGAAAACAACAAAAATCTGTCTAAAAACACTATTTTATCGCGTAACCGCTTATTGTATACGGATAAGGGCCAAAGCACGTTGGTTCGGCGATCATTTCACACGCATGCGTAACCTCACGTAACCTACAGCGCAGCCTGCGCAGCCACGTAACAGCAAACGAAATACGTGACAACTAATCCCATCTCATTTGAGACACCTTACCCCGAACGGTCATTTTGAATAAAGAATATTATATTTATAAACTATGTTGCAATAACGGTTAACTAAATACAGGAAAAATTACCTAAAACTATAATGTTCCTTATGACTAAAAAGAAATTACGACTAGTAATTCCAAAAACCAACGGAATAATAAAAATGGAGGTAAGAAAAATTTACTCACAACCTCCAATTTTTAAAAAGTGCTCGTAAATATCACATGCGATGTTTTACAAACGAGCTATTTCGTACATCCGACTAACACGATAGGAGCAACCTACACTATAAAGAAGAATATTTCACTCAATCTATTAAGTGAGATATAAGCTTTGTGACAACTTACCCGTGTGACTTCTAGCCCCGCGGCGGTCACCCCTTTTTTTTTTTTTTGTTTCGGTGGGAGAAGGAAAAATGCCTCGACGCATCCCTGACCCCGGCTGTCAGGGTATGTGGGGCTTGCACCCACTAAAAAACCTCTCCCAAAACACAAACAAAGGACCATAGTCACGACACGCGGAACGACCAGAGGTATGACATCACGTGACAGGACGGTCCGTGCGCCGAGGCGCCCGGAGACATATAATCCATAGACCACAAGACACACGGGAGGTCACACCGCGGGAGACAGGATCCCCCCGGGGGAGATAGGTTCCCTAGTCGAAGGAAGTGCGCGTGTGCGTCACCCTTCGACCGCCTCGGATGCCCCCCATGATGATAGCATGCGGGCATCCATATCATCGAGGGGCTTCCTCATTGGCTGCGAGACCATTTCCCCCAGAGGGGGCCCCCCGCCAATAAGACGCACACGAACCGCACTGGACGTGTACGAACGACAACGAACAGGAGTCCCCTCTATCCGAATAGAGAGGATCCACGCAACACAAACACGAGTCCGATTTCTCGGGCTCGTCAACACGAAGGATACATATACCCACCACCAACAAAAGGACTCGTCGCACGAGTCCACAATTATCAGCCAGGTTTAACCAGGCTATAGGAAGGCTGCGCCCCCCTCCCAGGCCCACCCCGTGGGGAGGGCCCGGGAGGAGGGCACAGAGACATTAAAAACCCCCGATCCCCCCCCGCCGAGCCACGGAACCCCAGGAGGACGACCGACCGCGACACGCAGCCTCAACGGAACCCATGGCCACCACTGCACCGCAATGGTGCCAGAGCCCCGCAAGCGCGGCGGTCTGCCCTACTGTAAAGAGTGTAAAAGGTTTAATGGTTATTTCATGATACATAAGTGTAAAGGGATAGTAAAGGATGGAATACAACAAAATACAAGTGCATAGCTCTTGTATTCTTTGTTTAGCTTGATATCTTGTATATCCCACCTGTTTAGGATATATGGCGTTTTTAGCGTGCGGCATTTATGCCATAGTACAAACACTCTGACTGCGTTCGGGGAGCGCGCTATTAGCGCTATTTGCTTATTCTATCTTTGTTTTACACCTGATGAGCGATAAAGATAAAATGATGCAATAGCGCTAATAGCGCGCTCCCCGAACGCAGCCTCTGTAAAAATCGAAATCTCTTAGTGTTCTTTTTCCTTCTTTTTTTTGGATCATATAACAATAACCTTTAATGCATCTATCGTTCGTCTATTTTCTTTAAAAAATTTTTCAATTTTATAATTTGTTTATCATTCTTACACCTTAATAAACTTTTTACACACATTTTATAACTTATTATGACATTTTATTGCCTTATTTATAAACATTACTTGTAATTTTTTATAAGGCGTTTATTCTACCTATGAATATCATTTATCCCATCCCTATAGGATATATGGCAAAAACCCTGGCGAAAATAAGAAGCCTTATAGAGCGTTGACAAACGTTTGGTGAGGATTTTCTGAGCGTTTATACGCTTTCAAACGTTGTAAGAACACTTACACAACGCTGTTGGGTTGTAAACGCTTTCGGAACGCTTATCAAACGCTGTATAAAACGTTTCGTGAAAATTCTGTAATGCTAAGCCAACGCTTTTCAGAGAACGCTTAGTGAACGCTGATACAACTTCGTATAGAGAGTTTGCTGTCAGACTTTACAAACGTTTATCAAACGCTTTTCCCAACGCCGTAAGACAAGCGTTTTCCCTTTGCTCAGCAAATGCTCTTCTAATGCGGCGAATTGTAGGGCGTTTGTGCAAACGGTTTGAGAACGCTTAAGAAACGCTTTATCCGGCGCCGTAAGACAAGCGTTTTCCTTCCGTTCAACAAACGTTCTTCTAACAATGCCGCTAGGCAGCGCATCTTTCTCGCATTTAAAATACATCCAGCCGCGAATATAAGCAGACCCTCTGCGAGGCGAAAAGCAGATTTTAACATTTAACGCTCTTTCCGCCGTTTCTTCTAACGACAAGAGTAAACGCCTGTTAAACGCTCAATAGAGGCTGCACGCAGTTTCCAATGATGAAAGCAAACGCTTTCGACTTATTAACAGAGGATCTCTAAATGTTTTAGGCCCGGTCTACAATGGATGTATTGTAGGTCGTAAGTCGTAAGAATTGGCCAATCACAGTTAATTATTCTTCGACCGCAAGAAGAACCCTAAAGCGATGCAATTTCCGCTTTTCAAACGCTTTTCAAACGGATTACTGGCCGTTTTCAAACGCTCATCAAACTCCCGTAAACGCTGTGCAAACGCTGTGAAAATGCTGTGCAAACTTTCAATACGCTTTACAAACGTCTTTCAAACGCTAAAGCGTTGCAATTTCTGCTTTTTAAACGTTTTACTGACCGATTCTAAACGCTCAACAAACTCCCGCAAACGCTCACGTGAACGCTTAACAAACGCTTATGAAACTTTCTATTTTCGCCAGGGAATGCAAGGGTCTCTAAAAGTTTTTTTTTGTTAAATACAAAGAATAAATATTTCATATTTCTAATTTTTTTTATAGTAGTAGACAGTATACAGTTTTTATTAGTATAATTAATTTGCCTTAAACATATCAAACAGTACTCAATAAATTAAGTTTTTCTTAGGTGCGGCGTATATACCGGAGTTACCCTATATTATAATATTTTAATAAATTAAAAAGAGAATTCTGAAGAAAATAATGTTGCAAATTTAGAATATTCTCATAATAAGTTTAAATGTTAGAAAAATACTTTTTCGTGATTTTTCATTATCACCTTTATCTTTTCAAGCTTGTATTCGAAATTTCTTGATTCCTCTCTTGCTATATGTTAAATTAAAATCTGATATAGGTATACTAGCTTTACTGAAGACTTGAGGTTGTTTTGCAATTTACGATGAAAGCAATCATGCATAGAACAAGATTTCATCAACAAACATAATTATGTACATCATCGTGGTAAGCTTTTGATATCATTTAACAAACTAAATCAAGCAATATTAAATTAATAATTATTATGCAATGGTTACACGTGATAATTATTTATTAAACATTTATTAAACAGTGATTATTATAAAACTATTTTATCTATTTTTAAATATTCATTTTTTATCTATTTTCTTTTATTATGTTTTACATGTAATTTGTTATTCTCTTGCAAAATTACTCTGCTCATATGATATTATATGAACTATTTTGCGGTACTTTAAATGCTTCGCGTAAAAGCCATTTTATTATCTACAGATCTGTGACTTGCGCATGTCATTTCGTCATTTTCTACAATATGTCCACATATGTCCACACATGTATGTATGTATCAAAACTGTGTGACACGCTTATCAAACCTACTTTATCACAGTTTTCCATTATAATGAATTGTATACATATCATCAATCTCTAATATTTACTTTATTTTCTATGGACGCATATACCTAAGATACTAATTTATATTATATCGCTTTATTTTACGAGCAAAATATGAAACTTTGAAAAGTTCTATTATGTAGGGTAGGTAGTCCAACAATAAACCATGTAAATTTCAGAGGCTTATATCTCTCTCAATTATTGAGTTGGAGATCTGTGTTTTTGCATACAGTTCATGAATTTAGTTGGCTACATACTGTATAAGATGACTTATAAATCATTTTTAAAGTTTAGCCACAATTTCGATTTTTTTAAAACAATGTCAAATGTTTCATTGTGTACAGGGGTGTGTACACAATGAACCTAGCCATTTTTAACAATAAACCACATGTTTTATACAGTAAATTGTTAGTGTTATTTTAGTTTTACTACGTTTTAAGATGTTTATTTAGAGAAGAGATAATTATAAGACATGATAAGTAGGATAGTATGACTTTAAATTAAAGCTAACTTAATTATATATCAATCGAAGAAAAATGGAGCGTTGAGCCGTAACAAGGTGTTGGTGTTCGTATATTCTATACTTAAGTAAAGAAGTAACGAATTATAATGTACATACTGTACATATACATATATTCCAACTTAATAGACTGCGCGCAAATTTGTCGGACTTGAAACACAGCTATCTTGGAACATTAATACCCTTCCCTTCCCGGAATTAAATCGACACGATTTAATTGTTTAAAAAACTGTAAAGAATTTATTACGAAAAATATTACCTCAGCCAGGATTCGAACCTGGAACCTCCCTCATTCCGTGAAGGGCGTCGTACCAATTCGACTACCGAGGCATGTGGTAATATTTATCGCAATAACCGGTTAATAATAATAAACTTAAAGAAACGCATGTTTAAGCCCGCGAATAAATATAATAATCCATTTTTCTTCGGTTGATTTGTAATCTTGTGAGCCTTTATTATTATTTTTAATTATATATGTCATGTTTTCATTATTTAAAGCTTACAATCAAAATTATTATTTTTAATCAGACTTTTTCTTAGTTAGATTATTATTTATTGTAACAACTAGTCAGTTTAATAAGACTTATAACACAGATAACTGTAGTAAAAAACAAAATGGTTCATTGTAGACCATATAACATTTTTTATGATAATCTTCAAAAAATACGGTTAAATAATGCAATAGAAGAAAGTTGCTTACAGAATTATAAAGCCAAATATACATACAAAATTATAGAATAATGAAAAAATAATAGATATAACAACAAAAACATGAAAAATACGTAAAACTTACGAAAAAACTTAGTTTGTCACCCAAAAATCACAAAATGTGGTCTCAAACGGCCGTCGTTCGCGCGATTTGCCGGCCGATTGTGGAGCCGAAGAGGGGTTCAAATGCAAATCGTTGCATGACAACAAACACAATCTAGCAACACTACATCTATGAAATATTGCAATGGTTCATAGTGTACAACTGGTTCATTGATGAACTTATACCTACCCTAACGAAAAATACACAAAAAACGTTTTGAAAGGATTTAACTGATATTCACTCTAGATATGATAACTCAATTTACATATTAATTACTGTTAATTTTCTCTTCACAATAAGTAAAATATATGCATAAAGTTTTGTTAAGCAAAGTTTTTTACAAAATTACCGTCAATTTTGTAAAAAAATCGACTAGTTAATTAATTTTCGACATAGATAATGTGTATCATCCTAAAAAAAATCTGCCTGCGTTCATGAATCTTTGTCAACTTGTCCCTTCGTGAGAATGCATAAAGCCAAACACTGGCTCGTCCGTCTCGATCGGCATTATTTCTTCCATTAGCTTTCCGCGTTCACCGAGGACGGGGTAGCCTAGGTCAGGCATTCGTGACGTTATGTGGGTCAAAGAACCAGTTCAACAACTGGGAACGATAGCATACGACAGACCGCCTGTCGACGCCGGCCCGGTGACGTCACGCGACGCTATTCTCGGCGCAACGCCGACGCATTTACCGCGGCTAAAAATAAGGACTGCAGCGGTGCATTACCAAGCGCGCAAGCAAGATGACAGCCGGCCAATAAAATCAGCCTGCTCGCTTCGCTGCAGTAGTAACAATAATAATAACGACGGTCGTTGTACGCTGTTGATTCCGTTCCTTGACACGGAGTCCAATTCGGACGCACGAATGTAAAGATGAATGAAGATGAGATCACTAACGATCAATAAAAATAGAAAATGAAACAACTTTACATATTAATTATTAGATCTCATGTTAACTATATATTTATTAAATAATTATTTTTTTTACTTTTATACTTTTTTGCGTGGTAATTAATATGTAAAAAAATTAAATTATTTTTTTTATGTCAAGATCTCAAATGGCGTATACAGTTTAAGTTGATCAGTAGATAAATGAACATGAGCAAATTAAATTTCTTGTAATATTTGACAAATATATAAGATATAAGCATTATACAAGTATATAAAATAAGCTTTTTTAAGCAATTTACATGTTGAGCTATTGTATAATTTGCATTATAGCCAACGCATACCAATTTCTGTAATGGCTTACTGAGATGTTGCTCTATAATGCCGGACGGAAATGACTCGTGGGATATAATACAGTAGACAGTAGATAGCAATACTGATAATTTGAATGACATATATGTGGCACACCGTTGCGTTGTTTGATTAGTCATGCAAACCTAATAATATAGCGACATTTCTTGTCAATACTTTGGTCTTGAAATAGTTCCGGTCCAACAACAAGTTTTCCTATATAAATATAAATATTTGTAATCTCTCAAGATATTATGTCATATTCATAAACACAAATGTTGATACAGATATGCATACATTGCTATAGAATATTTTTACAAGATTTGTCGAAAAAAATAAAGAGAATCGCGACATGTGGTAAAATTAGTTAACATTTACGAAAAGTTTGCAGAACCAGTTAGCAATATATCGTTGTATGTTTGCTTTCAGGGTTCGTGTTGAGTATTATGTGAACGAAAACACATTCAAGGAACGACTGCAGTTATACTTCATCAAGAATCAACGTTCGAGTAAGTAAAGATTGATTGCAATACGTAAAGATTATTTGTCTATGATAAATTAAAAATCCTAGATATACATAATTTGAAGCTTTTATGGAAAACTAAAAGATTTCGTAAAATTAATCGCTGGAATTTACATTGTCAATCATAAAAGTGCGTTAATTAAACTTATATTTTGAAGAATTTTGTTTTGTCCTACATTTCCGCGATGAAAGATTGTCGTGATACGATTGTCACAATTGGTATAAAATTGTTTGTTATAATTTATACATGGTATCGCGTGTTGATACACATCGATTATACATTTGATATCGCATACCTCATGGTAGGAGAGAGATCCGCTGTCATAAACTCGTATCTATATTTCTATCTCACGCTATTTGATAGCATCATTACATTCCGCACTACATCGTGACATGCGAGATACGTAGTAGAATTAAAATATGTCACGCTTTTATTTATATGCTTTTACATAACTTAGGGGGAAGTGGGGCACATTGATACGATTTTTTTCAAGAGTTAAATAAATAACTTTGCAGATAGATTAAGATAAATGTAATAGGTTAAATTTAAAGGCTTGTCCTTCTACTTACGTGTTTTGATTGCCTTTTTGCTGTCGGTTAATAATAAGAAATGTTATAACATTTTTTGTAAAAAATGAAATTCGTATCAATGTTCCTCATATGCGGGGTACAATGATACGGGCATGGGGCACTGATTCTCAGTGATCTATATTAATATTATTCAGAAATAAATTGGATTATTATTAAAACAAGCTATGTTTATTGTATATAGAGATATAGAGATATTTATTTATACGGAATTAACGATTTTACGGCATCTTCATCAATATAGATCCTATCGGTCTTTTTTTGGTACGTTCTTACCATTTTCGTCTAAAATAAAATAAAAATATCTTACTTAATACTATAAACTACATAGATACATATTGATATGTATCAAAGTGCTCCACGAGTCAGTGTACGAATCTGCCCCACAGCGTCATACATAATAAAATATATTCTCAGCCGAAAATAATACAAAGTCATGTCAATATTTTCGACAAATTAGTAAGAGATATACTGTTTCTTACTTTTGACAAAATATTTATTTAGTATTAATCAGATTAATGTGAAAAATCACGCTTCAAAGACTTTTGAAAATATTTACTTGAGAGTACGCAAAACACGTTTATACCTGTCATTCATCAAGTGGCTACTGCTCGCCTACGAAATTTGGTTAGGTTATTCGTGTATCATAACGCCATATATGCATGAATACGTGACCTTCTTAGATGTTTCTCATGCAGAGATATGATGACTGTATCAATGTTCCCGCTGTATCAATGGTCACCATTTCCCCCTAACCCAACTTTCCTGTCGCTTAATTACTGAATTAACTACTGAACATTAGTAACTTAAAATATAACATATATATGTTTGTATACTTTAAATGAAGTATAACAATATGATAGTATAACAATATGACATGGAGGCAAAAACATTTCTGATAAAAATAATACAATTTTCGAGATACGTTTAACTACATCGCCGTATCGTTATTATATTTTTAGTATTTTTACCAAATTTGTCGCCGGAAATAGCCGGATTGTCATGAACGATCTTCCGGCTTGCCGTAACGCGGTCTCGAAAGCTTTCTTTTGAAATAGCAAAGCCGTTCCAAAGGCAATCTTGAGAATATCGCCGCCGTCATTTCCACGGATATTCTGAAAGTGCACGATTGTGCTCTTTTGGAACTGTGATGACGGTAACCGATAATAGATATTGCGTTGCCACAAATTCTTCTTACTAGTATTGGTATCTGACCTATGCATTAGGACGTGAGCCCAACAGGTCAACGCTTTGCTGCCCTTTGTGAAGTTTGTTGCGGGTAACTTATAGTTAAAGCATCTCGTTAAAGCTACTTGGACGGTCGATACTCGGTCCAAGCTTAAACGAATCTTTGATCTAAGTCTTATTGTTAGTGAATCCTTAGCATATTACGTAATTTTCCTTACGCTTAAAATAGTAAATCACGATACATTTGCATTATACATAGGGTAACTCCGGTATATGTACGCCGCAGCTAAGGGAAACTTAATTTATCGAGTACTATTTACTATGTTTAAGGCAAGTAAATTATACCAATAAAAACTTTATACTGTCTACTACTATAAAAAAAATAGAAATATGAAATATTCATTCTTTGTATTTAATAAAAAAAATTTTTAGAAACCCTTGCATTTTTGCCATATATCCCAGAGGGGTGGGTTATATGGCGTTCATGGGTGAAATATACGCCTTATAAAAAATTACAAATAATGTTTATAAATAAGGCAATAAAATGTCATAATAAGTTATAAAATGTGTGTAAGAAGTTTATTTAGATGTAAGAATGATAAACAAATTATAAAACTGAAAAATTTAAAAAAAAAAAAGAAAAGCGATAGATGCATTAAAGATTATTGTTATACGATTCAAAAAAAGAACACATAGGAGATTTCTAGTTTTTCAAAGTGTCTGTACTGTGGCATAAATCCCGCATGCTAACTTGCCGTATATCCTAAACAGGAGGGATATACAAGATATTAAGTTAAACAAAAAATACAAAAGCTATGCACTTGTATTTTGCTGTATTTCATTATTTACTATCCCTCTACACTTATGTATCATGAAATAACCATTAAACTTTTTACATTCCCTAACAGTAATCATTTTACGTAGGTCGTAACACAAGATCGCGCTTCTTATTACGGTGAGAAATCGATTCAACTCACGACAGTTTCGTTAATATCAACAGTAAAAAACTGAAATTACAACACAATACTAATGTGGCATAGAGGCACATAACAGAATAATTGCGAGCAAGTATCTTCATTCCTTCTATTTTTTCTGACATCTGCGGCGTAAAACCCCGCGCGGCGTAAATACCAGAGTTACCCTATACTATATCTATATATATAAGTACCGTCTTCTGTCCGAACTACTCATTCGTTAGTGGACCAAATTTTTACCAAAAGTATATGAAATAGGGGTAGAATTTTCCGGGGATGAAAATGTCGTAGTTAATTTTTCATTACCGACCTTTTTGGAAACCGGTTCCGAAATTTTTTCAAATTTTACGAGAATTAATTGACCAAATCTCAAAGAATTGTATATGAAGTAAGGGTAGAATGTCCCAGAGAGTACCATAAAGTGTACAATTTTTCGTTACCGATCTTTTTGGAAACCGGTTACGAAATTTTTCAAATTTTTCAGGAATTAATTGACCGAATCGCAAAGAATTGTATATGAAGTAGGGGTAAAATTTCCCGGGGATTGCTATAAAGTGTATAATTTTTCGTTACCGATCTTTTTGGAAACCGGTTCCAAAATTTTTCCAATTTTTCTGGAAATAATTGACCGAATCTCAAAGAATTGTATATGCTGATTTTTTTTAAACCGCGAGTTTAATTTTTCATTAATGTACTGATTTTTTTAAAACGTTTCCGATTTTTGTTTAAAAAAATATACGTGATTTTTTAAAAAATGTACATTACGTCGTCTGTCTGTAAGGAGAAAAAGAAGAAGCGGAAACAAGAGAGACTATAAGTTGCTGATTTTACATATTAAATGTCATAATCGTGGAAAATACATCGGAAATGAAAGCGATAAGTAATGAAATGAATAATGAACATGATTCGAGTGAAGAATCAACAGAGAGATTGAGAGAATTGGAAGAATTTAGAAATGGTAAGTAAGAATAATAATTAATTAGTTAATTGTATATAGATGTTTAAATCGTTTATACGATTTCTTTCAATATATAAAATTTCAGCATTAGAAGATGGTCAGGACGAGATATTGATAACTGCAATGATTAAATTTGAAAGATTACAAGAAGAATGTGAGAAGAAAGAAAATTGTAAGGAGGAAAAGGAGGAAGAAAAGAAGGAGGATGATAAGGAAAAAAAGAACAAGCGGAAACAAGACGCTGACAAGGATGAAAAAAATCACAAGAAAAAAAAATTATAAATTACAATTATTATATAAATAAATATTATTTTTTATATATATGTATTTTATATGTATAAATTTATATATATTTATTAAAAAATATATAAATCTTAATCTCAAATATCTAAAAAATATTTTTTTATATATAAGAAAAATGTAATAAAAATGTAATTATTAATGTAAAAATATCTATTACAAATATTTAAACACATTTATTACATTTAATAAATATTTAAATACATTTGTTCCATCACCATGGTAACTTTTTATCCTCAATATTCATGTTATACGCGTACCACATCTCCAATTGTTTTTGGAGCTGTCCTGCATATTTCTTCTAATATAATAGTAGATATTTAATAGTGTATACGATATCGTATAAAATGCCTACAGAGATCGAAAGAAACAGCGAAAATGCATGCACTTCACAGGAGCATAATGTAAGTAAATTTGAATTTTATAGAAAGAGAATGAGAGAGAGAGAAAGAAATGACAGAATAAAAGATAGAGAATGATATTAAAAGAGAGAAAGAGAAAGTGAGAGAGAGAGAGAGAGGGGGGGAGGAGAGAGAGAGAGAGGGGGGGGGAGGAGAGAGAGAGAGAGAGAGAGAGAGAGAGAGAGAGAGAGAGAGAGAGAGAGAGAGAGAGAGAGAGAGAGAGAGAGAGAGAGAGAGAGAGAGAGAGAGAGAGAGAGAGAGAGAGAGAGAGAGAGAGAGAGAAATTGCGGTTATTATTATCTATATATATCTTTTATATATCTTTTTTTAGAATGACATTGCGGAAAACCTTAATGCTGAAAATCTCTACTTAAAGAGGAAGTTGCATGAGATGCAGCGGCAACTCGCTGCTTTGGCCAAGCAACCACCACTGCAGGCTGTGGTGGCTGCTGACAATTTGCAACCTGCAGTGGTGGCTGCTGACAATTTGCAACCTGCAGTGGTGGCTGCTGATAATCCACAGCCTGCAGTGGTGACTGATACTAACAATCCACAGCCTGCAGTGATGGCTGCTGAGATTCCAACAGTACCACCTCGATGGGCCAGAGGAGGAAGAGGCCGAAGACATGAACGCGGACGCGGACGTGGCCGTAGAAATAAAACTATTATAAATTATATCAACATGTAATAATTTATGTTATATTATAATTTATGTTATATTATACGTATTAATATTATTATGTTATTTATTATTAATGTTATAAATGTTTATATGTAAGTTTTTAATATTTTGTGTTTAATAAATTATATTTATCTCATTGGGAACAATCCTATTCCTATTTAATTAAAAATATTTGATGAGAGAAAAAAAGACAAAGAGAGAGAAAGAGAGAGAGAGAGAGAGAGAGAGAGAGAGAGAGAGAGAGAGGGAGCGAATAAAATTGAGAGAGAGAGAGAGAAAGAATCGAAGTTATTAATCTATTATATATATGGGGCATTCTCCGCGTGTCGGAGTCTTCTCCTGCCCACTTCAATTTTTGACATAATTCAACCAACCAGGGCTTAAAATTTTCGTTGAAGTGTCTACTTTTTAATGCCATGTGGCCTTTTGTGAAAATTCAAAATGGCGGACTGATGCAGCGCCGAGAATGAAGAAAGTAAAAAAAAATTAATTGTATATCTTCTAAAAAAATGCAGAAATGTCACTTGATTTGGATGAAACCTGGTACTAGGCGGTTTTCGAGGTCGTTGATTCCGAATTTGGTCGAAATTTGGAAATTCAAAATGGCGGATTAAATATGGCCGCCCGTAATGCAGAAATGTCACTTGATTCGGATGAAACTCGGTACTAAGGGGTTTTCGAGGTCGCTGATTCCGAATGTGAAGTCAAAATTCGAAAATTCAAGATGGCGGATCCAATATGGCCGACCGAAATGCAGAAATGTCACTTGATTTACGTGAAAAAAACTGTCGCTTCAGTAGCGCCAAAAGCTGTCGCTGTAACACCGATAGGATGATTAGAACAGTTTTACGGTATTATTTTTAAGATCTAGATATTACATTCGTATTTAGAGACCTTCAAAAGTCCCTAACAATAATTTTGCATTGGTTGTTATAACTATTATTACGATTGTTCCTTGAAGTAATGGATAGTTTAGTTAGTTAATAATAACACGAAAGGAGGCGATGAGAGCCGTACATGCTTTTACAGAATTGCTTTTCCGGTGGTTCTTCAGTCGTTGAATACAAATTTATAGCTACGAACACGTATTTTTGAAAGAAGGTACCATAAAATCATTCAAATTATCCTGTCGGTCTCAGAGCGACAGATTTTGGCGCTACTGAAGCGACAGTTTTTTTCACGTGAATCAAGTGACATTTCTGCATTTCGGTCGGCCATATTTAATCCGCCATTTTGAATTTCCGAATTTCGACTTCACATTCGAAATCAGCGACCTCGAAAACCTCCTAGTACCGAGTTTCATCCGAATCAAGTGACATTTCTGCATTTTTTTAGAAAATATACAATTAATTTTTTTTACTTTCTTCATTCTCGGCGCTGCATCAGACCGCCATTTTAAATTTTTACAAAAGGCCACATGGCATTAAAAAGTAGACACTTCAACGAAAATTTTAAGCCCTGGTTGGTTGAATTATGTCAAAAATTGAAGTGGGCAGGAGAGGACTCCGACACGCGGAGAATGCCCCATTTGGGAACGGTCATGATGACGTCAGCTGGCCAATATGGCGGCCATAATCCACCACGTCAACACGTGAGACATATGTGTGCTCACGCAGTTTTGTAGATAAACTTGTAAAAATACGTAAAACGTGTATAAAAGTACAGTCACTATTCTCACGGAGTGTCTGAATGTATTAGTGTAGACTGTAAAAAAATTGTTGGGACAAAATGAAAGTGATTTCTTCAAAAAGGAAAATTTCTAACCACGAATACTGTTGTGTGTACGGCTGTAAATCTCGAGCTTCTAACAATCGGGAAATATCTTTCCACAAATTTCCAGAAAAAGGAAAATGTACAGTGGAAGTTACAAATAAGTTCGGCACAATAGAAAAAGTTGATAAGCGTAAGGCTTGGATAATGGCTACACGCACTGGAGAAGCGGTGACAAGCAGAATGAAAGTTTGCTCCTTACATTTTAGTGCTAGCGACTACGTTTTCTCAGGTAAAATGATTACTTTCTGTTCAATTTTGTTTACGTTGTTTATATAAATATGTATATAAAAATGCAATTAAAGTTATAAATTTTTATATTAATTTTTCTTAGAGCTAGAATATGAAAGGCCACGTCTAAAAAAATCTGCTGTTCCAACACTTCAACTTCCCATGCAAAAGATCGTTTCTACTGCTTCAAAAGCCAGGGCTGAACGAGTTGCAAAACGAGAAGCGAAAAAAGCAAATAAAAAGGAGAAAGAAGAAACAGTGAAAGATACAGACGAGGCTGTTGCCATCGATATCAATGAAGTTGGAGTTGACAGCGCGGGAAACAATGAGACGTTATTAATTGCAGATGAGGAGAAAACTAAAGTTAGGGACATTGATATTCAAACGGATTTCTATTCTTCATATTATAATCAAATAAAAAGCGATCGTGAACTAAGTACAGCTACAGGAATTACCAATTTTGAAATATTTCATGTAATAGTGAGTAATGTCAAGAAACTGTACAACAATGCTAAGAGTAAGTTATCAGTAGAGGAAAAAGTGATGCTGACATTTATTAAATTAAAACAAAATATTTCATTTGCTTTTTTGGCCACTTTGTTCAATTGCTATTCTGTAAGAACTTGTCAAAGGATTTTTGTAAACATGATTAGAGTACTGCGTGCATGTTTCGACAGTTGCATACATTGGCCCTCAAAACAAGAGATCCTTAGAAATATTCCAAACTGTTTCCTTCCATTTCCTGATATTCGCATAATATTAGATTGTACGGAAATACTTTTGCAAAAACCTAAATCTGTATGCTGTCAAGCGATAACATACTCTAATTATAAATCAAACTATACTTTAAAGTTCATGACAGGTGTTACACCAGCTGGAACAATTTCATTCGTAAGTCGTTGCTATGGAGGTCGATTTTCGGACAAAGCAATTTTGAACAAAGCAACTTGTTTAGTTTGCTAGAAAAAGGTGATAGAATAATGATTGATAGAGGATTTTTTATAGATGCACAATGCAAAGAACATGATATTCAAATCGTTAGGCCTCCATTCTTAAGAAATAAGAGTCAGTTATCAGCAGAAGAAGCACTTCTTAGCCAACAAATAGCAAAAGCGAGAGTTCATATTGAACGCAGTAATCAGAGGCTGAAAGTATTTAATATATTGAAAGGTAGATTTCCCATTAGTTTGGTACATCTTTGTGAAGATATTTTTATAATTATTTGTGGTCTTGTAAACGTATGTTCACCTATTTTAAACGACGATAAGTTTCCTGTGTAAAAATAAATTTGTACATACTACAAATAAATTGATACAAATGTTTGAAACAAGAATCATTTATTATTTTTTTCGTACGTACATACAAAATGCAGCATTTGCTGGAAATAAACACGTTTTAAGGTATATACTAAATCAGTTACATATTCTTTGTCAACCGGAACAGGAATGACTAAAAAAGTATTGTCGAAGGATGCAAAAATCATGAAATCAGTGACTTGAACATTCATTATAGCCATGCATAATTGAACTTGCGCGTAGTACATGTGGCGTTTTTTTAAAGTACAATTTTCATCGAGATATTTTAACTTCGAAACCACATCGTCAATGTTATGATCTTTTCCATGAAAGGGACATTTTATTTCAATTAATTTTAATTCATTTCCATTTTCGTCCAAAATAACACCATCTGGTGAACATGCCAACCACGGATTATTATTAGAAACTATCAAGCCACATTGGTGCACTTTCAGTTGATAATTATTCTCATATACTTCGCGAGCAATTGGTTCGTTTTGTATTCCGTGTCGTACATATTTATTGGAGTGTTCTTTTGGATAAAAATAATTTAAACTTTTTCTTTCCCAGTTGGGTTTCTTATTATTCGCGTATGTGTACAACTCATAACACCGAGAACTTGTGATCCTAAATTTACGCTCTTCTTTCCATGTGGCAAATGATCTTACACTATCTATGCAAATCTGTCTGTAATCTCCACGTAGTCTATGTGTTGTATTTTGACAGCACTCTTTAAGGGTCCCTACATCTAATTTTGATAAGTTTTTCATAAATTCTGAAGTATTTGTTCGGCTTATAATTACGTCTATATTATTCGTGCAATCGTGGGAGACACTGTTATCATGCAGTTCTATTTCATCATGTCTTCCATACCTAATTAAACATAACATAAATAAATAATAATAGCAATGTATAAAAAATAATAATAATTTATTCCTTCGTATCTATAACCAAATGTATAAAATAAAATTGTAAAAAAAATTGTAAAACTACTTTTTATTGAAATTCATTCACATATAGGTATATACAGTAAATTCATTCGTATAATTAAATGTATAAAAATAAATTAATAAAAAAATTGTGTACAATGATAACAACTCTAGACCAACTTACAAATGTTTTTTGATAGCACTTGATGAGACTGAAAGCCAATTTTGATTAATCTCCTCCCTTTTTTCTGCAGACACATTAACTACTTCGGTTTTTATTTGTTGCATGCAAGGGTGATCCAGTAAAGGCATCGGTTCATACTGTTGCAATGCTTCTTTGGTTTTTTTTTTCCAGGAGCACTCGACATCAGTGCATGACAGTTCGTCAAGCTTCGAAAGTTCGACTCTTAAAATATAAAAAGAAATGAAACATTAAAATACAAAAAACTAAATTATGCATTAATTAATCGTCTTAGAATAATTTCTTAAATTGCATGCGAATTGACAGTTATATATGCGATAAACTGATTATATTTTAAAACTTTCTGTTCATTGAGGTTAGAAAAAATATTAGTTGTTAAAGTCATGAGTATATACTAATTTTACTTACACTACATGTATATCAAAAGCTTATTATTATAAAAAATTATAAGATTCAACTTACATAAAAAAAATTCATACCTTTGACAAAACATGAGTGCTGCAATAATATGTTTACATCGTCCGCTGTTTCCTGCTTTGCAGGAGCAGCACATTTTAACAATTTCTCCATTAGTTGAGATGCTTCCTTCAATTTTGTGAGGAATTCCGCTTTTCAAGCTAGATGTTTGCAAACATCTTGCAATTAATTGTATCATTCCATCTTTAATTTGCGGTAAACGACCACAAGATACGATATGTCCAGCTTGTAATAACTTCTCTCCTTCCACGATATTTCGAGACGACAGAGTTGATTCTGCATATCTGCAGATTTCTAACAATGTTAGAAACATGATTCACTTTACACTGATTTATGCTTTCTATAAAGATAACTTTATATCGATAAAACTGCGTGAGCACACATATGTCTCACGTGTTGACGTGGTGGACTATGGCCGCCATATTGGCCAGCTGACGTCATCATGACCGTTCCCAATATATATAGATTTCTTTTAAAGGACATCAGCAGCGAAAAATTTAGAGGAAAAAGAAGCATTAATTCAAATTTACTTACATTATGCTGATTTTTGCTGCTTTTCTGTATGTGTGTGGGTGTGGGTGTGTGCGTGCGTGTGCGTGCGTGTGTGTATGTGTGTGGGTAGTTTCCTATTTGAGTGTCATTTGCTATGACAATCAATAAATCACAAGGACAAAGTTTAGAAAAAATTGGGATTTATTTGCCACATCCTGTATTTGCTCATGGGCAACTTTATGTGGCATTTTCTAGAGCAACCAAAAAGGAAAGTGTAAAAATTAAGATTGATGAATTCAGCAATCAAGGACATCTAATAGAAGGAAGTAAAAAATGTTTTACAAAAAATGTAATATACAGAGAAATTTTATAAATTTAGAATTATAAAATTGTATAAGTGAGTAATATAATAATTAAAATGTTAATAAAATATATATTTAAAAATTTTTTAATAAATTATATGAAAAATTATAAATATTAAAATTGTAAAAGTAATTTTATAAATAACTAGCTGGTTATCCGGGCTTCGCCCGGGAGTCGTTTTTCTTCAAACGACTTTATTTGTGTTTCAATATCCTTTATCGAAAAAAATTCCTTTATCAGTTCGGATACCGATTCCCAAAAGAATCGGTAACGAAAAATTATACACTTTATAGCACTCCTCGAGAAATTCTACCCCTGTTTCATATACAATTCTTTAAGATTCGGTAAATTAATTCCCGAAAAATTGGAAAATTTTCCGGTTCCCGGTTCCAAATAGATCGGTAACGAAAAATTATACACTTTGTGGCACTCCCCGTGAAATTCTACCCCTGTTTTATATACAATTCTTTAAAATTCGGTCAATTATTTCCCGAAAAGTTGGAAAAATTTCGGATACCGATTTCCAAAAAAATCGGTAACAAAAAACTATACACTCTATAACACTCCCCGGGAAATTCTACCCCTATTTTATATACTTTTGGTAAAAATTCGGTCGAATAGTTTAAGAGTGTATAAAGAACATACATACATACATACAGACATTTTATTTTATACTAGCTGGTTACTCGGGCTTCGCCCGGAAGTCGTTTTTCTTCAAACAACTTTATTTGCGTTTCAATATCCATAATCGAAAAAAATTCCTTTATCAGTTCGGATACCGATTCCCAAAAAGATCGGTAACGAAAAAATTTCTGATACCGGTTTTCCAAAAAATCGGTAACGAAAAATTATACACTTTATGGCACTCCCCGGGAAATTCTACCCCTGTTTTATATACAATTCTTTAAGATTCGGTCAATTATTTCCCGAAAAATTTGAAAAATTTCGGATACCGGTTCCCAAAAAGATCGGTAGCGAAAAACTATACACTCTATAACACTCCCCGGAAAATGCTACCCCTATTTTATATACTTTTGGTAAAAATTTGGTCGAATAGTTTAAGAGTGTATAAAGAACATACATACATACATACATACATACGACTTTATTTGTGTTTCAATATCCTTAATCGAAGAAAATTCCTTTATCAGTTTGGATACCGATTCCCAAAAAAATCGGTAACGAAAAATTATACACTTTATAGCACTCCCCGGGAAATTCTACCCCTGTTTCATATACAATTCTTTGAGATTCGGTAAATTAATTCTCGAAAAATTGGAAAAATTTTGGTACCGATTCCCAAAAAAATCGGTAACAAAAAATTATACACTTTATAGCACTCCCCGGGAAATTCTACCCCTGTTTCATATACAATTCTTTGAGATTCGGTAAATTATTTCCCGAAAAATTGGAAAATTTTCGGATACCGGTTTCCAAAAGATTGGTAACGAAAAATTATACACTTTATGACACTCCCCGGAAATTCTACCCCTGTTTTATATACAATTCTTTAAAATTCGGTCAATTATTTCCCGAAAAGTTGGAAAAATTTCGGATACCGATTTCCAAAAAGATCGGTAACGAAAAAACTATACACTCTATAACACTCCCCGGGAAATTCTACCCCTATTTTATATACTTTTGGTAAAAATTCGGTCGAATAGTTTAAGAGTGTATAAAGAACATACATACATACATACAGACATTTTATTTTATACTAGCTGGTTACTCGGGCTTCGCCCGGAAGTCGTTTTTCTTCAAACAACTTTATTTGCGTTTCAATATCCATAATCGAAAAAAATTCCTTTATCAGTTCGGATACCGATTCCCAAAAAGATCGGTAACGAAAAACTATACAGTTTATAGCACTCCCCGGGAAATTCTACCCCTGTTTTATATACAATTCTTTAAGATTCGGTCAATTATTTCCCGAAAAATTGGAAAAATTTCGGATACCGGTTCCCAAAAAGATCGGTAGCGAAAAACTATACACTCTATAACACTCCCCGGAAAATGCTACCCCTATTTTATATACTTTTGGTAAAAATTCGGTCGAATAGTTTAAGAGTGTATAAAGAACATACATACATACGACTTTATTTGTGTTTCAATATCCTTAATCGAAGAAAATTCCTTTATCAGTTCGGATACCGATTCCCAAAAAAATCGGTAACGAAAAATTATACACTTTATAGCACTCCCCGGAAAATTCTACCCCTGTTTCATATACAAGTCTTTGAGATTCGGTAAATTAATTCTCGAAAAATTGGAAAAATTTCGGTACCGATTCCCAAAAAAATCGGTAACAAAAAATTATACACTTTATAGCACTCCCCGGGAAATTCTACCCCTGTTTCATATACAATTCTTTGAGATTCGGTAAATTATTTCCCGAAAAATTGGAAAATTTTCGGATACCGGTTTCCAAAAAGATTGGTAACGAAAAATTATACACTTTATGACACTCCCCGGAAAATTCTACCCCTGTTTTATATACAATTCTTTAAGATTCGGTCAATTATTTCCCGAAAAATTGGAAAAATTTCGAATACCGGTTTCCAAAAAGATCGGTAACGAAAAACTATACACTCTATAACACTCCCCGGAAAATTCTACCCCTATTTCATATACTTTTGGTAAAAATTCGGTCGAATAGTTTAAAAGTGTATAAAGAACATACATACATACATACATACATACATACAGACATTCTATTTTATATATATAGACTAGCTGGTTACCCGGGCTTCGCCCCGGAGGACATATGTAATAAAACACGCAAATAGTCTCTCTCTCTCTCTCTCTCTCTCTCTCTCTCTCTCTCTCTCTCTCTCTCTCTCTCTCTCTCTCTCTCTCTCTCTCTCTCTCTCTCTCTCTCTCTCTCTCTCTCTCTCTCTCTCTCTCTCTCTCTCTCTCTCTCTCTCTCTCTCTCTCTCTCTCTCTCTCTCTCTCTCTCTCTCTCTCCCCCTCTACCCCTACTTCATGTATAATTCTTTGAAATTCAATCAATTATTTCCCAAAAAATTGGAAAAATTATAAAAACCGGTTTCCAGAAAATCGGTAACAAAAAACTATACACATAGTGGCACTCCCCGGAAAATTCTACCCCTATTTCATATACTTTTGGTAAAAATTTGATCTATAATTCTTTGAGATTCGGTCAATTATTTCTCAAAAAATTAGAAAAATTAAAAAAACCGGTTTCCAGGAAATCGGTAACGAAAAACTATACACTCTATAACACTCCCCAGAAAATTCTACCCCTATTTCATATACTTTTGGTAAAAATTCGGTCGAATAGTTCAAGAGTGTATAAAGGACATACATACATACATACATACATACATTCATTTTTATATATATACGCACTCCCCGGAAAATTCTACCCCTACTTCATATATTTTTAGTAAAAATTCGGTCCACTAACGAATGTGATTCGGTCAATTTCCCGAAAAATTGGAAAAATTACAAAAATCGGTTTCCAGAAAATCGGTAGCGAAAAACTATACACTTTATGGCACTCCCCGGGAAATTCTACCCCTGTTTCATATACAATTCTTTGAAATTTGGTCGATTATTTCCCGAATTCGGTAGATTATTTCCCGAAAAATTAAAAAAATTAAAAAAATCGATTTCCAGAAAATCGGTAACGAAAAATTAACCACAACATTTTCATCCCCGGGAAATTCTACCCCTATTTCATGTACCTGTGGTAAAAATTTGGTTTGCTAACGAATGAGTAGTTCGCGTACATACATACATACATACATACATACATACATACATACATACAGACGACGGTACTTATATATATAAATGATATATAGATAATTAATCGCAAACTACTTCCACATTTATGGGCCGATTCTCTCGAATTTGGTACCAAAATGCAAATTTTTCGGGGATGAAAATGTCGCGGCTTTTTTGTTTTACGCCCCCACCCCCACTCACCCACGCACAAAACATACGCACCTACGCGCACACACACGCCTGAATTATATCAATATATATATACAGAGATCTATATATATCTATATATAGATCTATAGTTTCCTAACTTTGAGGTCCACGCGCTAGCTTTGAGGCCCGCGCGAAGCGCGGGCCGAAACGCTAGTATGCTATATAATTTATATATTTAGATGTGGTCTTTTATTATTTTAGATTCTGTTGTGTGCACTAAATTTCCAGCGAAGATCTTTCAAATTATTTTTTTATCTCATAAAAGTTTCACAAAAATTATTAAATTTTAGGAAATTTAGAACATTTTGGATTTATAACTAAATAAGTTTATGATTGAAGATTATGATAGATATAAGTTTATGATATGCTGTTAATTGTATACTTTTTAGGTAAATAAGAGACATTCAGCATTAGATTTAACTTGAGATAAAAATATAAAGAGAGAGAGAGATATTAGTATTTTAATATTTATATAAAAATAGAACTGTTAAAAACTCTTGAAAATGTTTATCTATAAAATTTATTGATTGATAGAAAATAATATAAAAGGCATTTCTCTCTCATAATTATCTTTAGACTTATTTCTAATCTATAGTATAAATCTTATACAATAAATCGAAGCGTAGTATTATATTTTATTTTATTACAATTTAATATATTTAAAAAAACAAAAAAGAACTAATATGAGATTAATACGTAATACAAAAAAAAAAGAAAAGAAAATTGAATTGAGTTACAGAGATGTACCTAAATTAAATAAAAATGTAAAAATCACAACAAAGAAATGAAATTTATGTTTCAGGTTTGAGGATACGACTTGCCAATCTCTTCTTCAAGCTCTTAACATGCTTCCTGTATATATTCAGGGTTATTACCGACAACGATCCAACGTTCGCAGCATGGTAAGCTACGTTAAATATCCGAATAAGTCTTTTTAAACGGAACCTAATAGAAATATGAAGTTTGCATCGAATTTTTGTTCGCGTTTGAATTTTTCAAATAAAAACTTAAATATTATAAGGATATATCCGACGAAATAACAATTCAGAAATGGACAACTTAAAAATTGTTATCATGTTATGCAAAATACAAAACTGCATTTATTGTTGTTTTAATATTTCTATGTATTTTTTCACTTTATTTATCTTACGCGAATAAAAGGAAGGATTTCTATGTATTTTATGGCACTGAGAACGCGTTGCCGTTTCTTTGCATTACCTTTCAATTAAGTACATATTACTTGACTGACAAATAACAAAATTATACTTAATAACAGAAATACTTAATAACAAAATTATTAAGTATTTTTGTTATTAAATTCTTGTCAACATTAAAGCTGTTGATGTTTTGTTGTTGTTATTAAAATTGGGAATATATTCATGTTAGTGGAATAAGAACAAAAAGTTCTCTAGAATAAAAGGGAAATACGGGAAATCTGGAATATCCTATGTATGTAGCAGCACGAATTGCAACCGACGTAAATGCTGAAAGTAAAGGAATTGCTTCATTTGGTTTCATTCCGTTTCGTCGTTGACGGAACGATTTTCTGGAAAAATTTTATCTTCCTAGAAATAAGCTCGCTCTAACGTGTGAGCAACGCGATACTCATGCATGATTACAATATTATGCAGCATTCCTATCATGGCTCAGAATAAGACACGGAGATAAGACAGTAGGTACGACGAATACGATGCGACGTGATGTTGTTTGCATAGATATATGAGAACGGATAAATTTCCAAAGATTTTACGATATTTTTATATATGTATACAATATTTTTGAACAAAATAATAATCTATACTTTAAGTGTTTAAATCTAAATATTATTAACGTTTTATAATCAATACTTTTAAAATTGTATAGAACACTAATAAGAATCACATTAGGTACTATTCTCGTAAATAATCTTTAATAAACATATAGATAGGGATAATCTTGTTAATAAAAATTTGATTAAAAATGTAATTTATTAATAATTTTATACAAGGTTTTATCTTTATTGTTAGATTTCTTAGTAGGTAAATTAGAAATGTTATTTGTTTTAATTGATGTATTTGAGTTGTTTGATAATGGAGTTTTTATCATCTATTGATATTTTTTAAGCGAAATTTACTAAAACTAATATTCAAAATAATTTTATAATTAAAATTAATGATTAAGATTCCAATGAAATTTCCGTTAAAGAGCTATCGATTCCTAATTTTCCGAGAAAACTGTCACTGACGGCAACGGCGATCTCAGTAAAAGTATCTTATCTGTAAGTTTCATAAATCAAACGTAAATATTTCAATACGTTCTTGATCGGCTGTATAAGCTTTTTTCGGTATTCGATATTGTGTCCTTCCTATTCTTTCCGTGCGACGGTGATATTTGCGCGTATTCCCCAATGCGACCCAAACGACGTACTTGATATCGAAAACCCATCGAACTCGTCCGATTCGTGCACGCCAAATATCACGCGACAATCCGTCCCTCCCTATCCACACACTCATCCGTCACTTATAACCCTTCTCTCTCTATCTCTCGCCAGTTACGGTTGCACACCCGGCAACAAGACCGAGTTTCTCGCGTCACAGAACTTGACGGAGGAGGAGTTCCAAGACCACCCGACCATCAATTGGGATGCGATCCTGTGGGTCAGACGACCCTTAGAGTTGTGGGTTGTTCAAGTCATCTTGGCTATGGTGTCGTTAACCGAAGCTTTACTGCTTGCCTACCTCGGTTACAAGGTACGTCATCCTTCCATCCTACAAATAAATTCTGTTTTTATTACTTACGACTTATATTCGACTGCTGCTTGGGCACATTTTATTGGCTCGCTTGCCGAAGAGTTTTATGATTTTTTCACGATTAACATATTTTTTTTTTCTCAAGATAATTAGACTATGCTAGAATGTAAAGCGATAATGTATATTGCGATTTTCTTGTATATGTAAAATTACTTGCATAAATAATTACATTACATATACAATAGTGGAACCATAAT